>NC_092707.1:324163779-324466809 GCF_047496885.1 Scyliorhinus torazame | reverse complement strand
AGCCTCTGAAAAAGCCATTGTCCACAACACACTCCCTACTTAACTAAAATACCACACCTTAAAAGCAACCACAATATGCTCACCCCTCACTGTCTTTAAGTTCACAAAGCCAATCCGATAGATAGACTTTTATCCCGGACGAGCCCCCAATTTGTTATGGGCCAGGGTTTAGAGACCCCAAAAGTGTATCATGGAGTTCACCTGACCCACAACTTTTAATAGAGTGTGGTGTCAGGAGCACACGGCCCACTCTACAGGTGTGGTACAGCAGGAATGGTAAAGTATTTTTAAAAACAAAACAATGGTTATTCTATGAACTCAAGTTCACCTTTTTAAAGCTTACAGTGAACATCTTAGCAACCATTAATTCAACTACAACCCCCAAACAATACATCACTAAGTAATTCTTAAGCTGTCCTTTTAACATCCAGAAGACTTTTTAAAAATCTTTCAGCAGAAGCGCATCAGGTTAAAGTCACTACTGAGTGCAGCTTTTAGTTTTAAATCACCAAAGGTTCGATTTACAGTCTTTAGATTACAGCGAAAGACTCTAATACACCTTCTGGCTGTGTCTGCAGCTATCCAGCTCCGAAAACTAAACTAAAACACACCCTGCAGCAAACAGCCTAAAACAAAAGTAAAAAGCTACCAGACAGCCCAGCACCACCCACTCTCTGACATCATTGCAGTAATAAACACCCATTTATTAAAGGTACTCTTGTCATGATATGCGGACACACACATAATGATATACAGACAAGCAGCTAATGGACACAGAGAACCGGACATGACCAATAAGCAGGCAGGACACTCAGGGGTGCGATTTTACACTCCGCCTCTTTCCACTGATGAACATTTAGAGAGTCAGTCAAGGGTGTTGTTACAATCTCACACCCCCACCAAGCCAAGAGCTAGTCTGGTTCAGTCAGACAGAGTAACCACACTTAAGTTAGCAGAGAGTCGAATTCACAGAGAACTGTGCAAACTGTGCTATTAGTTCAATAAAACGGATTGAACGAACTTCAAGGTCTGGAGTATTTTTTTGATCTACGCTGCATTCAGTTGCAGCCAGTGTTATACCGGTGCACCTAACACGACATGATATCAGGACACTACTAATTTAAGGTGGCTTACCTCAGTCCATTCCGTGATGATCATCAAATGTATCCCGGCACCATGGAGAAGATTCAGACTCCTCACCAGCTCAGGACCTCCGGCAATCTCAGTGCCAACTGACGGATATTCAAGCAAAAGATTCTGCTGCACATCGAAGCCTCAGACCTCGATGGTGCGTCTGATGCAAGAAAGATCGCACTTCTCCTCTCAACAGCGGGTGATCAAGCCATCAAACTCTTCAACTTGTTTAACTTCACCAAAGGCCAGGACAAGACAAAGTTTCAGGCCATCCTGGACAAGTTCGATAGTCACTCTGAAGTGGACACCAATGAAATCTTTGAGCGCTACATATTCAAATGTCTTCAAGGTAACGATGAATCTTTCAGTGCCTTCTTAATTAGCCTCCGCCTGCTAGCGCTGTCCTGCAACTTTGGTGACATTGATGACTCCATGATCAGAGACCAAATTGTGTTTGGAGTTCACTCTGATCCTCTGAGAGAGCAGCTCTTAAAAATCAAGCATATGACTCTGCCACTCGCGATTGAAACGTGTACAGTGCACGAGCACGCAAAAAATCGGTATTCCCATACAAATCGGCTGAAAATGAGAAACTTGCCTCCCACGAGGCAGAGAGTGTGCAGGTCATCTCCTGGATGCAGTGCCTTAGCATTGAAGACAGCAGCCATCTCGCGCGCTTTTCCCGGAGCCCCACGCATGCGCGATGTGAACGGGATAACGAAGCGGCCGACACCCACACTGCGCAGGTGCAGACATCGACTGACTGCACTGCGCATGTGCAACGACGTACACCCCGTCACGACGCCGACGTCATGACGTGCCCGAACTGCGGCAACGCCACATAAAGGGACACTGCCCTGCAAGAGGCAGGCGATGTTTAAACTGCGGGAAGCCTGGACACTATGCAGCCCTGTGCAGGTCTGCACTACCAGTCAGAGGCCAGCGCTCCCAATTCCGACGACGGCGCGTCCAGAATGTGTAACGACGATTACAGGATTCTGATCCTGGCAGTACAATGGATCCAGAGGACGAGCGCCTGGAGTCCGCCTACCGAGTGGGCATCATTACTACACGTGAACATGCCACACCTAACTCATCTCGCATCCAGTCCATCCTTGCTGTGGATTCGGAGGACGAATGGCGTGCGGTGATGCAGGTCAACCGCTGCTCCATCCAGTTCAAGCTGGACACAGGTGCTTCTGCTAACCTCCTCTCACAGGCAGACTTCAAACGCATCAAGAAGCCCCCCAAGGTCCTTCCAGCAGCCTGCCAGCTCCTGGACTATAATGGTAATGCCATCACGGTACTGGGGTCCTGCCATCTACTCGTCTCCAACCGGAGCACCCATGCACGGCTAAGGTTTGATATTGTCAAGCCGGACAGGGCATCCCTACAGGGCGCACATGCCTGCAAAAAGCTAAACCTGGTGCAGCGGGTTTATTCAACGACATCCTCCAACGTGGATCTTCAAGCTGGCATTGACGACATCCTCGCTCAGTATCCAGATGTGTTTGACGGGATGGGCACTTTGCCATATCGGTACAAGACTCTACAGCAACCTGATGCCAAGCCAGTGGTCCATGCACCACGCCGTGTCCCGGCTCCGCTGAAGGAGCGCCTGAAGGAACAGCTCAAGGAGCTGCAGCAGCAGGGGATCATTTCCAGGGTAACTGAACTGACTGACTGGGTCAGCTCGATGATGGTGGTTAAAAAACCCTCCGGAGACCTGCGCATCGGCATTGATCCCAAGGATCACAACCAGAATATAATGCGTGAACACTACCCCATCCCGAAGTGGGAGGAACTCACCAGTGAGATGGCACATGCAAGGTTTTTCACGAAGTTAGATACGTCACATGGATTCTGGCAAATCCAGCTTGATGAGTCCAGCAGAAGGCTCTGCACCTTCAACCGACCATTTGGCAGATACTGCTATAACCGTATGCCATTCGGCATCGTCTCGGCATCGGAGATATTTCATCACATCATGGAACAGATGATGGAGGACATCGAAGGGGTTCGTGTGTACGTGGACGACATCATCATATGGTCCACGACCCCTGAGGAGCATGTTTCCCGTCTCCAGCAGCTATTCCGCCGTGTCCACGCCAATGGCCTGAAGCTGAACAGGGCCAAATGTTACTTTGGCATGTTGACACTCAAGTTCCTAGGAGACCAGATCTCTCAGCAGGGTGTGTGCCCCGACAAGGTCAAGGCCATCGCAGCCATGAAGGTCCCGGAAGACAAGAAGGCGGTATTGCGCTTCCTGGGCATGGTCAATTTTCTGGGTAAGTTCATCCCAAACACACCACGGCCCTACGAAACCTAGTGAAGAAGTCCACTGCCCTCGAGTGGAAGGCGGCCCATCAGGCAGAGTGGTTGGAGCTGAAAGCCAAGCTCACCACTGCACCCGTATTGGCATTTTTCGACCCAGACAGGGAAACGAAAATCTCGACAGATGCGAGGCAGGATGGCATCGGTGCGGTCCTGCTGCAACACGATGACACCTCTTCCTGGGGACCGGTTGCCTATGCATCAAGGGCAATGTCGCCCACCGAACAAAGGTATGCACAAATCGAGAAGGAATGCCTGGGCCTTCTCACTGGCATTCTCAAGTTTCACGACCATGTCTACGGCCTGCCGACATTCACAGTCGAGACGGATCACAGGTCTCTGGTCCACATTATCCACAAGGACCTGAATGACATGACGCCTCGGTTGCAGCGCATCCTCCTCAAACTCAGAAGGTACGACTTTGACCTGGACTACACTCCTGGCAAGGAGCTCATCATTGCCGATACACTGTCCCGCTCCATCACCGTGCCTAGTGAACCACTGAATGTCATCCGGCAAATTGAGTCACAGGTTGAGTCACAGGTGCAGCTGTGTGCTAGCACCCTCCCGGCATCTGATGAGAAGGTGATTTGTATCCGTGAGGAGACAGCCAAAGACCCTCAATTTTTCAATGTAAAGGACGACCTGATGGTGGTTGATGGCATCCTCCTCAAACTGGATCGGATTGTAATTTCACACAGTCTCCAGAGCTTGGTGCTCCGTCAAATCCATGAGGGCCAACTGCGCGTCGTGAAGTGCAGACGCAGAGCCAGGCAGGTTGTCCACTGGCCCGGGATCAGCCAGGACATTGCGAATATGGTCCTTAACTGTGCGACCTGTCAACGCTTCCAGCCAGCGCAGAGTTAAGAGACACTTCAGCAGCATGAAATCGAAACCTCTCCGTGGTCCAAGTTTGGCATCGACCTCTTTCATGCAAATGGTCGTGATTACGTGTTAATCATTGATTATTTTTCCAATTACCCTGAAGACGTGAAGCTCTCAGACCCCACGTCTCGGTCCGTCATCAAGGCCTGTAAGGAGACGTTCTCCAGGCATGGTATCCCACTCACTGTCATGAGTGACAATGGCCCGTGCTTCAGCAGCCATGAATGGTCTCGGTTTGCCCAGTCGTATCAGTTCAAACACCTCACTTCCAGCCCACACTATCCGCAGTCAAACGGAAAAGTTGAGAAAGGGGTGCACATAGTGAAGCAGCTCATCTGCAAGGCCGCGGATTCTGCGTCTGACATTCACCTTGCGCTGCTTGCGTACAGGGCGGCCCCACTGTCCACTGGCATGTCGCCTGCTCAACTCCTGATGAACAGGGACCTGCGAACGACAATTCCAGCCATACACGTGCCCAACCTGGATCACCTCCCGGTGCTGCAGAAGGTGCAGCAACTCCGAGACCGGCAAAAACAGGGCTATGATGCTCATGCCACCGATTTGCCCGTGTTATCCCCGTCCGACACTGTTCGGGTCAAGATCCCTGATGGCGGCTGGTCAGCTCTGCTGTCGTTGTTCGACAGGCTGACCCTCGCTCGTATGTTGTGCGTCTGGCTGATGGTTCTGTTATGCAACAAAACAGAGGAGCACTGCGCAATGTTGCCCGCCCGCAACCACATTCTTCTCCATTTCCTTCTGTTGTTTTGCCACCCCCTGATACCTCGACTCACGAGGCCACCAGTCAGGCTTCAATCCCGCCCATTGTAGCCATCTGGGATGGCCACTTCCAGAATACAGAATGTAGGCAACTGTGGACAATGTTAGGAAAACAACCAGGCACAGAACCTGTATGCATATTGGAGAAACAGCTCCCAGACGGAATTGAAACTATAGGTCAATTAACATATTGATGGCCCATCTCCGGGAACAAAGGAAAGACACTCAAGCAACCGATACTGTTTCAGACATCCCGGCGCCAGTTCCCCAACTAAAAGCACAAACAAAGCAAGGCCAACGGCCACCAGAGACACACCCAGCCATCAGGACACCCACCCCTTTATTGGTCAAGATCAATACGAGTGATCAAGATACGGCCCAATTAATTAGGGTCAGGTTTCAGCCCCGCCCAAAAGCGCGCGAAGCCCCTCCGGGTATAAGAAGAAACCCCCGAGAGAGAATCGCTCTCTTGGATTTGGCTCTCAAACCGGAGAGACCCATTCACCAGTTGCACCAGAAGCAAGTAAGTCCAAGGTCAACGCTCGCTACCAGACGGATGACCTTAGCTGTTCTCCTGTACCTCTTCAAACCTAACAACCTCAGATCCGAACAACGGCCATTGTTCCTCTGACTGAGTGGGCACACGAAGCTAAGTATAGGCGTTAACGCCAGAGATAGTTTAGTTTGTAGTACTTTGTGCATGAGTAGATATTACTGTGAGTGTAAATAAATAGTATTGACTTTGAACTAACTAACTGGTGTATTGGCTCTTTGATCAATATTCGGATTTGAACCTTGTGGCAGTATCGAGGCATACCTGGCGACTCTAAAGCAAACATAATTAGGATTAAGGAAGGCGACCATATTGACCTCCATATTTAGAACCAGAGAAACAGAGCAACACCATCAAGGTGCTGTCGTCCCCACCACCACCTCTCCGGTGGTCGACCAGGATCAGACGCAAGCCACAGAGACTGGACTTATGAACATTTGTTCTGTTTGCTATGTTCTGTGTTCTCGCATTAGACACCTGTTTTCACTGCATGTATATATGTTAATATTGGCCTATTCTTGTAAAAACTTCACATATGTCATCCAAACATAAAAAAAAGGGGGGATGTCATGATATGCAGACACACACATAATGATATACAGACAAGCAGCTAATGGACACAGATCACAGGACATGACCAATAAGCAGGCAGGGCACTCAGGGGTGGGATCTGACTATAAAAAATACGAGGCACTCACACTCTCCTCTTTCCACTAATGAACATCTAGAGAGCCAGTCAAGGGTGTGTAGCCAGTTAAAATGGCTAACTCCCGATTGGAATGGCCAAACCCCGATTTAAAATGGCGAACGGAAGAGGCTGATGGGAAAATCAGCCAACAGGACTCAAACAGGCAGCTGCAGGTAAAACTGTGTATTCGCCTCTGGGGAAGTCAGACCGAATCGATACCTGCAGCCATCAACATAACAACACACCAGCCATCTGCATATAAATTAGCAATCCCCGGGAACAATATGCTACAAATGAGACACACAAAGCCAACCCAGACTTTTCGGCGCCAGCAGGAACTTACACAAAGAGAGGCGAATGACCACCTCGAAACCGCCCATCGATCAAGGAATCGCTTCAGCATTGGCGAATATCGAACCAAGTGATTGGGACCAAGTCCAATCACTTGGAACCAGGTACAAGGTCCACCCTGAGAGGCGGGAAGCCCCTGGGGACTATAAGAATAGGGGCCAAGTTGAAATCGACCCTTCTTCTCCTCTCCGCACCCTTCGAGACCCTTCTGCTGACCCTCTACAACAGCCGCAAGAAACAGTAAGTCTTACTCCAACGCTCGCTACGAGATAGGCACTCCTGACTATCGACCTGTACCAGCTTTGAATCCCGCAGGCTCAGAGCCCATACGAAAGGCCATTCGTTTCCCTGACCTGGTGGGCCATTTCCAAAGTTAAGTATTGGCCTGTTAGTTATAGGAAGTAGCTTCGAAGTAGAATTAATGTATAAGTATTGATTACTGTATGTAATAAATGTGCGTTGATTTAACTCTTACTAAGCGGTGTGTTGGATTATTGATCATTACTCGGACTTGAACCACGTGGCGGTATCAGAAAGATACCTGCCGACTCAAGAGCAAAGGTGATAGAACAAGAGCAATTAAACTAAGGCTAAAACGAGCAACATTTTGATGACATCCTGACGGGACTCGATCTAGAAGTGGAAAACCACTCTGGGAGAACCCAAGAATTTGAATTAGAAACCCAATTGGAAACAGAAAACCACAAGTGTTCAAGCAGTTCTGATCAATACTCATAATTCGGAAGTGTGTACATGCATGCGTAACTAACAGGGCTATAAGGTAAAACTGATAGATTTTTGTTGCATCAAAACTGTCGGAAGTTTGTATATCGGAAAGTAGCGAAAGCCGTACCCGCATTTACAACACCGCCTTAGCTCCCCTGTTCCAAATTTAGAAGAAGTAGTCGGATAGGAGAGATGGCCATGCAGGCAATGCAGTGCCTCATGAACCCTGAGGAATTTGCGGTCGCAGCGACCAGCAGCAGTAGAGTGGGACAATGTCCCATTTGTGAGGAGGAAATCCGGAAATACCTCAAGGGCAAAGGATGGCCCCTGTGGAATGATTTCTGCGATAATGAGGAATCAGGTCCCGGAAGTATCGGGCATACTTGGTGGGAGAACATGAGCGAGATACACAAAAAGAGCTTGGGAAAAGCTCGCAAGCCGATGGCAATCGTGTCCTGTTTGGCACAATTGCGAGGCACAGAGGAGGTCGTCAAGACGCTCCGCAAAGAAGTTGAGGGCATACATTGGATGAGTAAAGTCTATGTAAGCGAAGTTGAAAAAGAGAATTTAGAATTAAGGAGGAAATTGACAGCAAAAGATGGAGAGGTGGCTGACGCCAAACGGGCTCACCAGTCTTGTCTGGCGCATTTAAGCAGTTTCCAGTCGCAATATGAAAAGGCCTATCAGGACACGCAACGTGCAGTCCTGGTAAGAGAAGAGACAGAAAAACAAGTAGAGACGCTACAGAAACAGTGTAGTGATCTCAAGGCAGCATTAAGAGCACTCCACGCTGCCACCACAGAACAAAGACAGAGCACCATAGACCATGCAAAGTGCTGGAAGCAGATTTCAGAGCTGCAATCACTGCTTTCTGTTCAGAAAGGTTTTCAGGAAACCTTTGGGGAAAAGTTAGACCAGGAAGACGGCCCTGATTGGGAAGAGTTACACGAAACAGCGCAGAGATATGTTCAGGGAACATGTGCACAGGGAAAGCTCCAAAAGAGAAAAGCACCCCAACCCCCCACACAGCAGATAGTTCAGGCTCCAATGAACCCTGTAACCACCCACCTCACAGCCACATCAGACGATGCGGAATATCTATATTCCACCCACTTAACAGTGACCCAATTACGGGATGCGTGCTAGAAGATCACACCATTCCTCCCCGCCGCAGACCCCCAACATTTCTTTGCCACAGTTAGACATCAGGCGAACATGTACGGCCTGGACGAGAGAGAGCATGTAAAGTTCATGGTTTTAAGTTTAGATCTGTCGGTAGCAGCAGCCCTTCCCGACCCACAGAAAGTAGGAGGACGCACCCTTGCAGAAATGCATACCGCGATCCTGGATGCGATCGGGTATAATCCTGGATGGCCTCAATAAATGTAGGCAGAAGAAATCTGAGCACACCACAGCGTTCGCTGGACGCCTGTGAATTCACTTTGCAGCAGTCTTCGGAGACGTAGACCGTGCCCATTTGTCCCCAGACACCATGGCCAAATGGACCCGCACCCTTATCTCCCATGCCACAGATGCAGGACAGAAAGCCTGTACGAGTTATGATCCCTCGGAGGAGGCCCATAACGAGAAGTGGGTAGTTAAAAGATTGTCCCGCGTTTGAGAGCAATCTGTTCAGAGCAAACCCACCGTTGAAAATAGCGAGGAAAAGCAGGCCGGCGCAGATATGCAGGCAGTAAAAACAACACACCAGAACCCCGCATGGGTGAATGAGGGAAAGAACAGCCCCCCACCCAAGTCACAAGAGTGTTACAATTGCGGACAGTTGGGACATTTCGCAAAAGTGTGCAATGCCCCTAAAAAGCCACAGAGAGCCCAACAGACAGGCACTCTGAGTAAGAAAAAGACAGAGCCCATCCATAGCGTTAGCACCCGTTCGGATCAGACGGACTTGAGCGGAACGGACTGACAGTGTACGGGCTCCCCCAGTTGGGTCTGCGACACCCTTTGGGATAGGTCAGGACGACCCGTAGTTGCAGCGAAAATTCGGGGACAGCCTATCGAATTTCTTTGGGACACAGGAGGGTCCCGCACCATCATAAATTCCTCCACCCTATTTCAAAAAGACACGTGGCCCACGACAGCCACTATCACCCTCAACGACTTGACAGGCCACTCGCAGCAGGGACACATCACAGCCCCTGTACCCATTCAATTCGGGACCATCACCACCAAACACCCCGTGGTTTTAGTTGACCTGCCCCACACAACAGAACACATTCTGGGAATTGATTTCATGAAGTCCCACCACCTTTCATTTGATCCAGTCAACCAGTGTGTCTGGAAGATGGCGAAATCCGCAAGAGCCCCGCAACGCTCAACATGGGCGAATATATGAACAAAATTAGTGCTGTAGGCGAATTTTGGTTCAACCCTACCACACTTAGTACGGACAAGCAGGCTAGGGCAGTTCTGCAAAAGAACAGGGCAGCATTCGCGACCCACAAGCACGACTGTGGACGGATGACTGGCTCCGTAAAACAGGACCTAACCCTAGACCCCAGAAGCAGTACGGATTTCCCCTAGAGGCAGAGGGAGAAATCTTAAAAGTAATAGAGAGCTTATTAGAGCAGGGTGTACTTAGATCAGTAGGCTCCATTAATAATGCCCCGATATGGCCAGTGAGAATGCCCGATGGATCATGGCGACTGACCATTGATTATCGGGAACTCAACAAAGTCACCCCCGCAGCAGCCCCCACTGTAGCAACAAGTCCCGAGACCATGCTCAAGCAGGGACTCAATTCCCGATACTTTACGGTTTTGGACATCAGTAATAGATTCTGGTCCATTCCATTGGCAAAAGCGTGCCAGTACAAATTTGCCTTCACCTTTAAAGCGCAGCAGTACACGTGGACATGCCTGCCACAAGGATTCCACAACTCCCCCTCCATTTTCCACCGACAGCTGGCAAATGAATTAGCAAAATTCTCTCGCCCCGAATGTCTGGTACAGTATGTAGACGACCTATTCCTGCAGACAGACACCAAGGAAGAGCACAGTGAGCTTCTGTCTGAACTCCTGGAACTATTACATTCAATTGGTTGTAAAGTCAACCCCAAAAAGGCCCAGATTTTGGAAGAAAAGGTGATATATTTGGGAACAATTATCACGCACGGTAAACGCGAGATCGAGCATAAAAGGATTGACTCGATCGCTAAATTGCCCCTTCCCCAGAATGTTTCAGCCCTCCGGTCGTTTTTAGGACTGGTTGGCTACTGCCGAAACTACATTGACGGTTTCGCCAGCAAGGCAGCGCCCCGCTCAGACCTCCTAAAGAAAGGAGCCCCCTGGGAATGGCTTCCGCAGCATACGGATGCTGTGGACTCTTTAAAACAGGCACTCATAGCAGCCCCCGCACTGCATGTTCCAGACCCGCTTTTCCCTTACGCCATAGAGGTAGCGACCACAGTCTGCACCCTTTCAGTTGTGCTCCTGCAGAAACGGCATGACCAGTTAAGGCCCGTAGCTTACGCCTCCCGACTTTTAGATGCAGTGGAGCAGGGATTTGCAGCCTGTGAGAGGCACCTGCTCGCAGTTTTCTGGGCAGTCCAGTACTTTTCATGTATTACCGGACTGAACCCCATCACAATTCTGACTGAACACACCACCACCCAACCTTTACTGGACGGACGACTCAAGGACGGTACAGTCAGCCAAATAAGAGCAGCCAGATGGACCCTTCTCTTGCAGGGACGGGACATCACTGTGAAAAGGACAAAGACACACACCTACTTAGACGACAATTTACAGTACCCCGGAACCCCCCATGAATGTGAGATTATCTCTCCATACCACAACACAGGCCCCTTTATAGCTAAAACACCCCCCAGACAGATAGGTAATTCAACTCAGAGCCCCCCGCACACAGACACGTGTGAGCCCATATTTATGTGGATGGGTCTTCCACAGTCTTGGATGGGAAGCGCATAACAGGTTGCGGGATCTATGTCGAGGACGAGCAGGGGCGCGCCCTCGCGGAAATATCGTTGAAACTACCCGGACACTTAGGCACGCAAGCAGCAGAGCTTGCGGCCATTGCATATATAATTGAGCACCCAGATTCCTTCCACAGCCCAGCAGACATATACTCAGACAGCCTCTTTGTCTGTAACAGCCTTACGGCATTTCTGCCCCTGTGGGAAGAAAGAGGATTTGTTTCCGCAGATGGGAAACCCCTCTCCTCAGCCCCATTACTCCGCCATATTTTAGAAAAAGCCGAGAACAGGACTTTTGGGATCATCAAAGTCCGCAGCCACCATCGTTCCTCCCCCCCATGAAATGTAAAAGCCGACGCACTGGCTAAGGCAGGTTCCAGACATGGGTATTTTTGGAAACCCCCCGAAAGCGCGCCAGTGAGTGCAGTTCAGGTCACACAGAAAAAGATCGAGGATCTAGTAGAGGCCCAGAAGCAGGACACCAATCTCACGGAGATTGTAAAAGGGAAGTATCCCGCCTCCTACGAGAGGTTTAGAGATACACTGAACACACATGACGGTGTGGTGTTGAAGGACACCCTTTATGTGGTTCCTGAACAGGACAGGAACCAATTGATTTGTTTGTTCTATGATGGTCATAGACATCAGGGAATCGCTCCCACTACAGCCCATCTCAAACAGCTTTGTTGGTGGCCAAATTTAAAGGAAGATGTAAGCCATTACATCGAAAATTGTCTTATCTGTGCGCAGAATAACCCCAACAGATATGCCAAAAAGGCCCAACTCAGCCACACCCGACCCGTTAATGGCCTCTGGACTAACCTCCAGATTGATTTTATAGGTCCATTGCCCTCTTGCAGGAATGGCTATAAATATGTACTTGTGGTCATAGACATTTTTACAAAATGGGTGGAAGCATTGCCAGCCCGCACAAACACTGCAAGAACCACAGCCAAGATTCTAACCCACGACGTCTTTACAAGATGGGGACTCCCTCGCAGCATTGAATCCGACCAAGGTTCCCATTTTACGGGGACCTGTCATGCAGAACGCCCTCACGATATTTGGCATCACCCAAAAATTTCACATAGAATACCACCCACAGTCGAGTGGTATCGTGGAGCGCATGAATTGGACCCTAAAATCCAACCTCAGAAAGATGGTCCAGCAGAACAACACCACTTGAGACTCAGTCCTCCCTTTTGCGCTGATGTTTATACGTAACACAATTTCTACTTCCACAGGTTACACCCCACACACCCTCATGACCGGACGCCCCATGAAAGGCACAGTATATTTGTCAGGTTTGGACTTGACCAGCCCCGAAGTGACGGCCCTCACACACGAGAAAGCAGTGGAGCAATTAGTGGAAAATGTTAAAACGGCTCAGCTAGCAGCCGCAGTAAAATTGGGCACACGGAAGAGACAGAGCAAGGCTTGTTTCGACAAGACAGTGCATGCGACTGAGTACGATATCGGACAGCAAGTGATGCTTTCCGTATATAACCCCAGCACATTCCTGTCACCTAAATACTCGGGTTCGTATTCCATTGCGGATAAAGTAAGCCCTTCCGTTTACAAAATAATGTACCCCAATGGTTCGACTGCGTGGTTTCATATAAACCAGCTGAAGTTTTATGGAACACAGTCGAACCACGCACACCATGTCATGCTTGACGCAGACCACACCCCGCCCACAGCCGACGTACCCCTACCAACCCCCACCACGTCCAGCCCAGCCACGGACTCGACCTTGACTCCACCCCCAAAATATACACTCCGCCCCGGAACGCCCACAGACTGCAGCAGCAGAGACAACGACTGTGACTCGGACGATAGCCACAGCACGCCTCCCTACTATCCCCATGCAACCGGACCCACACCCAGCGACTCCGACTACGATCCAAGTGATCCCTTCCTGATCACTTCTCTGAACAAACCCCACCACCGACCACCGAACCACACTGACGGCCCTGATTTTGTCCCCACACAACTAGACACCAATTATTGGCACCGTGACAACTCATACCGACTCGTCCGCAACGACGAGAGCAGCCCCAACTTACACCATGCAGCCCTTTCAGCCCTAATCCACTCCAGAGTTTGGCACCCGGGAGAAGAGGACGACCTTGGGTCTGACTCCCAAACCGCCAACCCCTTTGCGACCCTGTTCGCAACCGAGAACTGAGGTGTCCAGATGATGTTTTAAAGGAACCGCTTGGGAGAAGTGTTGTCCTTCCTGATGGAACCTGCAGAATGTTTTATGTTGTTTTGTAAGTTTGTTACATGTTGTATGTCCGACAGGAGAATTTTTCTCACTGCCACACACCCAATCACCTGAAACGTCTGAGCACTTGCCAACAGAGACCCACCGCTGCCACACGCTTGTTCAGAGGAACTAGCTTTTCAGCTGATACTTGTTCGGGTATCAGACGCCCGCTTGTAACTGCCCTTCTGGTTCGAAGGTAGAACCACTACGGCAGCCCCACCACGATGAATACATTTTTGCCCGTTCTTGTCGGTTGCTCAGGCAGTGGAGAAACGGCTTGGGACCCGCCCTGCCTGGGAACCCCCCTCTGGTCAGCTATGCTCGGGTAGGGGAGATACGGCATTGGTAGCCGTCCTACCCGGGGACTCCATCCATCTCTTACCCGTCGCGGCCCATACGCACCTCATTTGGCATTTTTCATTTCAAAACGTTTTGTTTGTTTAGGTAACCCTTAGGTTGCCGGCCATCTGCTATTTACATCCTGGAACATTTGGATGGTAAATCAGCACTGGTCCGTCATTGGGAAGTGTGCCGTGTCCTAAAATTTGTTTTTTGAAAAAAAATGAGGGTGTCACACATAGTGACCAATTATAAGGGAATAATTGGCACCAAAGGACAGACACACTAGCATATCAGATATTACACAAAGATAGTTACAGATACTATGCTTGTTTCTACAGAACTCCAGAAGCTCCAGGACCGGAGAAAATAAAGAAAGAGAAGGAAAGAGAACAGCCATGAGGACTTCCTTCATATTGATCAACATACTGTATATGAACTTTTGGTTGCGTGTGAACGCGAACCCCATGACTTCAAACGCCCCAGCCGTTAATGTTTCACTGTCCCGCAGTACCCAGAGTCCAGTCACCAGCGACACTACATCTTCTTGGTGTGCCAGTTTCATAACCTGGTACTCCATGTCAGATGTGATCGAAACACTATTAGCGTTGGCGATACTCTGCTGTGTAGTGCAGACAATGCGTCTACGAAAATGGAGAAGGAGAGCCTACCCCCGGTATATAGGATCAGATCCCCTATGTTCGGTTACGACCAGACCCCCGACCCCCGCGATCTATAATAAAGTGCATTCACTTGCGTTTATTGTTGTTGTAAATACAGCGATGTAAAAAACTTTTTCAGGAGTAAAAATTGTATGATCCTGAGCTTGACTGCCAAGCCAGGAAAGACTGTATGAAATGCTATGATTTTGTTGTATAATCGAGGAAGGTAGGGTAATGGAATGTTTCGCGAGGGTAGTATGCTAAGGATAAGTTAGAGGTTCCAAGTTTGTTGTTTTGTAATGCATGTCCCTGTCTGACATAGCGCCCTTAGAATTGTTAGTTGAAATTTTTTGTGCATAGCTATGGTCAGTGCAGAGGCCATGTAGGAGGTGTCCCCCCCAGTCAGGGAATGGAAAGTAACAATAATGATGTGATCCTTCACGCTTCGCGTTAGGATCACAAGGAGGAAATGTAGCCATTTAAAATGGCTAACTCCCGATTAGAATGGCCAAACCCCAATTTAAATGACGAACGGAAGAGGCTGATGGGAAAATCAGCCAACAGGCAGCTGCAGGCAAAACTGTGTATTCGCCTCTGGGGAGGCCAGACAGAATCGATACCTGCAGCCATCAATATAACAACACACCAGCCATCTGCATATAAATTAGCAATCCCCGGGAACAATATGCTACAAATGAGACACACAAAGCCAACCCAGACTTTTCGGCGCCAGCAGGAGCTTACACAAAGAGAGGTGAATGACCACCTCGAAACCGCCCATCGATCAAGGAATCGCTCCAGCATTGGAGAATATCGAACCAAGTGATTGGGACCAAGTCCAATCACTTGGAACCAGGTACAAGGTCCGCCCCGAGAGGCAGGAAGCCCCTGGGGACTATAAGAATATGGGCCAAGTTCAAATCGACCCTTCTTCTCCTCTCCGCACCCTTCGAGACCCTTCTGCTAACCCTCTACAACAGCCACAAGAAACAGTAAGTCTTACTCCAACGCTCGCTATGAGATAGGCGCTCCTGGCTATCGACCTGTACCAGCTTTGAATCCCGCAGGCTCAGAACCCATACGAAAGGTCATTCGTTTCCCTGACCTGGTGGGCCATTTCCAAAGTTAAGTATTGGCCTGTTAGTTGTAGGAAGTAGCTTAGAAGTAGAATTAATGTATAAGTATCGACTACTGTATATAATAAATGTGCGTTGATTTAACTCTTACTAAGTGGTGTGTTGGATTATTGATCATTACTCGGACTTGAACCACGTGGCAGTATCAGAAAGATACCTGCCGACTCAAGAACAAAGGTGATAGAACAAGAGCAATTAAACTAAGGCTAAAACGAGCAACAGGTGTTGTTATAGTCTCACCGCCCCCCCCCCCCCCCCCACCACGTGGCTAAGAGCTAGTCTGGTTCAGTCAGACAGAGTAACCACACTTAAATTAGCAGAGAGTCGAACCCACAGAGAACTGTGCTAACTGTGCTATTAGTTCAATAAACCTGATTGAACTAACTTCAAGGTCTGTAGTATCTTTTTGATCTATGCTGCATCCAATTGCAGCCAGTGTTATACCTCACACGACAACTCTCACTCCAGACATTTACATACACACCCATTTCTTAATGGTACTCTCACATGATACTAATGAAATGGCTGTCACTGGTTAACTGTCCAATTTAGGGTAGTTAAGGACTTCTCCCCAAATGCTGTTGGCCTGGTCAAAAGGCTGGCAAAATTGCCGCCAAAGTATGAGGCTATAGGGGGCAATTTTGAGCCCACATCATCCATGCGCGGGATTGGAGACGCAGGTGGGAAAATCCCACGAGAATCGGGAAAGGCGATTCTCGCCGGAGAGACCGTACATCCTGATTTTCCCAGCCCCTCGCCGGCATCACGAGACTCATGCTCACAAAGGGTGTGAACTTAATTTGAATAGATTTCCAGTTATTTTGATATCATTAGCAAACCCCCTGCCACATGATTCCCCTCACTAAATATTCATACCTCACCCATGTTACTTGACAACAGCTTTGGCCAAACGAGAAGCAGTTGACGGGATCCCTCCGGGGTGCAGAGTTATGTATATTACCGGGGGGGGGGTGGGCACAGTACCAAACTGGCAGTGCCAATATGGTACTACCAACCTGTGCCAGGGCAGTGCAGGCGTGGGCTCTAGTGGGAGCCCCATGGAGGCTGCATTTATGTGTGGTGGTGGAGGAAAAGTGGACAATGGGAGAGTGATTGCCAGCGATACTTCCGCAGTGTAATGTTGGTGAGGCGGGGGGAAGTGGATTGCCAGTGGTGAATGTCAGCAAGGATTTTCTGGGTGGGGGGGAGGGGGGGAAGAGTCCCCGATATATCCGTGGCATGGGCCAGGGCCGTTAGGCTGCAGGGATGATTGGGGCATTCTCTGAAGATTGCGCCCAATCTCTGTGGAGCCGATCAGGTCCTATCCCTCCAGAGTGTCGGCGCAAACCACGCCCACTCATTTTCCTTTCTCTTAGACACTCAGCATTTGAAGAGAAAACTGCTCTGTGCAACTGGAGAGTCACATGCCAGTTTTCAGTCTGAGCCTGACACTTTACCAAATTCTGGTAAGATTCCACATCATAGTGTTCCATCTATTGGTTGTTTTGCCAATGATAGGTAGAAACACTTTTTAAAATACTCGCTCGGAATGGAAATTTAACCAGGAAAATGCCGTTTCTTTTCTGAGAAGGAGAGGCCAGTTCAGTTGTTGAATGAATGGACAAATGTTCATCAGCCTAATTTCTACTCCAATCAATTTAACAAATATTACCAGCTGCAACTGAATCCAAATTCATTTTACCCCCTTTGACATTTTTATGCTTGAAAATATTGTTGGACAATGTCAGTGAGTTGTGTCAATATCCTTAATTTCTCCTTGCAGTATGCTGTATTGACATTCCACTTACAGAACAGTTGGACCTGTTGCTCCCATGAAAACATCATCGTGCAGTTTCTGTAGATTCTGGTTTCCTGTAAGGTTGCTGTATGTGAACAAAGGTAAAAATCACTCAAGTTCCTGAACAGCCACCATACAATGGGACAATTACATGCTGCGTGTTCCTTCAACAACACAAACACAAAAACTGCAATCGTGACATTGGGACAAAACCAAATCAGCAACTTACAGATTATCTAAATCTGTTCCGTTAAATGCATGGCTTTGTACTTCTATGAGGCCATTGTTAATCAGCTTTCTGTGTTTAAAAACAAAGGGGAAAAATTGGATAAAAGATTTCTTAGGTTTTGCCCCTGCTGCTAAATGATCTTACATAGTGAAAGCCTAAAACAGATACATGATTGTTTTTGAAAAGACTATATTGTACAAGTAACACACTAAATTAACCAATGTTTAATTGCAAACAAAAGTTCTATTTAGAGTTTTCAAAACATCCAACTGGTTCCGGAAACAAATCGTGATGCACGCTTTTGCCATACTGGCCATTTTTAGGGTTTATGACAACAGAACTAGAACTGATCAAAAGAAACAAAGGTAGGGCAGCACAGTGGCGCAAGTGGTTAGCCCGGTTGCCTCACGGCGCCGAGGTCCCAGGTTCGATCCCAGCCCTGGGTCACTGTCCATGTGGAGTTTGCATATTCTCCCCGTGTTTGCGTGGGTTTCACCCCCACAACCGAAATATGTGCAGGGTTGTTGGATTGGCTACGCTAAATTGCCCCTTAATTGGAAAAATGAATTGGATACCCTAAATTTAAAAAAAAAGAAACAAAGGTAAATGTTCCAAATCTGAAACTAAGTCCTCTCACTTCTGGATCACACGGATTCAGAAATCACATCAAAAGTTTCGAGTTTCTCCACTGATCTTAATGATAGAAACTCATGATAAACTTCCTGTGGCGCTCACTTGCTCTGATGTGAGAATGTAAAAACTGGGAGCAAACAAAGGCAAAAGCAGCTTTCCCATTTTGTAACCAATAGATATTATTTTTAAAATCATATTTCCTCCTCGGAAAATACTGACTTATTTTCATGTACAGGGTATGAAACCTTTTTTAAAAGGTATTTGTCCATGGAATGTGGGGGTCAATGGCTGGGCCAGCATTTATTGCCCATCCCTGAAGACATTTAAGAATCAATCACATTGCTGGTGAGACATGTGTAGGCCAGACCGAGTAAGGAAGACAGATTTCCTTCCCGAAAGGTAGTATGGGCTGAGGTTAGAAACATGAAAGGAGAGGCCACCCTGTTGGGAGTTTTCTATAGGCCTCCAAATAGTTCTAGGGATGTAGAGGAAAGGATGGCGAGGATGATCCTGGATAAGAGCGAAAGTAGCAGGGTAGTTATTATGGGAGACTTTAACTTTCCAAATATTGACTGGAAAAGATATAGTTCGAGTACATTAGATGGGTCGTTTTTTGTACAGTGTGTGCAGGAGGGTTTCCTGACACAATATGTTGACAGGCCAACAAGAGGCGAGGCCACATTGGATTTGGTTTTGGGTAATGAACCAGGCTAGGTGTTGGATTTGGAGGTAGGAGAGCACTTTGGGGACAGTGACCACAATTCGGTGACGTTAATGATGGAAAGGGATAAGTATACACCTCAGGGCAAGAGTTATAGCTGGGGGAAGGGCAATTATGATGCCATTAGATGTGACTTGGGGGGGATAAGGTGGAGAAGTAGGCTGCAAGTGTTGGGCACACTGGATAAGTGGAGCTTGTTCAAGGATCAACTACTGCGTGTTCTTGATAAGTATGTACCGGTCAGGCAGGGAGGAAGGCGTCGAGCGAGGGAACCGTGGTTTACCAAAGAAGTGGAATCTCTTGTTAAGAGGAAGAAGGAGACCTATGTGAAGATGAGGTGTGAAGCTTCAGTTGGGGCGATGGATAGTTACAAGGTAGCGAGGAAGGATCTAAAGAGAGAGCTAAGACGAGCAAGGAGGGGACATGAGAAGTATTTGGCAGGTAGGATCAAGGAAAATCCAAAAGCTTTCTATAGGTATGTCAGGAATAAGCGAATGACTAGGCAAAGAGTAGGACCAGTCAAGGACAGGGATGGGAAGTTGTGTGTGGAGTCTGAAGAGATAGGCGAGATACTAAATGAATATTTTTCGTCAGTATTCACTCAGGAAAAAGATAATGTTGTGGAGGAGAATGCTGAGCCCCAGGCTAATAGAATAGATGGCATTGAGGTACGTAGGGAAGAGGTGTTGGCAATTCTGGACAGGCTGAAAATAGATAAGTCCCCGGGTCCTGATGGGATTTATCCTAGGATTCTCTGAGAGGCCAGGGAAGAGATTGCTGGACCTTTGGCTTTGATTTTTATGTCATCATTGGCTACAGGAATAATGCTAGAGGACTGGAGGATAGCAAATGTGGACCCTTTGTTCAAAAAGGGGAGCAGAGACAATCCCGGCAACTATAGACCGGTGAGCCTCACGTCTGTAGTGGGTAAAGTCTTGGAGGGGATTATAAGAGACAAGATTTATAATCATCTAGATAGGAATAATATGATCAGGGATAGTCAGCATGGCTTTGTGAAGGGTAGGTCATGCATCACAAACCTTATCGAGTTCTTTGAGAACGTGACTGAACAGGTAGACGAGGGTAGAGCAGTTGATGTGGTGTATATGGATTTCAGTAAAGCGTTTGATAAGGTTCCCCACGGTAGGCTATTGCAGAAAATACGGAGGCTGGGGATTGATTCCACCATCTGCCTTGGTTGGATTCAAACCCAGGTCTCCTGATTACCAGTCCAGCGACAATACCACTACACCACAGCCTCCCCAACTGAGCACCTTGATGCTTCATAGCAGCAGTCCTGAATTATTTAGCAGTCTAAGCACCAGCAAAACCTGCGTAATCAGGGAAAAGAACCATGAATCTCAGTTCAAACGCGATTGTCCCCCTAGATCACTGATCTTTAAACTACCAGGCATACTGGACAGAAATTAATTTCCAATTTAACTTCTCATTTCGAAATGCACCGGAAACGGCACTGACTCCATTGCCAGGAACAAAGATTAATTTGCACACTTTCACCAAGATGTCAATTTGGGCATCCTCCAACAATAATGCAAGAAGCTATTGTTAACATTGTTGAACACTGCTTTATTCAGTATTACCATCTCAGTTTCACAACCCTACCAAGTGTAGTTTCACTTTTGAGCGCTATCGTGTTGCTATGCTAGAGACTTCATTATCAGTGTCTGATGGTCTAATGGTAGATATGTACTTACATATTTAATGTTCCAGTGCTTAATCCCTGGAAAGAATAAGATGGTATAACTTGCATGTTTATGTTGTCTCGAAATTCACTAAAGGAAGCAGACAGTATTTGAGTCAAGACACGAGGGAGAGAAAACAGGTCAGTTAGTCCAACATCAATTGTCAGGAAAAACACTGGAATCTATTATTAAGGCAGTCTTAACAATGCACTTAGAATATCACAGTATGATCAGACAGAATTGTAATGGTTTTACAAAAGGGAACAAAAACAGAAAATGCTAGAAAATCTTGGCAGGTCTGACAGCATCTGTGGAGAGAGAAAATAGAGTGAAGGGTCGGAATTTTCTGGCTGTTCTTGCCGGTGGGATCCTTCGGTCTTGCCAACGTGAACCCCCACCATGGGTTTCCAGTGGTGGGAGGTTTATCGAACAGGAAACCCCATTGACAGCGGCGGGATCTGTTCCAATCATGGGCCACCTCCACTGCCGCAAAACGTGTTGCTGGCGGACGTGGAAAATCCCACCCAATATTTCGAGTCAGCATGATTTTTGTTTAAATTAATTTTTATAGGATAAGGGCTTTGTTGGCTGGGCCAGCATCGATTTCCCATTCCTAATTGCCCTTGAGAAGGCGGTGGTGAGCTGCCTTCTTGAACCACTGCAGTCCATGTGGCGTAGGTACACCCACTGTGCTATGAGGGACGGGCCTCCTGAATTTTGACCCAGTGACAGTGAAGGAACAGCAATATATTTCCAAGTCAGGATGGTGAGTGACTTGAGGAGAACTTCCAGGTGGTGGTGTTCCCGTGTATCTGCTGCCCTTGTCCTTCGAGATGAAGAGAACGAGAGTAATGTATCCAAGTTTGCAAATGATACAAAGATAGGTGTGAATGTAAGCTGTGAGAAAGATAAAAACAAGTTGCACGGAGGTGTAGACATGTTTAATGAATGGGTAAAATGTTGGGAAATTAAGTATAATATGGGAAAGTACACGTTTCTTAACGTTGGTTGTAAAAATAGAACGACAGATTTTTTTTTTAAAGGTGTGAAACGTTTAAATGTTGATGTTCAGAGAGATTTAGGTGTGCTCGTACAGGCCATTAGCATGGAGGTACAGCAAGCAATTAGCTCGGAAAATAGCATGTTGGCCTTTATGCAAAGGAGCTGGAGTACAAGAACAAATGTTGTTACAACTGTATATGGGATTTTGTTGAGACCACACCTGGGCTCCTGTGTGATGTTTTGGGTTCTATACCCAAGGAAGGATCTACAAGCCTTAGAAATGGCATAGCAAAGGTTCACTAGATTGAGCCTTGGGATAGGAGGCTGAGTAAATTGGTTGCATACTCTGAATTTAGAAGGAGAGGTCATCTTATTGAAACAGAGAGCCCTTTGAAAGACTTGACATCGCAGACTCAGAGGTCATTTATTTTCTCCTCTTGGATAAGCTAGAATATGGGCAGGGACTCAGGATAAGGGATTGATTGAGGGTTGTGAATATTGGGAATTCTCTACCTCAGAGGGTTGTAAATGTTCCATCACTGAGTGTTTTGAAGGCTGGAATGGACGGTGTTTTGATCTGCTGTGCTTTCAAGGGATATGGGGAGCAGGTGGGAAGGTGTAGTTGAGGCAGAGAATCAGATGTGATCGTACTGAATGGCAGGAAAAGGTCAAAGGGCTGTTGTGGTCTATTCCTGCTCCCAATCCTTGGGTTTTTAAGTGTCATTTTTGCCAAGTTGTGTTGAACATTAATTTGAATTCAATGCAATGTATGTCAACCTGTCTCTTTATTATGAGGTTTAAAATTGTATGTGCACATGGGCAAGTGATTAATGAGGGTTTGATCCAAACCAAAACTTATGCAATTATTGATGAGACATAATTTCTTCACAATATTCCAGTTGTTTCTTCAGGTTCCAATACTGACTAATACTTGATTTGTACTCTTCAGAACAAACAAATAAAATGATGTCATTTCTAGGAGGTATATTATCTCAAAGACAGTTTTGCATGTTACTAATGAGCTAAGTGTTGAATTCTCTGACTATTTGAATAAACAGAAAGCAAGGAACCACAAATGCTGGAAATCTTAAGCAAAAACAAAAAGAACTGGTAATACTCAATGAGTCGAGAGATAAGAGACAACATTGCAGCATTAAGAAAGGGGCCTGGCAAGGATCTTCCCTCCTTCCTTGTGGAGGAATTGAGAGAAATGATGGGACACTCTCTGTTGTTGAGCCTGCTTGTTAAATTGTGCCAAAGCCAAGGTGACGGGATTCTCTGTTTTTGAGACTAAGTGTTGATGCCAACACAGAATTTGTGGATATACAAATTACAATTGTGAATACACATTATAATACCCACACACTCATCCCAGCCAACTAGATGGCAC
Organism: Scyliorhinus torazame; assembly: GCF_047496885.1. Classification (NCBI taxonomy): domain Eukaryota; kingdom Metazoa; phylum Chordata; class Chondrichthyes; order Carcharhiniformes; family Scyliorhinidae; genus Scyliorhinus; species Scyliorhinus torazame. The sequence goes on along the minus strand of NC_092707.1, from coordinate 324,443,524 downwards.
TGGTTGTGCTGGAGCGTGCCCATACAGCTGATAGGTCGACTGGGGCCAGATGGCAAGCAGGGGGGTTGCCTGGGAGGGACACCTATACGACTGGTGGCCCTAAGCTCACAGTGGGCTGTTAGCGGTGTGCGCAGCTGCATGGCTCCCGCAGCTGTGGCAATGGTGTTCCGTGCCAGTCCACCCCAACCCCACAGCCCATCTCCTGGCCACTCTCTGCTACTCCCCCAGGCCCTGGCAGAAGCCCTCCCCCAGGCCAGCAGCACAACTGTCAGCACACTAGATATACAAGATAATGGAGGCCTTGTTTAATTGAATGGGTCGGCAATCTGATGGCCTTTCTCTCCTCCCACGTTTCCAGTATTCACTGCACCCAGTAAATCCAATAGCCCCTGGGCCAGGAGCAGCAAAATCAGCTCCTATCAAGCATGTGAAGGCTGTGATATATATGTGAAAAATAGAATTGAAGATGGATGAGTTTAAAAAACAGGTTCGATTCTATACTGTTCAGATGACCTGCAATGTCAGTTTACACTCCGCAAAATAAGTATCTGTTCATGGGGAGGTCAGTTAGCTCAGTTGGCTGGAAGGCTGGTTCGTGATGTGATGCGATGCCAACAGCACGGGTTCAGTTCTTGTACAGGTTGAAAGGTACAAGGTACAAAGTCTCAACTTTGTCCCTCATCTGAAGAGTGGTAACCCTCAGGTTACATCACCACTATCCAGCTCTATCTCCTAAAAGGGAAAGCAGCCTCTGGGATGATGGCACAGTCACAGATAAAAGCTATTTTCCCAAAAATGACCTTGGACATTGATCATGTAAATATCTCACCGTATGCATAATTTAAAACAATAAATATTAAAGTATAAGACAGCAAACAATATTGAAAGATTTCAAACTTGTTTGGATAGTTAGAATGGAAATTAATATCATTTTGAGCTGTGTGCCAAATATAGATGCTTTGCAAGCATTAGCACAGTGGGCTAAGACAGCTGGCTTGTAATGCAGAACAAGACCAGCAGCGCGGGTTCAATTCCCGTTCCAGCCTCCCTGAACAGGCGCCGGAATGTGGCGACTAGAGGCTTTTCACAGTAACTTCATTGAAGCCTACTTGTGACAATAAGCGATTATTATTATAGAGGGGCTGGTTTAGCACACTGGGCTAAATCGCTGGCTTTGAAAGCAGACCAAGGCAGGCCAGCAGCATGGTTCAATTCCCGTACCAGCCTCCCCGAACAGGCGCCGGAATGTGGAGTAACTTCATTTGAAGCCTACTTGTGACAATACGCGATTTTCATTTCATTTCATTTGGGGCTGGATTCCCCTTTCCTGAGACTAAGGATTGACGGCGGGGCAGGATTCTCGGACTTTCACGACAGCAAAACTGGCGCTGAACCTGGACCGGTTTAGCGACTGTGGAGGGGCTAGCACCTGCGCCAAGTGGAACACAATCGATTCCAATAAAAATGGTGCAGGATTCACCGGGTCCATGATTCACACTCGGGAGGCTGACAAGCTGCAGCCGCAAATACACATTACAATTCCCACACACACACTTCCCAGCCAACAAGATGGCACTGGTTGCACTGGCTCGCGCCTAGACAGCTGATGGGTCAGCTGGGGCTAGAGGGCACCTAGCGGGGTGGCCTGGGGGGACACCGATACGACATCTTTCCGGTGGTGGCAATGGTGTTCCGGGCTGTCCACCCCGGCCCTCAGCCCACCTCCCAGTCATTCCCTTTCCACCCCCCGTCCCTGGCAGAAGTTCCCCGGCCAGCGGCACAACTGTCAGCAAACTATGATGATGTTGGACACTTTACATAGCCCTCAGCAGTCACGACGCGGGTTCCACGATTTTTAAAAGCTCAAGTGAACTGCGCCATCGGGAACTCGGCCCATCGGAGGTGGAGGATTGCGGACGCCCCGGAGAATACCGAGTCAGACCCGCTAATGATATGCAAACGGTGTTAACTGTACGTGCGTTCTGGAGCTGATTGACGCCCCTATCGAGGTGACAGAGAATTGCGATTTGGCGTCAAATCATCGCCCGCCACAATTTTGGCGCCGGAACCGATTCTCCGCCCAACCGCGTTTCCCGATTTTGGTGTCAGCCAACGGAGAATCCCGCCTTTGGTGCCTATTGTGGTGAATGCTTGAAAATCCAGTTGGACAGTTGCTGTTATTAGATGTTCCATATCAGTTGAGACTCACGGCTCCCTATTTCAGGATAACAACTCCTGTAGACAACACTAACCTATATCACACTGAAATTCAGCTACAAATCATATTTTTAGAAAAAGATTCTTAAAGGGTTGGGAACTTGTCTGGAATTAGCACCCACCAGATAGAGCTAATAAAACATGCATTGATTTATTTGTAAATGATCAGTATCAGAACTAGAAAAATTAGAACAGAAAATCAACCAAGGAAGCAACAGCTTTCAAGCTATTGAAAAGATCCCTAATTTAATCACTCTTATGTATCAGACTCAGTTCAAAGTACTTACAGAAGCAAAAAGTCTTCAGAATGTATATTTGTGATATCTGGGAAGAACCTTATTCCAGTGTTTGTAATAGTCCTGTGGAGATCAAGAAACACATTTGAAATATGGTAGTCAAGCATGCATTGCAGAGCAAAATGTTTATGACTTACTAACAACAAAATGCATCATGAATTATTTCATACAAACCTTGTGCCTTTCATTGGAGTTTTGGGGAGGGAATTGTGTGTGATTATGTGCTGATTCTGAACTGTAGTTAGCTAAGTACAGCTAATTGAGTACAAGGTGACAGTTTAGTTAACATGGTGGCACATTAGTCTTTTGCAGATTGTTGCATATCTGGATCATAACATTAACATTTAAAATGTAGACAAATTCTAAAGGACATTTGTGCTAGCTCACCAGTCAGTAGATTAATGAACCTACTCATGTGTTTCAATCATATGGCCCTAAATATTTGCAGAACTTCCATCAACCTCCCTCAGTTACTCCAGCAGGACGCAGGTGGAACCTAGTAGAGGATGACAACAATCCACCTTCTGTATCTGGGAATTTCTAGGTTACCTTGTAAAGAGTGGGACCTAGCCCTGTAGTGATCTCTGTATATGTTAATACGTGATTAGTTAATGTGCAGTCAGTACAGACAGATCATCACTAGATGGCAACACTAACATGGCCTATATAAGGAGTTTTCCGCTCTCTCTGTAGATTAGTGTATGTGTAATGCAGCTATAGTAAAGACAGATCCAAGTGTAGTGCATTATCATAATTGATAGTTTAATATAATCTTAGTTAATTATATTACGAGCCAAAGTATGAAAGTGAAAGAACTCACAAGCATATTATTTTATTACTCAATAAATAATTTGTCATCAACTGGAAGACTTTGAATGTTTATCGTCAAGTTAAATACAACTCGGCAAGACAAATGAGTAATATTTATATTACATTTCAGTAATATAACAATCCCAACCTGACAAGGCAAATGTCTCTACAAAAGCATTCAGAACCTGGTTTAGTACAGGAATGCTGCCATATTCAATGAGATTAAGTTTATATTAGGGGCTAATGTGGGCCTGGACCTGTCCTATTGATAAGCAGGCTGACAGCATGAGACAGTCTTGTATAGACAATGCTCTTTCTGTGGTTCTTACATTAGACATCTCCATGTATATATGCCCTCCCATTCACCCCACAATCTGTGACACACACCAGAAAACATTGTTTGGTGAATCCAAACATTATCAGCAGATCTCATCCCATGAATTTTCAACACCACTTCATATTAGTTGAATTCCATATTCTTATACTTCTGCACACATTGGGTTCAAGTCACTGGAAAAATGTGAAAGTGTTGTTTCATGTGCGCTTGGCGGGGTGTTTCGTGATGGCTGCAATGCCAAGATGGAAAATGCTATTTAACGGCACGAAGCCATTCTTTTGAGCCTTGGGAGTTTCTCCCCAGTCGAGGCCACACTTTGAAATTTGTCCGCCACTGGGGAGCTGAACTCACCAGCATGACCGGTTCTTCTCAGACTGGGTACTATTTTGAAGGGCTACCCTGATCTCTACACCCTCCCCTTTTCAGGACCTTTTTTCAGGAACCCCCCCTTCACCCACCCAATCTTTCTGCAGCCCCCGCAAACCTCCCTCAACCGCCTTTCATGGCATGGCCGCCCAGGGCCCCAACCCTTGGCAGTGGCAACCCAGGGAGGGCATGATCCCGATCGCACCGGGTGTAGCGAGTCGGGTGACTCGCGATCGGCCCAGCACCTGGCACGAAGCCCAATTTCGGGCTCTCCCAGGATTTACCAGTTGAGCCCGGCAACACGGTGGCTGAATTGCACCCATTATACAAAAAAGGTAACTGCGGTATTGTGCCCCTTTAAGGGGCAGGTTCCTGGAAGGTCATGTGACCTGATTGGCCAATAGGGCTAGAGTGCATGAACTCTGGGGGCCGAGTTCTGGTTCCCCTGTTAATTAGGAGTTTGGAGTCTTGGATCAAGGTAGCTTTTATCTCATTCTCTGTATATAGTTTATCACTTTAATAAACCGTTCATTCGTCAAACCGGCTGGTGGTCACTCGTCTGTCCGGATACTATATTAGTGATGAGGATCAACTGGAGTGCCTTCTACTGCTGCCTGGAAACTGGGTGAAATCTGCTGCTCTTTATATGCTTATTTTGATGGTGACAATACAATTCATGTAATTCAACAGATTGCCACAAAATGTAATGAAAAGTTTTTGTGACAACAACCTGTGTGACACGGTGTAATTTTGGGAAAGGAGTGATTTTGCTGAATGTTGTTTGAGGACTCAGAGTGATGTAACAGGAAACAATGTTTTATATAACTAAATAGTAAATATCTATTGAAACAAACATTTTCTCAAATGCATGTTTAAATTAGGAAAAGTAAAGATATAACTGAAAACAATTGATCCAATTTATAAATGCACCACTTGAAATGTAATAATTAATATAATCATTATCAGTATGATCCCACATCATTTTCATTTTCTGATTCTAGATAAGTTTATTTTACTTTGATATTCATAATTTTCACCCAAAAACTTCTTCCCATCATTTCAAGATGAATCCAGAGAAAGCTGATGGGTGCAAAAAATTCATGGTCAGACTCATTTTTCTATTCCAGACTGCATCTCGTTGAATTGATGGCCGAGAAAAGCTTTTCTTAGCAGTTGTGAGAGTTGAACATTTTTCATTCTGTGTGGACTGAATTAATTCCCCAAGCGGACATCTCTGACTACTGAATTGTTCTCTGCTTGTTTTTTCCTTAAGATCCCCTGCATCAATTCTCTTCTGTTTTTGTCTTCTTTGGATGCCATCTTCTTCCCAGTTGCTGAAAGCTTGTTTGCTTGTAACCAGTTGGCACCAGTCAGCCATCCAGATGGTTGATCAAGGTTAGACTTTTGATGGAAGTTAATCAATCTGAAATGTTAACTATGCTTCTTTCTCTAAAGATGCTGCCTGGTCTGCTGAATACTTGGAGCATTTTCTGTTTTTATTTTAGTCTTTAAATGTTCAACCGTCTCAGGATCCTATATTCCTTGGAAGCAAAATTTGGTACCATATGCTTTCTCTAGTAGCAGGAACATTTGAGAGAAAACATATTCTTCATACATTATCCATCAGATTAAAGTTCCTGTTATAGACCTCCAGCTTAGAATTATTTTTTGCCTTGATCAAATTCAAAGGTTTGCCTTGTGCAATCCATCTACTTTGTCCAGTCATAAGGTATTGATCTAAGTTCTCTTTTAAAGTATTTTCCCATATTCCCTGTCATTTTGTTAGTCTTTCACAAGAATCTTTGTCTTGTAGAATAGTTTGTGCTACTTCTACCACATGTTCTCCACACATGAAGTGTATTTAGGAAATTCCCCTTTCTTACAATAACGGTTTCTGAATAATTATATTGGTGATTTCAAAATGAAGACTTTCAGCAGAAATTGTGCTGCCTAATTTCAATCCAGAAATGTCTCCATTGATGCTTGAAAGGAATCATTGAGTTTAACATGCCAGTACAGATTTATAATCTTCAGGTTCCCACTTGACCATTCTTTGGGCTTACGTATCCAAGCAAAAAGGCTTTCCAAGCATCTTCACAATTCCACCATTTGGTGCCTCTGGGTCATTTTGTCCTGCAGGTTTAAGCTTCTTCTTTCAGTGACTCAAAGTTCCAATTTAGAGACCTCCCAGTAGGTTTACGGATATTCTGCTCCAGAACTAAGTTCTCACCTGCCCGTGGCAGTTATATCTAACTGACTTCATTTAAATCTAGCCAGATGGTACCTCACCCAGAATGAAGGAGGGGGGGAGTGGGGGGTTGAAAACTGTACAACCCAGAGGCTGCTGGCCAACATCTATAGGTGGTAGGATCGGCTTTCGAAATTGTCATGCAAGGGGCTTGTTTTTGGAACGGGTGCCCTTTGGCAGGGAATAACTAAGCTTTCCATGTGAGGTCCAGAGAAGCCTCCCTGCTCCGCTCGGCCAAAAGTTAAATAAATTACTAATTTTCCCTGGAGGGAAAGCTATAATAGCTTCCTCACTCACCCCACCAGTTAAAATTCCAATAACACCACAGGGATTTATATATATTAGAAGTGCTTAGTTTTGGCCAGTGCCCTTGTTGCTTGCTGAGTTGAATAGGTATAAATTTAGGACGGTGAGTTCTTGGTGGATGTCTAGTGGGTGAATAATAAGGAAAAATGTAACTGCCCTTGTACCCAGTCTTTATTGTACAGATTGGGTTAAATCCTCTTTAAAATCATTCACTACACGTTACAATGTGCTCTGAACAGGGAGGTTCAAACTTACATTTTAAATCATCTCTCATTTGTGGCTCATCAGGGATTCTTCAGAAGCTTGGCTTTGTGTACCATCTTGTCTGATTGTTTGTTTGAACATACTAGTTTCTCTCCAAAACACTTCAGTTTGTGTGGCTGTGTCAAGATTCCTGCTGGGCTAAGTACCGCAGGTCTTAAATCAGATGCGTGTTCGCAGAAGGCACCTAAACCAGTATCTGACTGGGTGCACAGAGTTAGATTTGTCAGAACCTTGGTTTTACTGCACTTTTTCATGTACCCCTCAAGGTCCCGATCCTGACATCTGCACCTTGAATAAAATTCTGGAAAGCTAATGTACCTCAAACATGAGTGGGTTGTAAAATTATACTATTGCATGGATAATTAGATGACATTTAACCATGGAACTTACCACTGAAATGCATTGAATGTCTTGATGTTACTGTATTTGTGCAGTGATACATACAAACTCACTATGGAAAGTTAAGTTGCCCATTCCAGACTGTACAATTTGAAAATGTGAAAATTGTTAATTAATGCCAATCTATCTCCCTATAATTTAAATGTAACAATTACAAATGCGGAGTCCCATTCCTTCGGGTTTTAATCATTGAAGATTCAAATTTTTAAAGAGGATCAAGGTTTTTTGCTGGACCTAAGAGGGGTGGGGCCTCATCTCTCTGACAGGTCCCGCTCCTCAGAGATCGGGGCACCATTTTCAAAAGTCACCCCAATGTCAGAATACTGCTGCAGCCCCCCTACCCCCTCGGATCACTGGTAAGGCACCCCACCACCCTAATCGCTGGAAAGGCCCTCCCTCTTCAGCCCCCCTCTGATACCCCCGTCACTCCCTGGAGCCCCCCCCCGCAACCCCCCCCCCTCTAGAACCCCTCGCCTCCTCGCTGATTCCCTTCTTCATGTCCATCGCATGGCAGTGCCAAACTGACATCTTCCACTTCAAGGGGTGCAAGTGGGTGAGCACTCTCCCTACAATTGCCTCTGGGGTGCTGAAGGGGGTCCTTCATGGGAGGTGTGGCTGGGGGTGGGTGGGTGAGCTTGTGCTGAGCTAGAGGGGGACCATGTTCAATAATCAATAATCTTTATTATTGTCACAAGTAGGCTTACATTAACACTGCAATGAAGTTACTGTGAAAAGCCCCTGGTCGCCATATTCCGGCACCTGTTCGGGTACACTGAGGGAGAATAACAGAATGTCCAATTCACCTAACAAGCACGTCTTTCAGGACTTGTGGGAGGAAACCGGAGCTCCCGGAGAAACCCACGCAGATACGGGGAGAATGTACCGACACCGCACAGACAGTGACCCAAGCAGGGAATCGAACCTGGGACCCTGGCGCTGTGAAGCAACAGTGCTAACTACTGTGCTACCCAAGTTGGGGGTCATTCCTGGTGTGGGGGCTCTTTGGCTGGCAGTCTGTGGTAACAAATTCCTCCGGCACCTCCCCCATGGACAGAGGAATTAAACATTTGGGTCAGAGCCCCTGCAATCTCCTCCCTCACCTGCCACATTATCCTGGGACAAAATTCATCCGGGCCTGGAGATTTGTCCACTTTTACGCCTGCCAACACCTCCAATATCTTGTCACTCCCTATGACAATTTGCTCAAGAACCTCACAGTCTCTATCCCTGAGTTCCATGTCTACCTCCTCATTCTCTTGGGTGAAGATAGATATGAAGTATTCGTTCAACACCCTACCAATGTCCTCTGGCTTCACCCACAGATTTCCCCCTTGGTCCCTAATGGGCCCTACTCTTGCCATTGTTATACTTATAGAATATCTTGGGATTTTCCTTTCTTTTACCAGCCAGAGCTTTCTCATATCCCCCCTTTGCTCTCCTAATTGCTTCCTTAAGCTCCATCCTGCACTTTCTGTACACCATTAATGCCCCCGTTGATTTATTTCCCCTTGTCCTTGCTAAAAGCTTTCCTTCCATTGTATCCTGAATGTCTCCAGTCATCCATGGTTCTCTGGGCTTGTTACTCCTTCCTGTTACCTGAGAGGGGACATGTTGGGACTCCATCCTCCCCATTTCCTTTTAGAACACGCCCCACTACTCATCTGTAGATTTCCCCACAAGTAACTTTTTCCAATATAGCTTGGCCAGATCCTGCATTATTTTATTAAACTTCGCTTGGGAAACACATGGCTAAACGCACTTGCTATGGGATTCTGTTGGTTATTGGAAGTTATGGATTCTGTGGGTATTGGAAGTTATGGAGTTCCAGAAATCTCCAAGCGTCTGCTCCTCTCCATTGAAATTCCAATACCCACACGTCACCGCAAAAAAACAGTGGGACAATGAGGCTATCTTTAAATAGTTCCAGTGGGTTGTACTGGTGCTAGGGCTGTCCACTCCAGCTCTCTTTTGGTGCCCCTGGTGAAAGTGCCAGTTTTTGAAGCATCCTGGATACGTCAGCATAATAATTCTCACAAATGTTTTAATGGTGTTTGTGCTCCAAGGGCGGCACAGTGGTGCCGTGGTTAGCACTGCTGCTTGTGGCGCTGAGGACCCGGGTTCGATCCAGGCCCCGGGTCACTGTCTGTGTGGACTTTGCACATTCTTCCCGTGTCTGTTTGGGTTTATCCCCACATCCCAAAGATGTGCAGGTCAGGTGGATTGGCCATGCTAAATTGCCCCTTAATTGGACAAAAATAATTGGGTACTCTAAATTTATTTTAAAAAATGTTTGTACATTGCAAGGCTCTTCTGCCGATGCAGAATAAGTGGTGAAAAATCTGGTGTAGGTGCAGGTCTGGCACAAGGATGAAATTCCAAAATGTTTGTTTCTTTGCCATGTGCCTGTGCCCTTGGTGTCATCAAAACAACAAACCCTAAACCGTACATAAACAAACAAGTTTTCTTACTTTCAAAATCTTTCCTTCTGCTGAGCACATCACCAGCAATTCCGAGGTAATTAGGTGATTTATTAATAAATATATAAAAATTCTATTAAGTTGCCTTTTAAACTTCTGTGTTTCAAGAACACACTTAACTTTTCTACGTCATAATTTAAGTCCTTCATCACTGGTAATGTCATCGTAAACATATCTGAATCCCTTTTGATGCCTATAGCAGCACTCTTGATGTGTCGTGCCCAGAATTAACCATAATGGAAAACTCAGCAGGTCTGGCAGAATCTGTGGAGAGTGAAACAGAGGCGGGACTTTCCCACTGCATTGCACATGGTGCCAATCCCGTTATGCCGGGTGCATAGCAGGAGAGGCAAAAAACGGGTTTTGCGCCGGTCGTCGAGCCACACACTAATGCACCTAACCCGTGGCACCTGGCACGACCTGGATCACATGCTCGCTGGGCATAATCCAGATAATCACAGGCTCATTTAAATATGCACAGCGATTTTGAGGCTGCAGTCTACAGGCTCCTGGTAGTCACCGGCCACATAGGCCTGCCTCACGCCGGCACAAAATTGTAGTGGTCTCCAAAAATGGAGACATGGGGCGGGATTTTCCGACCCCCCGCTGGGTCGGAGAATCGCCGGGGGGGCGGCGTGAATCCCGCCCCCGCCGGCCGCCGAATTCTCCGGCACCGAAAATTCGGCGGGGGCAGGAATCGCGCCGCGCCGGTCGGTGGGCCCCCCCCCCGGCGATTCTCCGGCCCGCGATGGGCCGAAGTCCAGCTGCTGTCATGCCAGTCCCGCCGGCGTAAATCTAACCACCTACCTTACTGGCGGGACTAGCGGCGCGGGCGGACTCCGGGGTCCTGGGGAGGCACGGGCGATCTGGCCCCGGGGGGCGTGCCCTCATGGTGGCCTGGCCCGCGATCGGGGCCCACCGATCCGCGGGCGGGCCTGTGCCGTGGGGGCACTCTTTTCCTTCCGCTTTGGCCATAGCCTCCACGATGGCCGATGCGGAAGTGACCCCCCCTGCACATGTGCGGGGAAGACGTCAGCAGCCGCTGACGCTCCCGCACATAGGTGGACTTCCGCCGACCAGCGGAGTCCCTTCAGCCCCGACTGGCGTGGCGCCAAAGGCCTTTCCCATCGGCCGGCGGCGCGCCAACCACTCCGGCGCGGGCCTAGCCCCTCAAGGTGAGGTCTTGGCCCCCGAAGTTGCGGAGAAACTGCACCTTGGGCGGCCCGACGCTGGAGTGGGTCACGCCACTCCCTCCCGACGGGACCCCCCTTCCCGCCGGGTAGGGGAGAATCCCGCCCATGATGTGAAGGTCACACAATGGAGGGCGGGAGGGAATGGCCTGAGGGGGCCATGCCCATGAAAGGGGGGTGATGGCGGTGTCTGAAAGGTGGGGAGGTGAAGGGGAGTATGAAGGGGGGAGTACTGTCAGGGTGCCAAGCTGGCACTTTTTTACTGATGAGGATCGGGCCTGGGAGTGCCATGCGCATGTGTGGTGGGGTGCGAAGGGGGCCGAGGACTCCACATAGGTGAGTTGGGGCTTTGGGGGGTTTGTGGGTCGCATCGGGGGGTCGAGAGTTAAAACAGCATCCCAGTCTCTCTCTGCACTGAGGAGTTCTGGCGAGCGGGGCTCTTCAGTGCAGGAAATGGGAGTATGTGTGACCTCAGCCGTGCGTTTCCTGCTGAGGTCCCGTATCCAACCAGAGTCGCATGAGATAGCATTGTGTTTCTCAAAGCTTGGGAAACACATGGCTAAACGCACTCACTATGGGATTCTGTTGGTTAGATCGGGCCCAAGTCATTTTCTGGGAGAATTGTGCCCAGAATTAATGTTTCAACTCCATACTGAAGAAGAGTCATAACTCTGTTCCTCTTTCCACAGATGTTGCCAGAACTGCTGCGTTTATCCTACATTTTCTGTCTTAATTTCAGATATCCAGCAGCTGCGATGTTTTGCTTTTATTGACCACAATGGGGTGGATTTTACAGGGGGCAGATTACCCACCCACCAAACCTAAAAGTTGTTTTAACCTTTTCGTCAAGACCAATTTTGGGTCCCAGCCCTCCTGGAGGTTGGAGTGTGATGTGTGTCAGCATTTTGTGGGGACCATTAGTCCCTTCCTCAATACCCATCCAATTACGGAGGGTGAGCATTATCAGGAGGCAGGGGATAAGCTTAAGACATAATTCAGTGACTGTGTATGAACTCATGGCCACTGATTCTGACTTTATACAGATAATTTAATGTCTGCCATTTTAGTAAAAGGGATCCCTCTGTGCAGATGTTTCATTTGTTTGGATGAGGTATTGACACAGTTTGGGGTCTGCGTGCTTCTGTGAAAATTGAAATACTCGGCTGGATTTTCCACCACATCAGGAACTCGGCTACTGGCGGTGGGCAGGTGGGGAATCCAGCATCGGCAGAAAACGGGATCAACGCTCCGATGTTCTGGTCCCCTGCTGGCGTCGGGATCGAGGTTCGCACCTTGCGCCAGGAAGAGGATGCAAATGAGTCATTAGAATCCATTTGCATCCTATTAACTAGCCGGGTACCATATTCCCCTGGCCCTCGTGATTCTCCGGTCCTTTCATCCAGCGAGGGCGTGATCCAGATTGCACCGGATGGAGCGAGTCGGGAGATCGGCCTGGCGCAGAACCTGATTTGGGGCTCTCCGGGAATTCATTCGGCACGCCTGGATCTGTCCCTGCCGCAACGTGATTGCTGTATCGTCACCGTTGCGTTTCAACTTCCTTTCAAGTAACAATAGTAGTACCAACACCATCATTCAATCCACATGTGCACAGATGCATCAAGTAACTTGTTGATGCTTTCTTTGCCAAGACCTTCGATATTGATCCTGTGGAAAACTAGAAACAAATTGAAAGACACGGGTAATTATTCCACATCACTCAATTGTAAGGGCCCTTCCTGTTGATTCCCTTATTTCCCATTTCTCTCTCTCTCTCTTCTGCTCTCTCTCTCTCTCTCTCTCTCTGAGACTTGGATGAATCGTCAGTGAAAACCATTAGAGAATGAAGGCCTAGATTGAAGAAAGATGTACTGGAAGGTCTGAAACGAAGGCTTATCCTTTTATTTTCATCATTATGTTTACACCCCTTCTTTACCTTCTGTTTGTTTGTCTGACCTGTGTGTGTGTGTGTGTGTGTAGAGGGTGGGGCAAGTTAAAGAGGTGGGGTTAAGAATTAGATAATAGTTAACCAGTTGCATTTGCTGCATATTTAGTTATTGTTACTAATAAAAATCAATTGTGTTTAAATTTACAAACCTGGTGACTGTCGCCATAGACCAAAACAAGTATTTTCTAATGATTATTTGTTAAGTTCAGTTGTGTTGTGACTCCGGGCCAAGTGGGGCTGGAATTGACCGCGCATTAGCCCATGGTGTCGTAACACAATCCCCTGAGTCTGTGGTGTTGTCAGTTGCACCCAGAATGCCATCCAGATCCTAACATACAAGCCTATTGCTTTCAGCAGTCGCAAAGGGGTTCATTTCCATCGATGTCCGGGTGATCAAAGATCAGAAAACAGAAGAATCGAGGTAATCAATGCATCTATCTCAGATGGCAGTAATGACATCTCCATTTTAGGGTAGTTCACTGAGCAGGAGACCATGGCTAACCACGGTAGCCCTCGCCCATTTCAACAAACCTGAACACCAGCTAATTACAGATACAGTAAAATGCATGTAGCTACAACGATCACTATCAGGAATTGAATAGGCATTTTGAAGCATTGCTTCAGTGCTTCCCACCCTGCCATCAGTGAACACTCAGCTGCAGACCCAGTCTAGAGTGGAAGGTTGTTGTGAATATCCCCCACACCGGCAGATGTTCGCCAGCTGTGAGAGTGCAAAGCTTGCAACATACCAGCCTCACTTTCTTAGCATGAGACCAATATGCCGTCATATATCATGTTAATAAGCTATGCAAATATTCTCTGTAGTTTGCATTAAGTTGACTTTAATAGGGTACTTGCGTGGTGGAAAATATGGCAATAGCCTACAAAACATGCGGAAGAATTGCGAATGGCGGACATGGTTTTTAAAAGGGAAAACGGACATGGGGAGAGCTGAAAAGGTTAAACAAGCTTTGCTTTGGCTGAATTAGGTAGAAATCAATCATGCTCAGCTCTTGAGATTTTAGGCCGTGGAATTTTTGCTGCTGCTGATTAGGTTATGTAAAATGTGTAGCATAACATTGTCTCAACAAATCTATCAAGCTGATTAGTAACTAGAATGCTTCAGTGGCAGATGGTGACTAATTCTCATTAACATGTAAATTTTATGGATAACAACTGTAATAATAAAATATGAATGCAATGGACAACTTAATCAGCTGAATATATTAAAATGCTATTGATGAAAAATATAAGCTGAATCGTTAAGATTAAATGTTGTAATTTTTGTCGTGATATATCTAATTATGACTGCAATAAAGGTATAATTAATGACTTCATCCAAACGAATATCAATAGTATTAATATGTCCTTTCTAAACCTATTTTACCCTTTGTTTCTTCAAAGATAAGTGCCTTTTTAAAAGGTTACTGCTGATTCATTAACATATTTAGATTCCATTCTGATTTATATTCCCGGACGATCTGGTACAGTTTATAAAATGCTTTCGTCAACCAGTTCAATGAAGCTCATTATAATCCGCTTTTTTAAAATTTAAGTTGTGTCCTTCAGAAACAATAATCTCTACGATGCAATAAATTCTTTGATCGAATCACACTGTGATCGAGTTTGGTTCTTCCTTCAGCACGCCTTCTTTAGGGTTCTCAGAAAATCAAGGAATGACCAAACATTTTAGGGTCCTGTCACGGTGGGGATGGAGTCCAAAAAGGCGGTGAGCTTTTCCAAATTCCACTGACTTCAGTGGGAAGGGAGAGCTCAACATAATTCTGCCCAACATAATCGTATAAGCTCGCCGTGTGCACATTCAGATATATTTTAAGGTTTGGAACTGGAATGTGTGGAAGGTTCACTCTTGGCCCTGGTTTTGTACCCATTGTAGCATTCTGAGGGGCAGGGAGTGTTTGGTGATTGGCTGGGAGTAAGTGTTGGGTGGTGCAGAGTAGGATAATAATGATTCTATACTGCAACGGGGTGGTAGGAACAGATGATCAGTGGCGTTGTGTCTGAAGAGACAGATAAAAATTTGTTCATTGGTGAAGCTGGAGATGAAGTGAAATATCTCGGGCCCAATTCAGCAGAGAAATTTCTAAGCGCCATTTTTGGTGAGTTTGGCAGGGTGTTTCGCGCCAGCCGCATTGGCGAGATCGCGGCCTGTATTCAATCACATGTGAATCTCGACATGGCTGACTCCCTCGATGTCTGATTTGCCTACTTGTGCCTCAGCTGCTCACCGTTATCAAGAGACAGTTGTTTTTAAAGGCTCCCTCACCACTCCCTTCCAATGAACACACGAGGTTGGCACCCCACAGACCTATTCCTCGCTTTGGAGATGTCGACCTGGCCAGGCTTCTCGACACCATTGACGAGAGGCGGAGCACCCCGTTTCCTGGAAGAGGTCGGCAAACCAGCAGCAGGGTCAGCAATGCCACCTAGGCGGCAGTGGCAATGACTGTCAGTGTGGGTAGCGTGATCAGGAGGACCTTCGTCCAAGGTAGGAAGAAAACGAACGACCTCCAACGAGCTGCAAGGGTAAGTTGCCACCCCTCTCCTTTTCCAATCTCCAGCACCCCCCCCCCCGATGTCCCCTCTCAATCCACTGGCTGACACATCGCACCCTCCAAAAATCCAATCTTCATGTTTATTCCAGAACCCCCTGGCTCCACCCGGCACAACTCCTACATGTCTCGGTGCGGTGCCTGCACAGGTCACCTGCTGTAGACCCCTCTGACCGATCAAGCATGCAGCTCTATGTTCCTGTAAGAGAAGATAGCTCATAAGAAGAAGGAAAAGACAAAGACGGAGGACGAGTCCCAGAGATCTAAGGACTCACCACCTATGGGCCATGGAGATCGCGGCATTGCTTGAGGAGAGAGCAGTCACTGACAGCAAGGTTGGTCTGCGCCAGCGAAGTGAGGATCCACTGTCGCTTCATCCAGATTACCCATCTCAAGTGAGTTGTTGATGTCTCACAAATTTATCCTTCCTTCTCACTGATCACATGTGCATTATCTGATGAGGTCAGGACATCCGAAGACCACACCCCCAACCACAAGAGAACACCTCGGAGGAGAGCTCCGAGAGAAGGCACTGCATCGCAGCTATCACCCGCACCAGGGCAGAGACGAACACCTTAGTGGGCGACATTAGTCGACAGGCTTCGGGAGCACTATCTGGCGAGCACCACAGTTGCTGATACACATCAGGAGAGGCAGGAACATCCAAGCGAGACAGCAGATGGAGGACTGCTTGATCCCAGGACACAGCTGGGTCCCAGCCACATGTCGAACCTGTGGATAAAGTTCTCCCCAAGTTGATGCAGATGATAGGCCAGAACTGTAAGATTCAAATGGGGTGTCAGCGACATTTCAGTGACTACAAGGCCGACTGAAGGAGTCCCAAAGCCTTCAGGTACAGGAGATGGTGCCATCAAGTGTGTGGCACCCAGGCCAACACTGCTAGTGTGGTGACCGCAGTGGAAAACCTGGAGCGTGACATCCGCGCCTTGAGTGTTGGGTGTCCAAGGCTCAGTCTGTAATGATCATGGCTACGGGCCTCGACATCATGTCCCAGTCAATGAGGAACATGTCCCAGGCACAGGTGGACATTGCAGAGGCACTGCAGAGCATGGCCCAGTCAGTAAGGGGCATCACCGAGTGCATTGACACCATGGTGCGGACAATGAGGAGCCTCCAGGACTGGCAGAGCCAGATAATTCAGAGACTGCTGGAAGGGATTGGAGAAAGAGAGAGACCAACGATCAGTTAGTGCTTCCATCCCGAGACTCTCAAATCCCACAGGCCTTCCCCACCCTTACCATGATTGTCCTGCCTTCTCTCAGAGTGCCATCCAGTGAGCCAGTTGTGCTGGAAATCTTTGCTCTGTACACTCACCTCCGGCAGCATCAGGAACCCCTAGACCCCAAACCTCTGCCAGGAAGATTAGGGAGGCCGTGCTCCGCTGCCCTCTGCTCATTCAAATATTTGCTGTTTGATTGCCCGAGGATCCTCAGTGATGAAGCCCTGATCTTTAGTGTTTGATTGTTGGCCGTTGTCTCCATGGTTCTGACCCTCCTAAAGTACAGACACACTGTTCAGGTATCAAAAGTTGCTGGACATCCAGAGCACTAATCATCCTCTGAGCCATGGCACCTGTGCATTCGAGGAGATGGTTTGAAGGCCTCGCCAACACAAAGCCCCTCACCACCCCCCCCACCCCTGACCCAGGGGCGACCCCTGACCTGGAACCCTCCAGCCCCCTGACCAAACCCAGCACCCCCCATGAGCACTAGGGCAGTAGCTCCGGGGTCCTTGAGCTGCATGCCGGTAAATGTAAGTGGCTGCTCACCTCCTCACTTCCCCTGGTAGCCATTGCTCCAGCTTCCCGCCTTCATAAAGGAGTATGAAACGACGCTGCGTGACTTCTCGCTGGGGAGTTGGGTGGACTTCAATCTTGTTAATGAGATTGAAATGCATGCAAATTTAGGGTTTGTGGCGATCTTTGTAATGGGTTTCCAGATGGAAGGTGTAGTGATCACAAAGATACACAAAGCTCTTTTTAAAGAACAAAACTAACGTTAGTTTAACATAACTAAATGTGAGTTTGACATTTATTCCAAATAGCAAACATACATATAAGAATTAGACTAAACTCACTAACACTATCTATATCTATTAACTATAACAATTATATTTTAACTAACTCTGCAATACACTATGAATCTAATCTCCTCGAGCTCCAACCTAATCTGACCCAGAAGTCCAAAACCTTATGCAATATATAGCACTGTCCCTTAGCTCCCTCTAATGGCTAGGCTTAACATAACATTAACTCTTACATGCTGTACATTTGTATATTGTCACAGGTTTAATGATATTCTTGCCATTTTTGAACGAGATCCAGAACACACTATCGGGAACGGGCCAGGTGAACTACAAAATGGTTCGCACCCGTTACGAATCTCAATTTTGCCCTCTCCCACTATTCACCCGGCACGCCCGGATCCATGCTGGGCACAGTGTGGTGGCTGAATCGCGCCCCCTATAACAAAGAAAAATTAAAGCCATTGTGAACTGGACGAATTCTACAGTTCCAATTCCAGAGGCCCGTCTTAGTCCAGGTCTCTTGACTCTCCCGCCCCCCGCCGCCGCTCAGGGCAGGGTCCTGACAAGATGGTAGTGCATCATACTTAAAAATAGGTGGTGGTCAGGCTCAAAATGCGACATCCAGGGGAAGATTTGGGAGAAGATGGCATATCGAAATAAGCCTGAAGTTAAGACAAGCCAACAGTGCCACGTATTGAGTAAATAGGCTGAGATTGCACGACGTACAGTAATTGCCGGTCAGCTTTATCCACATTTACTAGTCAGCCATGCCATTGCCTCGGAAGAGTAAGGCACTTATGAAGCATCTTCCACATCCCCCAGAGGTGTCTAAGCTCTCCACCACCAATTAAGTACTTTTGACTTGCAATCACCATTGGAATCTAAAAGATGGAACCTTTGGCAGTGCCACATTCGCTCAGCGCTGAATGGAACTGTTCGCTTATACTCAATGCTGGAGCCTTTGGGATGGATTGTTCTTGCTTCTTCTATTAATTTCCATACTTCAGCAGGATTCCTATTCTATTTGAAATTTACAATTGAAAACCATGCCACACTCAAAATTTCCAAAGGCTTTGCACATCAAGCCAAGAAAAAAATGCAACCAGAGCAGCAATTTTGATCACTCGAACTGTTCAATCCCAGATTTGAGTCATTTGACTAAAAAGTCCTTCAAATTTGTAAACAAAATCAATAGAAATGTAATTATGGAAAAATGAGTGATAAAACAATAAACTGTAAAGATTATAAATGAATTCAAAAGCCTTTGTCGCGTTAAGAGTTCTTTTGTATTAAGAGTTCCAAATGGATGCAGCAGAGAATGAGAAACTCAGTACAAACACGTAATATCAGCGTGGCTCACTGGTAGCTTTTTTTACCTTCATATGATATAAAAAACAATTTACTATCAGAAAGTGTTTTGAAATATGTAGCAAAAAATAAAACCTGGGTCTAACAATCAGTAATGGCACTGTCATCAAAAGTGGAACAAGCATCAGGGGTATCACTTTTGTTCAAAGGATTCAAATATTTTCTGTGGTGAAGAGATACGTATAGTTACAAAGGCTTTGATTTTTTTCAATGCAGGGTTAGTAATCCAATCCTGAATAATTTTCAGGCCGTGACTCTGCGCTGCATTTGTGCCACTCGTGATGCAATTTGTAAATGTAAATGTCCTCACTCGGCTTGTAACAAGCTCAGCGCCCAATTACTGGGCTGAGTGTTACCAAGACGGAGGCGCTGCCCTGCAGGGCATGGCCGGCAAAGGCGACGCCAGCTATGATGGGGCCTGCTGCGGAATTGCACAAGAGAGCAGGCAGCACATTGGAGGGCCAACAGTCTCACTGCACAAAAGTATTCAAATGGCCAAGTGAAAGGTACCTGGCCCATTCCAAGAAATTCCCCGGTAAGAAAAGTTTCTACTCATAATACAAAAGGGGAGGCAATAGCGTAGTGGCATTATTGCTTGGCTAGTAATCCAGAGACCCAGAATCACGCTCTGGGGACCCAGCTTCGAATCCCGCCCTGGCAGATGGAGAAATTTGAATTCAATAAAAATCTTGATTTAAAAGTCGAATGATGACTATGAAACCATTGTCAATTGTCATAAAAACCCATCTGGTTCACTAATGTCCTTAATCTGTCTGACCTACATGTGACACCTGACCCACTCTTAAATGCACTTAGGGATCGGTAATAAATGCAGGCCCAGCCAGCGATGCCCACATCCCATAAACAAATTTACATTTTTTTTAAAAATTGTGCCATGTAGATGGTGGACAGGTCTTGGGGAGTTCCTTGCCGCAGGATTCCTAGCCTCTGACCCGCACTTGTAGTCGCAGTATTTATATGGCTAGTCCAGTTAAGTTTCTGGTCAATGGTAACCCAAAGGATACTGATAGTGGGTGATTCAGTGATGGTAATGCCATTGAATATCAAGCGACGATTCTCTGATCCTCTCTTGTTGGAGATGGTCATTGTCTGGCACTTGTAGCGGCACAATAGCACAGTGGTTAGTACTGTTGCGTCACAGCTCCCGGGTCCCAAGGTTCGATTCCCGGCTTGGGTCACTGTCTGTGCGGAGTCTGCATGTTCTCCCTGTGTCTGTGTGGGTTTCCTTCGGATGCTCCGGTTTCCTCCCACAGTCCAAAGATGTGCAGGTGAGGTGGATTGACTATGCTAAATTGCCCCTTGGTGTCCAAATGCTTAGGTGGGGTTACTGGGGATAGGGAGGAGGTTAGGCCTTAAGTTTTGTGTCTTTCCAAGGGCCGGTGCAGACCTGATGGGCCGAATGGCCTCCTTCTGCACTGTAGATTCTATGATTCAGATTGGGTCCTCCACCTTGACAGCATGCCCTTTTATTTCACTGGTGGACATATGACCCATGATTGCTGGCACAGCCACAATGAAGACAAATGTTCAGACCGACTGAACGCTGATCTAGGACGACATGTCCAGAGCAAAACACATTTCCAGCTGAATGTTCTGTATCTCCAGACAGTATCGTGGTCAACTTTGACAATAGCTTTCACTTTGATTAGTTGCTAAATTAGGACAATTGGTCAATTTGTTCTGGTTTGTTCGAATTACACTAACATCACCTATGTGGCTGGTTTAGCACAGTGGGCTAAACAGCTGGCTTGTAATGCAGAACAAGGCAGCAGCGAGGGTTCAATACCCGCACCGGCCTCCCCGAACAGGCGCCGGAATGTGACAACTAGGGGCTTTTCACAGTAACTTCATTGAAGCCTACTTGTGACAATAAGCGATTCTTATTATGGTATTGGTCATCATTATTCAGAGGATATGCTATCTTGTAATGACAGAACCATATATTATAATGCATTTAATGTACACTTTTGATATCAACGTGCAGCGGTGTACATGTTCCTTTTAGACAGCAATGTGTAATTGTTGTGTCTTCCTTCAGTTGAGGCTTACTGTTCTTCGACTGTTCTTTAAGTCAGTTAAGAGGCCAGACTATCTTTTCTTAATAATGTGATGACTGAAATCAATTAGAAGGTCAGTTTGTTGTGGGAGACGTGCTTCCTTTAAAAATGGCACATTTACAGGTGCATCTGTGTGATATCTAAATTCTGTCTCAACAGTTTTCCCGAGTCACATTGCACAAGATTCGTTGGATGACATGTTAAAGTATGCTACTTGAAATGTGAAAGGAAGTGACAGGTGTAGGAAGTTTAGGCTCGATGCAAGATCTTGAACATAGTGTAAGTATATTATATTTACTATTAACCCCCAACATCACATTATGGTCAAGAGGAGGTCAGGGTTGGTTAAACTGCAGAAAACATGAAAAATGACCTAACCCAATGTTCATGAGAGCAGGAAGAGGCCATTTCTGATGGCCACATTGATGGGTGATATTTAAATAAGGCTTGCCACTTCCAGCTCTGGTCCCCTAATCACATGCAGCTGCGGGAATTGAATGGATATCAAGAAAGCAACTCTATAATTCATCGCCTCCCACAAAATGCTGACCTCCAACGGGGTTGAGATGCAGAAATAGTCTCGACAACATACCATCGACAACTTGGGAGAATCTTGCCTATAGTATTGAAATCAAGAACGATCAATTAGAACATTTAATAAAATGTCAAATCAGGTACAGAAAGTGAAATGAAAAGAATGAAAGAAAGATTCGATCATGAAAGGATGATAAAAGATCCGGGACGACATTCTCCGACCCCCCGCCGGGTCGGAGAATCGCCGGGGCTGTCGTGAATCCCACCCCCGCCGGTTGCCGAAGTCTCCGGCACCGGATATTCGGCGGGGGCGGGAATCGCGCTGCGCCGGTTGGCGGGCCCCCCCCCGCTCGATTCTCCGGCCCGGATGGGCCAAAGTCCCGCCGATAAATTGCCTGTCCCGCCGGTGTAAATTAAATCACCTACGTTACCGGCAGGACAAGGCGGCGTGGGCGGGCTCCGGGGTCCTGGGGGGGGCGCGGGGCGATCTGACCCCGGGGGGTGCCCCCACGGTGGCCTGGCCTGGGATCGGGGCCCACCGATCCGCGGGCGGGCCTGTGCTGTGGGGGCACTCTTTCCCTTCCGCCTCCGCCACGGTCTCCACCATGGCGGAGGTGGAAGAGACTCCGTCCACTGTGCATGCGTGGGAAACTGTCAGCGGCCGCTGACGCTCCCGCACATGCGCCGCCCGGAGATGTCATTTCCGCGCCAGCTGGCGGGGCAACAAAGGCCGTTTCCGCCAGCTGGCAGGGCGGAAATTCCTCCGGCGTCGGCCTAGCCTCTCAATGTTGGGGCTCGGCCCCCAAAGATGCGGAGCATTCTGCACCTCTGGGGCGGCGCGATGCCCGTCTGATTGGCGCCGTTTTGGGCGCCAGTCGGCGGACATCGCGCCGTTTCTGGAGAATTTCGCCCACAGAAAGCAAAAGTAAAAAAGGATTTTAAAAAAAAATGCTTTGAAGTCTCCAACCATAATTGCAATATGGAAGACAAAGACTCCACACAAGTATTTAGAGGTAATTAGCACTCACTGCGTCTTTAAAGTTATTTATACTGACCTGGACAAGTCATATCTTTTTCTGAAGAGTTTTGAGGGCATCGATCACAACTATTCATCATTCCATGTATTTCAATACCAGTTCTCTTGGCGAGATATTATTTTGTAGCTTGTGAGTCTAACACAGATACCAACCTCTGGGTTTCTATGACTCACTGTGTGTGCACAATTGCTGGGCTCAGCTTTTGGATTGGCACTTTAATAATGGTGAGCACTGTTAGTCTCATCAGTCCCTCTACAGTATATCCAGCCTATTGTGTCACAGAGTCCAATCGGATGAGACAGCACCACAAAGTCAATTGGGGTGAGCCAGAAATCCTGTGTGTTCCCACAGATCTCTGTTAGCCTAACCCAGTTGTTTGAGCTGAGATTCAAACAGGTAGTCCAGTATGTTCTGGAGGCCCCTATCATAAATTTTGAATCTGTCTTCCAACCTTCTACACCCCGCTAATAGGGTGGTTATTTACCTGCAACGTAGCCAGCCAGCATATCAATTAGATTGGCTGCTAAGTGGAAAACAAATGAAAAATAATTCCAGTATTAAGTACAAAAGGATCACTGTGCCCGCAACACCAGGTTCTTCAGCAGTTTCTGGCTTCACCCATATCTTGCCAATTTTTGTGTCCATGTCAGGGTCATTGGATTTTATGATAAATGCAAAATATCGAACATCTACCCATCTTATTTCCCTTCTCCTTTTTGGTTCAGCCAAAAAACTTTGGGAACTATCTTGCTAGATAATTGATTGTGACTGTAATGCCCATTTATCATGCTGACACAAATATACATAGTATATAGTTTATCAAAAATGAATAACTTCTCTTACATGTATCTTAGGTGGGGAAGATTTCCAAATGCTCCTTGATCAATATGCACAAGAAGCTTTGCTTTATCAATTATTCTGCAAAACAAAAGAATAGTGTGATTGATTATTACTCTATTGTGTAAGCTGCCCAGCACAAACAAATTGTTAATATGGTGTAGTCAAATTGAAAATGATTGTATTGTAAATCATGGTGAATTATTGATCGTCGCCATTATAAAGTATATTTAAAATTCTGTTATTTATATGCATTAGGTATTACAATCTAAACTGTGGAGATTTCAAAAAATCTATGGAGTTACTACTTTCTGAGGCATTTTTCTTCAACCCTGAAGCACTGTTAAATCTTTATACTCACCACATCAGATACAGGATTCTCAATGTGAACCATGAGATAGAGTTACAACAAGTGAAGCACTGATACAGATCTCCTTCATTGGAGGAATAAACGTAGATTTCTTATGTGATATTTCATCAAATATTAAAATAAACTTGCTTTCTGGTGGAGTTTGATCTCATAGGATGGTACCATGTTTGTGCTTGCAACAATTGTGTGAATTGCTATGGTTACAGTCAGCCTTCACTTGTGCAGAGATTGAATGTACAGATATTTAAATAATTTTGACCATAACTAGCTCATGACAAAGTTCATGCTGAATTGCTAAATCATTAACATGGAATAAATTCTATGTTCTATATACATGGGAATACCATTCAAAAATGTGATTAACGATATATCAGAGAATCTCAAAACAAAAAATGGCATTAGATGCAAAATAACAGGCGCGATTTAACGCGCAAAAATGAGTCCCGTTTTGGGCGCGTGTAGAGGGCAGTGCACAGAACAACCCTGTTATCAAACGGGACTCATTTTTTGGCCTTGGTGAGGAACACTAAGCTCCTCAGTGCAGGAAATTAAGGGAAGTGCAGCCTCGACGGGGCGTTCCTCACTGGCATCCATCCACAATGCATCTTGGAAGGTCTGCTCTGGGAGAAACAATTTTTTCCACCATGCTGATTCGGCCATGCTCTGCTGCATTTATATAGAGCCAATGCACTTCACAGAAATTGAAGTGTCGTCATTGTTGTAGTTTGGGAAACAAGGCAGACAATGTGAGCACAGCCAGCTCCGACAAACAGCAATGAGTCCCCCCACCCCGCGCAGCTTCAATTTCCACTCCAACTACCACCAGGGCTCTAGTGTCCTCAATTGAACAAATAAATGCTGTTCAAGATGACCCATCACTGTCTCAAGGCAAGTAGGGAGGGAAAATAAATATGGCTTTGCCAGAGTCAGAAATCAGTATTAAATGTTAAAATCACACAGTAACGGCTACACTAACAGCTGGCGTTGAGGTCTCCACTGCCCTCAGCAGCATGATTCTTAAATCAGAACTAAAAATTCCACTAGAAAAGAAACCCCTGACTCTGTGAGTCAATGAAAAGGAGAATCAGGGAAAAACGGTACGGAACAGATCATTCGGCCCAACCAGTCCACGCAGTGTTTATGTTCCACTCGAGCCTTCTCCCATTTCTCCTTATCTAAATCTTCCATCATCACCCTCTATTATATTCTTCGTCATCTAGTTTTCTAACTTTCCCTTGAAGGTATCTATGCAGTGGTTAACATCACTACCTCTGAATCAGAAACCCTGGTTTCAACCCGCACCCCAGGACTTGGTGGCTACAGAAGGTCCATGTGTGGCATGGCCAAGCAGGTTGTTTGTCAATCTGTAAGTCGTTCCAATACACCTATGGCAGGTGGTAAGACCAGGAGTGTTTCCTGTTCAGGAGTGTGTGGTAGCTGCAGTACAAAGCATACCTGGCATTAAAAGATCCCACATGCAAGCATTTGTCATGGGCTCTTTGGCAAGACTGGAGGGACTGCTAGAGGGAGAAAGAGAAATGAATTTACATTATTCACTTCAACCATTCCCTTTGGAAGCGAGTCCCACATTATCACCAGTCTTTGGTAAAGAGTTTCCTATTGCATGTTTTAGTGGTCATCTTAAACTGATGGCCTCTAGTTATGCGCTTCCCCACAAGAGGGGATATTCTCTCTCTATCAATAAAATAGAATCATAGAGTTCGTACAGTGCAGAAGGAGGCCATTCTGTTAAATCTTTCACAATTTCAAAGATCTCTATTAGGTGACCTCTGAACCTTCTTTTTCAAGAGCAAAGAGACACGGCACATCAAATCTTTCCTGATATGTACACTTCCACATTTCTGATAAACCCTTGTAAACCTTTCATGTATCCTCTCTGTCTCTATATCCATTTTAGGATTTGGAGTCCAGAACTGCATGCAGCACTCTTAAGTTTGGTCTAACCAAGGTTTGATTCAAGTTGGACATAAGTACTGTACTTTTCAATTCAATCATTCGAAAAAGAAAGCCTCGTGCTTGTTGTTTTATTGCCTTGCTAAGCTGTGGTCAATCGTTTTGTGATATACATAAAAATATCAATGCTACAATGTTTAAATATCATAACTACAATGTTTAACTATCAATACTACAATGCTCTGCTAATTCTGAGGTTTACGTCTCAATGCATTCTGTAATGTCAGATGTTGCAAATATCAAAGCACGTTAAATAATTGTGGGCCATTAATGCATTCTCAACGAGTGTGATTAGTGCGAACATTCAAGAGGAGACTCTATCATGTTGTCATCAGGTCATCGACACTGCATGCACAAAAGCAAAATATATTTGCAAACTTATGATCATGCTTTTTGCAAGCATTGAGAAAGTTCTGTTTTTCCTTCAGCCTACTTGCATAATTTGCTGACACAAATTGCAAGAGAGATTGTATTTAAAATGACACAGTAGCCCCTGCTGTCCCTGGCTAAAATGTCCACCACAATCCCAATCATGCTAGGAGAAGAGTCAGCTGTTTGGAGGTGAAGGCTTACGCCCTTGGGATGAAGTCTCACCGAAGAGAGCTGCTGGTCAATCGGATGGTTTAAGGTGAGGCGATGACCAGGGAGGAGAAATCGCGGTCCCCTCCCACACCACCCTTGGCCCATATCAGCCCCTGCAGCTAAAGCTGCTGAGATTCCTGACTGGCGTGAGTCACCAACCACCCCCTCCTCACTTCCCCCCCACCCCTGCCTCAGTGGTGGGATGGGACCCTTAAGTGGGGGTTAATTGGCCAAAGGCCTCAATAGGCCGAAGGAATTGAAAGCTGCTTCATGGCTCCTATGTCCACCGTTTAAGTGTTAGTGTAGTTAGATAAATTATATTTGTTAATTTTGGATTAAAGACACTTACATAAACTTTAAGAAAATAGAAAAAATATACAGTAACACAGTACACAAGGACACATAGTATGGTAACTGGCATTTTATAATTAAGAATAATTCCTTTGTTTACTTTACGATCAGACTTATCCATTCGCACTCACATGGACAAGAATGAAAATATTTAGCCAGCATTCATCAGGCAAAGGCGAATCAAATAAACAATAAAGTACATAATGTAGTGATATGCCTGTAGATGGTGTTGTATATAGTTGGTGGTGCGACTTCCAACCAGCTGATGATGGTACAGATCCACCATGTGGTCTCGAGACAATGGTCATGTGACAAGGCACTCATATAGGTCAGGGCAGATCCAATGATCCACAGAAGGTTGTAAGACGTACGTGACGTCAGTCGTGCAAATCGGCAGTTCAGGGGAGTATAAAGAATATGATAACTTGCTCTGTATCTGTCCATTACCTTACCATGTGTGTATTAATAAAATCATGCTTTGGACAAGTCACAAGTAGTTCTGTGCATTCCTTGCTAGACAACGAACAATGAACACAACACATAATTGGCTTGGAGATTTCCACTTGTTTCTGCTCTATTTTTGTACTTTAATTCAGTCAAAGAATTGATAACTATATGCCAGGAAATAGTTTGCTGTACTTTTAAAATCTCAGTTATTTAGAAATGGGTTAGCCCCAGGAGGTGGATTGACATTGTGCTTAAAAATAAATATTTTAAATGTGCAATCTTCTGCAATAAATCCATTTGCACTTTTTTTACTCAATCTGTGCAAAGTTATGCCCTTACATAAGACCATAAGACATAGGAGCAGAATTAGGCCATTCGGCCCATCGAGTCTGCTCTATCATTCAACCATGGCTGATACTTTTTCTCATCCCCATTCTCCTGCCTTCTCCCCATAACCCCTGATCCCCTTATTAATCAAGAACCTATTTATCTCTGTCTTAAAGACACTCAGTGATTTGGCTGCCACAGCCTTCTCCGGTAAAGAGTTCCACAAATTCACCACTCTCTGGCTGAAGAAATTCCTCCTCATCTCAGTCTGAGCTTGTGCCCTCTGGTTCTAGTTTTTCCTACAAGTGGAAACATCCTCTCCACCTCCACTCTATCCAGGCCTCGCAGTAGCCTGTAAGTTTCAATAACATCTCCTCTCATCCTTCTAAACTTCAACAGACCCAGAGTCTTCAACCGTTCCTCATACGACAAGCTCTTCATTCCAGGGATCATTCTTGTGAACCTCCCCTGGAATGTTTCCAAGGTCAGCACATTTTCCTTAGATACAGGGTCCGATACTGCTCACAATACTCCAAATGGGGTCTTACCAGAGCATTATACAGCCTCAGAAATACGTCCCTGCTCTTGTATTCTAGTCCTCGCGACATGAATGCTAACATTGCATTTGCCTTCCTATCTGCCGACTGAACCTGCACGTTAACCTTACGAGAATTGTGAACAAGGAATCCCAAGTCCCTTTGTGCTTCTGATTTCCTAAGCATCTCCCCATTTAGAAAATAGTCTATGCCTCCATTTCTCCTTCCAAAGTGCATAACCTCACACTTTTCCACATTGTATTCCATCTTCCACTTCTTTGCCCACTCTCCTAGCCTGTCCAAGTCCTTCTGCAGCCCGCCTGCTTCCTCAATACTAACTGCCCCTCTACAAATCTTTGATTCATCTGCAAACTTAGCAAAAGTGCCTTCAGTTACTTCCTCCAGATCATTAATGTATATTGTGAAAAGTTGTGGTCCCAGCACCAACCCCTGAGGGACACCACTAGCCACCGGCTGCCATCCTGAAAAAGACCCTTTATCCCCATTCTTTGCCTTCTGCCAGTCAGCCAATCCTCTATCCATGCCAGGATCTTACCCTAAATACCATGGGCTCTTAACTTATTTAACAGTCTCCTATGTGGCACCTTGTCAAAGGCCTTCTGGAAATTTAAATAAATCATGTCCACTCGTTCTCCTTTGTCTAACTTCCTTGTTACTTCCTCAAATAAATCTAACAGATTTGTCAGACATGACCTCCCCTTGATGAAGCCATGCTGACTCAATTCTATTTTATCATGCACTTCCAATTACTCCGCGATCTCATCTTTAATAACAGACTCTAAGATCTCTATAATTTCCCATCTTCTGCCTCCCTCCCTTATACAGGGGTGTTACATTCGCCACTTTCCATTCCTCTGGGACCCTTCCTGCCCCCAGTGATTCCTGAAAGATCGTCACTAATGCCTCCACAATCTCCTGAGCTATCTCTTTTCGAACCCTCGGGTGTAGTCCATCCGGTCCAGGTGATTTATCCACCTTCAGACCTTTCAGTTTCCCCAGAACCTTCTCCTTAATAATAGTCACTGCATTTAGCTCTGCCCCCTGGTTCTCCTGGAGCTCTGGCATCCCACTGGTGTCTTCCACTATGAAGACTGATGCAAAGTAACTATTCAGTTTGTCTGCCATTTTTTTGTTTCCTATTATTACTTCTCCAGCCACATTTACCAATGGTCCAATGTCTATTTTTGTCTCTCTCTTACCTTTTATATATTGAAAAAAACTCTTCCTATCTTCCTTTATGTTACTAGCTAGCTTGCACTCATACTTCATCTTCTACCCCCTTACTGCTTTATTAGTTTCCTCTGCTCGCTTTTAAAGGCTACCCAATCCTCTGGCTTCCCACAAATTCTCGCCACTTTGTATGCTTTTTCTTTAGCTTTTATGCTGTCCTTGACTTCCCTCGTCAGCCATGGAAGCCTTGTCCTCCCCTCAGCATGTTTCCTCCTCCTTGGAATGAATTTCTGTTGTGCCTCCCGAATAACCCCCAAAAACTCCTGCCATTGTTGTTCCACTGTCTTCCCTGCTAGGCTCCTTTTCCAATCAACTTTGGACAACTCCTCCCTAATGTCTTTGTAGTTACCCTTATTTAATTGTAATACCATTACATCTGATTGCAGCTTCTCCCCCTTAAACTGCAGGGTAAATTCTATCATATTGTGGTCACAGTTCCCTAAGGGTTCCTTCACCTTGAGTTCCCTAATCAAGTCTGCCTCATTACACATCACCAAATGCAGAATTGCCTGTTCCCTAGTAGGCTCTGTCACAAGCTGCTCCAAAAACTATCTCTTAGGCATTCCACAAATTCCTTTTCTTGGGATCCACTACCAACCTGATTTTCCCAGTGCACCTGCATATTGAAGTCCCCCATGATTATTGTAATATTGCCTTTTTTACATTCCTTTTCCATCTCCTAATTTAATTTCTGCCCCACATCCTGACTACTTCTGGGGGGACTGCACATAACTCCCATCAGGGTCTTTTTACCATTGCTATTCCTCAACTCTACCCACGGAGTTTCTATGCCTTCTGATCCTATATCACTCCTTGCTATCGATTTAACTTCATTCCTTACGAACAATGCAACCCCGCCTCCTTTGGACCAGAGAGATCTGTCAATACCTGGTAAAGGACATGAAGAAAGATTGAAGACTCAACTGAGAATGGGTGCTGCAGATGCAAGCAGGCCCATAGATCAGAAATCCAGAATGCGATAAGTACAGATCACAGCCAAGCTACTGAATCAGAGCTTAGGAAACTAAAGGAATCTTCATTGCCACTCCCAGAACTGTTCCCAAAGTGGAGAAGGTTCGTAACATGCTCAACACTGGAACAAATGGAGGAAGAGATTCCCCGGATATGGAACGGCTTCAGGCTTGCATAAGAAGGACCAGAAGGATCAGGTCAGTGCTCAGTCTGCACAGTATGATCAATAGCAGATATTATTGGTATCAATGAGACTCTGTGTTCATCTGAGGAAGTCCTTCAGGAATTTGATTCATACGAGTCTTCGAAAAGTGTGATTATTGAGTGAACAAAATGTAATAAGAGGCAAAAGCCATGTGAATTAATGGACTCATGTATAAATGTTCTGGACACACTCATAGAGAATTGCGACGATAGGATCCTCAGAGAATAAATACACAATCACATTATGGTTAGGGTCATTGATGAAACACTATCAGATCTTTTGTAAATGAGGGAAGATTTAACTCTCACAAAGTCTGTACAAATAGCGCAACAGAGTGAGTTTAGGGAGCTAAACAAAATGGTTGTTTGTGGAGAAAACCGTGTCGCTTGGACAAAAAAGACAAAACGCGGTGAAGCAAAAGCCTGCAAAATTGTGAAAAACGCACCAACCCGCCATCTTGCGATGCAGTCGGTATGAAGGGATGAATATCCAGCAATGGAGCTGAGTGCAACCACTGTCGGAAGTTTGGACATTTTAAAATAGTCTGCAGATCCAAAGTTCCTGTAGCTCATAGGAAGAAAGAGATAACAAGGAAACAAAATAAATTTAAGTAGTGGAAGAGCCACAGGCAAAACAAATAATTTTCTGAGAGGAATTTAGTGAAACAGGGAACAATTATTAGAGCCTTAAATTAGACGTTGATGGCAACCCCACAGAATTCAAATTAGCTCCTGGGGCAGTTGTTTCAGCGTTATTTGATGACATGAAATGGCTTGAAAATATCACATTACAATCATCCTCTATTTACTTGCAAGGTCCAGGAGGGACTATACTATAAGTACGAGGTCAATACTTGGCAAGATTAAGATCCAAAGATAAATAAATTATGGAACCCGCCTTTGTGATAAAGAATCAGGAGCCATCATTACTGAACAGAAAAGTATGCTTGCAGTTGAAGCGGATTTACAAGGTTAATTAAATTGCTGACGAAAAATCCAGTGAGATATTCAGGAATTAATTTTCAGCCCTATTTTCAGGCTTAGGAAAGCTGAAAACGGAATATCACATCACTCTTAAGGGCAGACATTAAGCCTATATGCCTCTATACAGTGAGAAAGGTACCTTGCCCACTTCTGGACAAAGTCAAGAGCATAATTAAACACATGTAATACCAAGGGGTGCTGGATATTCATCCCTTCATACCGACTGCATCGCAAGATGGTGGGTTGGCGCGTTTTTCACAATTTTGCAGGCTTTTGCTTCACTGCGTTTTGTCTTTTTTGTCCAAGCGACACGGTTTTCTCCACAAACAACCATTTTGTTTAGCTCCCTAAACTCACTCTGTTGCGCTATTTGTACAGACTTTGTGAGAGTTAAATCTTCCCTCATTTACAAAAGATCTGATAGTGTTTCATCAATGACCCTAACCATAATGTGATTGTGTATTTATTCTCTGAGGATCCTATCGTCGCAATTCTCTATGAGTGTGTCCAGAACATTTATACATGAGTCCATTAATTCACATGACTTTTGCCTCTTATTACATCTTGTTCACTCAATAATCACATTTTTCGAAGACTCGTATGAATCAAATTCCTGAAGGACTTCCTCAGATGAACACAGAGTCTCATTGATACCAATAATATCTGCTATTGATCATACTGTGCAGACTGAGCACTGACCTGATCCTTCTGGTCCTTCTTATGCAAGCATGAAGCCGTTCCATATCCGGGGAATCTCCTGTAATCATACCAACAAAGTGGAGTTCACAGCAGAAAAGTTCAATGGTTCAATCAGAATCTGTGTGGACTTGACTCAATTAGGTGGGGTTACAGGATTAAAAGGACAGGGCGGGGAGTCGGCTGAGGTTGGGATCTCTTTCAAAATGGCAGTGTAGACTTGATGGACCAAATGGCTTCTTTTTGCACTGGAGAGATTCTATGAACTCTATAAGATCAGAAATCTCTTAATATCACCAGAAATCCTGGAGCACTACGATCCAGAGTTGCTAACAATTCTAGCAATATTTCCATCATCTCAAGACTTGGGTGTAGTGCTGCTTTAGATTCAAAAAGGTGGACAGGAAAGGCCTGTTTATATCTCCTCAAGGTCTCTCATGGACATAGAGAAGGGGTGTGTGATGTCGAGAACGAAACATTAACAGCTATATGGGCTTGTGAGACGTTCTCTGATTATGTCATGGGACTCAGGTTTAAAATTTCAACTAACCACCAACATTTAGTTACCTTTCTTAACCTAAATTAAGTTGCAAAAATGCCACCAAGAATTCAACATTTTAGATTGAGTCTTATGAGTTACGATTCGGTTACTGAGTACATTCAAGGGAAATACCAGACAACTAAAGATGCATTGTCATGAATTTCAGTGGAAGGAGTTAAACTGGAAAATTTAAATTTTATTGAGGAAGTAGAAATATACTCTTCGCTCAGTATCAAACACTCCCAGCCACTGAGAAGAGATTACAAGAAATTAAGCAAGTACAACTGCAGAATGCATGAAACTAAAAGTATTGCCAGAACGCATAGCTGGAGTACACTCGTAAAAATGCAAAACAAGCAAGTAAGAAACTAATGTTTGCTGATAGACTAAAAACTATTTCTGCAATGCATTGAGGAATAAAGTACAAGTTATTTTCAAAAACTAACAGACTATGACTGCAATTGTCACTAAATGTGGAGATTTTTGTCACAATGAAAAATATCTCATGGTGAATATAGCAGAATTGCCTCAAAAATCACAACTCCTGTCTCCGAACACGGAACTTCCCATTTTTGTCGGGTTTTAAGTGGGGGTAGGGTACGTTTCATGTATTTGCAGTTTACAGTTGTACAATTGGACAATTAAATCACCAGCTGCCTCCAGCAAAGTAGACTTTCGGCAGCCTCAGAGGGTGAAATCTAAAGCATGTAGATTCTTTAAGAGCAGGTCTGAACATGGAGGAATCATTTGGGCAGTCTGGGTACCCATCTGATCCAGGGTCACATTTGGGGGAGGTAATATGCCCTTTGGTGTAGGCCAGATATTCGTTTGGGGGCAGTCAGCTGCCCTTTCGGGATGATATTGAGCCCTTTGTAATTGGTAAAAGTGAAAATACATAAATGTCAAGCTAACTGGAACTATCAACAGAACTGTCAAAACTGTCAGAAGTATTTGTCAAGAGGGCCTGTTAAAAGTATCAACAGGATCTGTCAGATTGAGCTGTCAAAAGTGTCAAGGTGATCTGTCAAATCCACCTGTTAAAGGGAGCTGTTAAAGTGAGATGTCAAGTTGTCAAGGCATTTAAACTCCCTACCCTTTAAATCTTTGAAAAGAAATGTTTGGAGTTTTTGCAAAGAAAAATGTGCTTGCGATTTAATTCTGTCTGTTTATAGGATCCTGAGGCTTTCATTGTTGATTTAATGATGCATTACTGATTTTACAACATTCATTATCGCTGTAGGGTACCTGTCATTTAACAGATTGATTGCCAGCTACAAGTGGCTACAGACTCTTTGATATAGAACTATGAATGCCAATGCTTGTTGATATAACGGGTAGTGCACTTGAATGAAATGATTGTGATTATAAAGCTTATTTAGGTGAAGGAATCTAAATTAAGAACTTTATTTTTTCTGATTTCAGAGATCTACTTATGGTGGATATGAAGTGAGTTGGAATGGTCGGTGTAAGGTTCAAAATGTGGTGGGCAGGGGGCATGGGTCGGCATTGATTTATCATGGGAGCTATAAAGGGCCATGATGAGTGGGTGGAAAGGTATAGGTTGTCATAGGAGCCATAAAGGGCTGGGAGGGCAGGTGGGGCATAGCTTGGCATGGGAGGCATAAGGGGCCATGGGGTTGTTTGGGAGAATACTTTGTCAAGGGTGCATGAGGACCCATAATGGGTGGATGAGGGCAATGTTTGGAATGGGGTATAATTTATTTTGGATTCATTCAAGAGATGTGGGCTTCACAGGCGAGGCCAACATTTATTGCTCATCCATAATTTTCCTTGGGAAGGTGGTGGTGAGCTGCCTCTTTGAACCACTGCAGTCCGTGTGGTATAGGTACACCCATGGTGCTGTTAGGGAGGGTGATCTGGGATTTTCACCCAGCAATAGTGAAGGAACAGATATATATTTCCAAGTCAGGGTAGTGAGTGGCTAGGCAGAGAATTTCCATCTGGCAGTGGTCCATGTATCTTCTGTCGTTGCCCTACTTGATCGTTGTGAGATTGGAAGGTTCAGGAGCCTTGATGAGTTCCTGCAGTGCAGCATTTAGATGGTACTCAGTGCTGCTGCAGAGCATGAGTGTCGGAGGGAGTAAATGTTTGTAGATGGAATACGAATCAAGCAGGCTGCTTTGTCCGGGATGGTATCACGCTTCTTGAGTGTTGTTGGGGCTACATACATTCAGGCAAGTGGAGATTATTCCATCACACTCCTGACTTGTACCTTATGGATTGTGACCAGGCTTTGAGGAGTCAGGAGGTTATTGCAGGATTCCTAGCCTCTGACCTGCCCTTGTAGCCACAGTATATATATGGTTAATCTAGCTAGGTTTCTGGTCATTGTTAGCACCCAGGATGTTTATAGGGGCCAAAAAGATTAGCATAGAGGGCGTATGGGTGGGGGTAGGGGGTCATGAGTTGTCATGGATGGAACAAGGAGGGTGTGTGGAGGGTTGAGGGATGTTGCATGCTTTATTTGTTTATATATATAGGACACAGTGCAGGAGCCCTTATGATGAGCAGGCCTTCCACCCAGCCTCTCATCAGCCTCCATCCCCAGCATTCCCCTCAGTTCTTGCAGTCCCCACACCTTCTCCCCTCCCTCAAAGGACTGGAAATCCAATGTCTGGATGGCAATTTTTAAAGTTTGGATTTGTGGAGCCAGGGATTCCCCATGTCTGTGCAGCCAACCTGACAGCAAAAATCTGGGTCTTGGTCTGATTTAGAAAGGTCTAAATTTGTTACGTCACAATCTATGTTATAGCCAAAACTGCCTGCAGTTAGATTAATGAACGTGATAATGCAAGTTTCTGACCTGAAAGCTACAAAATAGATTCTACATGCTGCAGCTCATATCTTTTTAGTAGCTGTAATTCACTTTGTTATGAGAAGCAAAATATGAATAGACAAAGTGATAAAGACAAATTTTGGAGTTGCTAAAATGGTCCAAATCCAGGACTTGCAGTTCCCCGAGTCTCACTCTCAAAATCTGCACTGAGATCGCCTCTTCAATTGTTGTACTGGTGCAGCCAGTTTGGTATGGAGCCATATACAACTATGGCTGATCTCCATTCTATACTGAACTAATTATGGGCAGCCAGATGTTAATAATTGTGTGGCATTCCTGAAATATAAATGGAAAAACTGGATAGGACTGGTGCACTGGCTTATGACCTGTGGTTAAAAAAATGCAACTTGTGGATTCCAGGTGAGGTATGTGGCTATATTGCTACCATAGGATGAAGAGCAAGTCAACAATCCAGGATTTAAGGGTAGCAGGCAGGCTCATTGCACCTATTTCTGAACTGAAAATAGCATGAGCACAGAAGTTAATAGATACCAGAACATTTTTGAGGCTGGCACGACTGGAACAGTAGTTCCGACACAGACATTGGGCGCGATTCAACTAAAAGCGAACAAAGTCCCACAGCGAGCGCGTTTAGCCACATGCTTCCCGGCACTCACAGCGCCGAGAATCACATGGCAGTAAGGGGAAAAGTGAAAGGCAGCGAAACCAAAGTCAAAATTGAAAAAAGGGTCACAGTACAGAATACAGAAACTGTGGTGAACTCAGTGAATGGGTCCAGAAAGGCTAAGAGAAATAAAACACAGGGAGAGTGTACAAAACATGACCGGACAGATGGTCTGAGAAAGCAGGGCAGAGAGCAAAGAAAGTCGAGATTAAACTGCGTTTATTTCAATGCAAGAAGCCTGACGAGCAAGGCAGATGAACTCGGCATGGATGGGCACACTGAACTGGGATATTATAGCTATTACTGAGACATGGCTAAGGGAGGGGCAGGACTGGCAGCTCAATGTTCCCGGGTACAGATGCTATAGGAAAGATAAAACAGGAGGTAAGAGAGAAGGTGGAGTTGTGTTTTTGATTGGGGAGAACATCACAGCAGTACTGAGAGGGAATATATCCGAGGGTTCACCCACTTAGTCTATATGGGGAGAACTGAAAAATTAAAAGGGAGCGATCACTTTGATAGGACTGTACTTTAGGCCCCTAAATAGTCAGTGAAAATTGAGGAGCAAATATGTAAGATTACAGATAGCTGCAAGAAAGAAAAAGGTGGTAATCGTTTGGGACTTAACTTTACCAACATTGACTGGGACAGCCTAGCATTAGGGGTTTGGATGGAGATAAATTTCTCATTCAGTATGTGGATGGCCCGACTAGAGCGGGGGCAAAACTTGAGCTCCTCTTGGGAAATAAGGAAGGACAGGTGACATGAGTGTTGGTGAGGGATCACTTTGGAACCAGTGACAATAATTCCATTAGTTTTAAGATAGCAATGGAGAATGATAGGTCTGGCCCAAAAGTTCAAATTCTAAATTGGGGCAAGGCCAATTTTGATGGTATTAGACAGGAACTTGCAAAAAATGATTGGGGAAGTCTATTTGCAGGCAAAGGAACGGATGGTAAGTGGGAGGCTTTCAAAGTGTGTTAACCAGTGTTCAGGGTAAGCATATTCCTTTTAGAGTGAAGGGCAAGGCTGGTAGAAATAGGGAAGCCTGGGTGATTTGGAATACTGAGGTACGGGTCAAAAGGAAGAAGGAGGCATATGACATGCATAGGAAGCTGGGATCAAGTGTATCCTTTGAAGAATATAGAGGTTGTCGGTGTTATGGACCAGGGTTTAGAAACTCCAAAGTATATTATGGAGTTCACCTGGCCTATAACTTTGTTGAATCTGGCCGTGATGAGTACAAGAGCCTTCACTTGAGGTGTGATTCAACAGTCTTCCCAGACACTTTAATCAAAATAAGCTTTATTCTAAGTATTTAGTTAACATTTATATAAACACATAGCAAGAGTTGTTATCAATTACAAACATAAGGATACCCCACAGCTACAGTAATCTATGTATAACACTTAATGAATTCCCCCTTAACTGTTCCAATTCAAAAACAAAATCCCGGAAACCAAAAACCTCTTTTCCAAGGGTATGGCCCAGAAATCTGCATCCTTACTTGAATAAAACTGGCTTCCCCTGAGATTCCCATCTCACCAGCAGGTTTAAACTCTTCTGGAAAGCAAACTGGAAAGGTGGGTTACGGAACAAAGAGATCTAGGGGTACAGGTTCATAGCTGCTTGAAAGTGGAATCACAGGTGGACAGGGTGGTGAAGAAGGCATTCGGCATCCTTGGTTTCACTGATCAGAACATTGAATACAGAATAGGGACATCTTTTTGAAGTTGTACGAGACATTAGTAACGCCACACTTGGAATACTGTGTACAGTTCGGGTCACCCTATTATAGAAGGATATTATTAAACTAGAAAGAGCGCAGAATAGATTTACGAGGATGCTTGTGGGATTTAATCGTTTGAGTTATAAGGAAAGGCTGGATAGACTGGGACATTTTTCCATGGAGCATTGGACGCTTAGCGGTGATCTTATAGAGGTCTATAAAATAATGAGGGGCATAGATAAAGGTAAGATAGTCAACATATTTTACCAAAGGTGGTGAATTTAAAACGAGAGAGCACAGATTTAAGGTGAGAGGGTAGAGATACAAAAGGGTCCTTGGTGAGTGTATGGAATGAGCTGACAGAGGCAGTAGTAGAGGCCAGTACAATTTTGTCTTTTAAAAAGCATTTAGACAGTTGTATGGGTAAGATAGGCATCGAGGGATATGGGCCAAATGTGGACAATTGGGACTAGCTTATTGATAGAAACTAGGCAGCATAGACAAGTTGGGCCGAAGGGCCTGTTTCCATGCTGTAAATCTCGATTACTCTAAAACTCCATCCACGTTAGATAAGGGGCCTAAGCAGGGAACGTGTGGCCGAGGCCGCACATAGCCCCGTTTTGTGCACGGAGGAGCTCCGCTTGTCGGAATTTCTCAATGCAGCAAGAGATCGGGCGCCATTTTTAAATGGCATCCCAATCTCCAAGGCCCCACACATGACCTCCGAACCCCCAAGCCCCAACACTCTATGGGAGGGTCCCTGATTCTTCCCCCGCACCCCCATCCCCAACACCCGTATGGGGCACCTCCGACCCGATCGCCAGTGCACAAAATATGTCAGCATGGCCCAATGGCAGTGCCAATATGGCACCATGGCAGTGCCACTGGGACATCTTCTCGTGCCAGGCTGGCATCCAGGTAGCACCAGCAGTGCCAGGGTACCACCCTGCCCAAAGGGCATGCACCTAGAGGCCTTCAAGCCCCTGGGAAACCCCACGAGAGCCTTTCCGTCTGGTCCCCGTTTGTGGACACCTGTGCTAATGGTGATGGCCCGAGGTCTCCGAGGTGAAAAAGATAGCTCCCACGCTGAGGATAACTTAAGAATCTGCCCATTAAAGTGAGACTAGCAGTTTTGGTTTAATATGCAGATTTGCTAATCAGTGACCCCACCCACAATGGGCTGGATTTACATCGCAACATCTCGTGATATCGCTTTAGACCTTGCGAGGTATTGCGAGCCAGGTAGATCCCGGGAACGGGGACTCCTGGCTTTTACCGGCCGGCTGTGCCGTGGCGAGCTGCTTTTCGGTCTCAGCGTGACTGTTGGATTGCACCCATTGTTCACTATGAATTGTACGGAGAGTAGAACTGGTTTTTGGTCATAGTACGCAATGAGTGTAAGTGAATTGCAGCCCATTTTACATTCTGACTGACTTTCTCCTCCGCTGAAGTTTATATTAAAGCATTAAGCAAGCTGTCTATTTGCCATCGTCCACTTTTCATTCAGCAAAAAAAAGTTTCACCCCCATTAATTCCATGCATATGACATGAAGGACAAACACATACCTATGTTCTGATTATATTCAGTAACAGCTTTGGCTTGGCTCTCGCCAGTTAGTAATTTACAACATGATTTATTGCTGTCTTGTAGCATCGTCGTATTGAACATCTTCTGACTAAAACATCACGCTGCACAAATTAGGCTATTTTGTAATCACTGGATCAGATGATGGTGAAAATATTGGAAAGTACACAGCCCGTATGTCTAAGTTCTTAAGCATTAATCTACAACACAAAATGTTCACCTTGTATGCATTACACAAATAAACATTAACACAAACAAACTTTAATACTGAATGTCATGATAAAAGGACCTTCAAGCAAATACTGTATTTTTTAATTCTCCAGCCAAAGCTGGTTACACAGTGCAGTTACTTACATTTCTTTAAGATAGGGTAAGTTGACAAAGGTTTTTTCTTCAATATTCTTCAGAACATCATTCTGTAGCACCCAACTGTCATATGCAAAAAACCATAAAAATGAGATTAAAAATTAATATAACGCAAGTGGGAGCAACGCTATTTCTAGAGATTTCAATATTATTTTCCACATTGCCGTAGGAATTCTTATTACAGTTATTACATAAAATCAGAGAGTCATTATGGCACAGTAGGAGGCCTTTCAACTCAGTGAACCCATTTTCACACTTTATAGAGCAATCCAGTTAGTCCCATTCCCCTGCTCCTTCCCTGTAGTCCGTACGTTTATTTTCCTCAAGTTCCAATCTGTAATGATCTGCATATCTGCATGTACACAAAGGGTTAATGTAGAATCAGAACAGTGAAGAGATCACTAGAGGACAGCACCAACAGGGTATAAAGCCAGACTCATTCTGAGTTCCCGTCTCTTTTGGGTGTATTGTGACGAGGGGATAGAAGTATAGATTAGCTCAGAGTGTTAGTCTAGATAACCATAGTTACTGCATTTAGATCTTGTTAACCTGATTGCTAGTATAAATATTAAAGTAAAGAACTCACAATATTATTGTTTTAGTTAGTCAATAAATCTTTTGTAATTACTGGACGACTTTGAGTCTTTCTCATCAAGATTCAGAGAATCTCATCAACAACAGTATTGAGTAACATATATTACATTCAGTAGTACAACATAACATACCACTAGAAGTGTAATATAACATGGTACCAGGTTAATTGATTTTAAAAAACAGTACCAGTTAAATTAGGTTACAAAAAAGAAAGAAAATAATGTACCAACTGCTTGACTGTGGAAGACTTTGCAGCATTTGGATCCTCGATGACCAACCGATTTGATGAACCACGTTCAAGCTCCACGGCAGCTGAAAACTACCGGTTACTTAAGTAGTAACTGGAGAATGTTTAAACAGTCTCTGGGGCACTGCTACTGTTCCTGCCAGGTCAGCAAGCTGTAGAGATCTATAACTCCTTGAATTACTTGGAAGGTGAAGCCAAAACTAAATTAAATGTGATAATTGCAAAATTTGAAGACCACTGCAAAATGCAGACTAATGAGATCTTGGAAAGATTTCAATTTCATAGTAGGTTCCAGAGAAACATTGAGCCAATCGCTAATTTTGTTAAAGACCTCAAGTAACTAGCACAAGCCTGTAATTTTGCTAATTTACGAGGCTTAATAATCAGGGATCAATTAGTTTATGGACTATGTGCTGAAAGTTTCAAGGAATCACTTTTACAACAAAATGATTAAACTCTAAAACCCGCGATATAAAAGTGCGTATCGCATGAACAAAAAAGAAATCAGTACTTTGAATTTATCCAACGGAAAAATGGCACGAAAACATACCATAAGGTAGAGACAGTATCGCACTCGATGAAGCATGTTTTGGATGGCATTCATCTTGAGCGAGAGCAGTACGCAGTTGCGTACATCCAGAAAAGACGCAAACCAGCAAAATGCTGTTCTGCGCACGCGCGAGAAACTGCGCATGAACAGTTGAAAAAAGGGCACACTTTGGAGGAAGTTCGATTTGTGCATGCGCAATCGATGATTACACATGATGTCATGAGCGTCATGACATCAGAAGATTTTGAACACGCCCACTTAAAGGGAAACTGCCCGAAAATTAAAAATAATAGTTTTAAAGCTACAAAACTCAAATATTTTACCTCGAAAGGAAGAACAATGCCTGAACTTCAACAAACAGTTGAAAATAACTCTCACAGCACCATAGAGCAACCAATTTGCAGCATAAAAAGTAAAGAGCACACTAACAAATCCACAAACTAAAGAAGATGATTTGTTAATTAAAAGTGAAGAGCACAATAACAAATCCCAAACTGAAGAGGATGATTTATTTATTGAAGAATACTACTCAGACATGGCTGAGTTATTTGGATATGATGATCATCGCATCAGCAACACGGTTGAAAAGCTCAATACGACGCCACTGATGGTTGATGAATCCAATACCATGATAGACTGGCAGATCATTGATAAATTGGATGACAGAAACCTGTCAAATAACCAAGAAGAAAACAACACCACACAAAGATCATTGAACATAGAACATTACAGCGCAGTACAGGCCCTTCGGCCCTCGATGTTGCGCCGACCTGTGAAAACACTCTAAAGCCCATCTACACTATTCCCTTATCGTCCATATGTCTATTCAATGACCATTTGAATGCCCATAGTGTTGGCGAGTCCACTACTGTTGCAGGCAGGGCATTCCACACCCTTACTACTCTCTGAGTAAAGAACCTACCTCTGACATCTGTCTTATATCTATCTCCCCTCAATTTAAAGCTATGTCCCCTTGTGCTAGACATCACCATCTGAGGAAGAAGACACTCACTGTCCACCCTATCCAATCCTCTGATCATCTTGTCTGCCTCAATTAAGTCACCTCTTAACCTTCTTCTCTCCAATGAAAACAGCCTCAAGTCCTTCAGCCTTTCCTCATAAGATCTTCCCTCCATACCAGGCAACATTCTGGTAAATCTCCTCTGCACCCTTTCCAATGCTTCCACATCCTTCCTATAATGCGGCGACCAGAATTGCACGCAATACTCCAAATGCGGCCGCACCAGAGTTTTGTACAGCTGCAACATGACCTCATGGCTCCGAAACTCAATCCCTCTACCAATAAAAGCTAACACACCATACACATTCTTAACAACCCTCTCAACCTGGGTGGCAACTTTCAGGATCTATTTACATGGACACCGAGATCTATCTGCTCATCCACACTGCCAAGAATCTTACCATTAGCCCAGTACTCTGTCTTCCTGTTATTCCTTCCAAAATGAATCACCTCACACTTTCCTGCATTAAACTCCATTTGCCAGTGTAGCCACCTGAGTTGGCCAAGTCCCGTTATAAAATGGCGAATGGCAAAGGCTGAAGGGAAATTCAACCAACACAGGCAGAAACCAGCAGGTGCAAGTTTGCTGTGTATTTAACTCTGCAAAGGCCCAGACAGCATCGATACTAGCAGCCATCTGCATAATTATGTAGCAACCATCTACATACTAATAAGCAATCCCCGGGAACAATAGCAACATTTGGGACAAACAAAACTAAGCCAGACTCCCCGGCGCCAGCAGGAGCCAACACAAAAGAGGTTAACGGATACCTCAAGACCGCCCATCGATCAGGGAACCGCTCCAGTATTGGAGAAATCGAACCAGGCGATTGGAATGAAGTACAATCACCTAGAACCAGGTACAGGGCCCGCCCCGAAAGGCGGGAAGCCCCTGGGGACTATAAAGTTAAGCCCCCAAGTTCAAATCGGCCCTTCTTCTTGATCGGGTCACCCAGCAACGCGAACCAACATTGACCGTGACTGGTCCAACTGCCGCCGAGAGATCGTAAGTCTTAAGTCAATGCTTGCTACGAGATAGGCGCTCCTAGCTATCAATCCTTACCAACTTCGAATCCCGCAGACTCAGACCCCGAACGAAAGGCCATTTGTTCCCCTGACCTGGTGGGCCAGTCCGAAGTTAAGTACAGGCCGGTTAGTTGTAGAAGTAGCTTAGACGTAGAATTTGTGCATGAGTAGCGATTACTGTGTATAATAAATGTGCTTTGATTTAAATCTTACGAATCGGTGTATTGAGCTATTGGTCATTACTCGAACTTGAACCTCGTGGCTGTATCACAAAGATACCTGGCGATTCGAGAGCAAAGGTTATAAAACAGAGCCAAGTGAACCAACCAAAAGTTAGCAACATATTACTGGCGACATTCTGACGGGACCCAAACTAGAAGTGGCTTAACCACTCCGGGCTCTCGAGTCGCCAGGTATTTTTATGATACTGCCACGAGGTTCAAGTTTGAGTAATGACCAATAACTCAATACACCGATTCGTAAGATTGAAATCAAAGCACATTTATTATACACAGTAATTGCTACTCATGCACAAATTCTACGTCTAAGCTACTTCTACAACTAACAGGCGTGTACGTAACTTCAGACTGGCCCACCAGGTCAGGGGAACAAATGGCCTTTCGTTCGGGGTCTGAGTCTGCGGGATTCGAAGTTGGTAAGGATTGATAGCTAGGAGCGCCTATCTCGTAGCGAGCGTTGACTTAAGACTTACGATCTCTCGGCGGCAGTTGGACCGGTCACGGTCAATGCTGGTTCGCGTTGCTGGGTGACCCGGTCAAGAAGAAGGGCCAATTTGAACTTGGGGGCTTAACTTTATAGTCCCCAGGGGCTTCCCACCTTTCGGGGCGGACCCTGTACCTGGTTCTAGGTGATTGTACTTCATTCCAATTGCTTGGTTTTATTTCTCCAATACTGGAGCGGTTCCCTGATCGATGGGCGGTCTTGAGGTATCCGTTAACCTCTTTTGTGTTGGCTCCTGCTGGCGCCGGGGAGTCTGGCTTAGTTTTGTTTGTCCCAAATGTTGCTATTGTTCCCGGGGATTGCTTATTAGTATGTAGGTGGTTGCTACATAATTATGCAGATGGCTGCTAGTATCGATGCTGTCTGGGCCTTTGCAGAGTTAAATACACAGCAAATTTGCACCTGCTGGTTTCTGCCTGTGTTGGCTGAATTTCCCTTCAGCCTTTGCCGTCGCCATTTTAAATCGGGACTTGGCCAACTCAGGTGGCTACACCACCTCTCAGCCCAGCTCTGCAGCTTATCTATGTCCCTCTGTAACTTGTAACATCCGTCCGCACTGTCCACAACTCCACCAACTTTAGTGTCATCTGCAAATTTACTCACCCATCCTTCTACGCCCTCCTCCAGGTCATTTATAAAAATGACAAACAGCAGTGGTCAAAACAGATCCTTGTGGTACACCACTATTAACTGGACTCCAGTCTGAACATTTCCCAACAACCACCACCCTTTGTCTTCTTCCAGCTAGCTAATTTCTGATCCAAACTGCTAAATCACCCTGAATCCTATGCCTCCATATTTTCTGCAGTAGCCTACCATGG
Source organism: Scyliorhinus torazame (assembly GCF_047496885.1). Lineage (NCBI taxonomy): Eukaryota > Metazoa > Chordata > Chondrichthyes > Carcharhiniformes > Scyliorhinidae > Scyliorhinus > Scyliorhinus torazame. Next base: position 324,398,799 of record NC_092707.1, on the reverse strand, counting down.
GGAACCTTATCAAATGCTTTACTGAAATTCATATACACCACATCAACTGCTTTACCCTCATCCACCTGTTTGGTCACCTTCTCAAAGAACTCAATAAGGCTTGTGAGGCACGACCTACACTTCACAAAACCGTGTTGACTATCTCTAATCAAATTATTCCTTTCCAGATGATTATACATCCTATCTCTTATAAACCTTTCCAAGATTTTGCCCACAACAGAAGTAAGGCTCACTGGTCTATAGTTACCGGGGTTGTCTCTACTCCCCTCCTTGAACAAGGGGACAACATTTGCTATCCTCCAGTCTTCTGGCACTATTCCTGTAGACAAAGATGACTTAAAGATCAAAGCCAGAGGCTCAGCAATCTCTTCCCTAGCTTCCCAGAGAATGCTAGGATAAATCCCATCTGGCCCAGGGGACTTATCTACGTACACACTTTCCAGAATTGCTAACACCTCCTCCTTATGAACCTCAAGCCCTTCTAGTCTAGTAGCCTGAATCTCAGTATTCTCCTCGACAACATTTTCTTTTTCCTGTGTGAATACTGAAGAAAAATATTCATTTTGCACCTCTCCTATCTCCTCGGACTCCAAGCGCAATTCCCACTACTGTCCTTGACTGGCCCTACTCTTACCCTAGTCATTCGTTTATTCCTCACATATCTATAGAAAGCTTTAGGGTTATCCTTGATCCTACCTGCCAAAGACTTCTCATGTCCCCTCCTGGCTATTCTTAGCTCTCTCTTTAGGTCCTTCCTAGCTAACTTGTAACTCTTAAGCGCCCTAACTGAACCTTCATGTCTCATCTTTACATCAGCCTCCTTCTTCCTCTTGACAAGTGTTTCGACTGCTTTAGTAAACCACGGTTCCCTTGCTCGACCACTTCCTCCCTGCCTGACAGGTACATACTTATCAAGGACACGCAGTAGCTGTTCCTTGAACAAGCTCCACATTTCCATTGTGCCCATCCCCTGCAGTTTTCATCTCCATCCGATGCATCCTAAGTCTTGCCTCATCGCATCATAATTGCCTTTCCCCCAGATATAACTCTTGCCCTGCGGTATATACCTATCCCTTTACATCACTAAAGTAAACGTAATCGAATTGTGGTCACTATCACCAAAGTGCTCACCTACCTCCAAATCTAACACCTGTCCTGGTTCATTACCCAGTACCAAATCCAATATGGCCTCGCCTCTCGTTGGCCTATCTACATACTGTGTCAGGAAGCCCTCCTGCACACATTGGACAAAAACGGTTCCATGTAAAGTACTCGAACTATAACATTTCCAGTCAATATTTGGAAAGTTAAAGTCCCCCATAACAACTACAATGCATGGTGTTTGTTCTCCACTATACATACATCACTGTTTTCTCCCGCAGGAACAGGTCAATACACAGGAAGAGAGAGCTGCTGTCTACAAGGAACACTCACTCACCTTTGAGGATGAAGAGGGTGCCTCAGACAGTACAGTGTCACATCATACCCCACACCTTCCACCAGTGCAAATATTTTCACTTCAGTGAGCATTGAGATCACAACCTCGTGACAGCACCACACTCATATGTGACAAGCTGTTAGAGACCCTGATGGTTGGAGGAGTGTGGGAGGCCAAGTCCATGCTGTGCCTTAGGCTGATGACATGTCTCTGGAGCTGCCAGGCAGATGCTGAAAATTTAGTGCGAGCTTCAGAGGATACGTGCACCATGGATCAGGCAGTGGAGGATTCCATTCAGGGCATGAGTGTTGTTATTTCACTCTCGTCTATGCAAATGGCCTCCTCCATTGAGAGATTGGCAACTCTCCTGGAAAGTCAGATTCAGTAGACCAGTTAGTCAATGTAGGGTCTGCCCGCAACCTGCATACCATTACCTTGGCCATGAGCTCAAAGCTGCAGTGACATGCAGAGAGGGTGACGAGGTGCCTGGGGTCTCCATCACCTTCTCGTCCATCTCGGATCAGCAGGGAAGTATGAATGTGTCTTTCATAGGAGGAGAAGTGGGGCACAAATATCCTGGGGGGGAGATTTGTTAGTGCTCTTTGGGGGGGTTTAAACTAATGCAGCAGGGGCATGGGAACCTGGATTGTAGTTTTAGGGTAAGGGAGAATGAGAGTATAGAGGTCAGGAGCACAGATTTGACGTCGCAGGAGGGGGCCAGTGTTCAGGTAGGTGGTTTGAAGTGTCTCTACTTCAATGCCAGGAGTATACGAAACAAGGTAGGGGAACTGGCAGCATGGGTTGGTACCTGGGACTTCGATGTTGTGGCCATTTCGGAGACATGGATAGAGCAGGGACAGGAATGGATGTTGCAGGTTCCGGGGTTTAGGTGTTTTAGTAAGCTCAGAGAAGGAGGCAAAAGAGGGGGAGGTGTGGCGCTGCTAGTCAAGAGCAGTATTACGGTGGCGGAGAGGATGCTAGATGGGGACTCTTCTTCCGAGGTAGTATGGGCTGAAGTTAGAAACAGGAAAGGAGAGGTCACCCTGTTGGGAGTTTTTTATAGGCCTCCTAATAGTTCTAGGGATGTAGAGGAAAGGATGGCGAAGATGATTCTGGATATGAGCGAAAGTAACAGGGTAGTTATTATGGGAGACTTTAACTTTCCAAATATTAACTGGAAAAGATGTAGTTCGAGTACAATAGATGGGTCGTTTTTTGTACAGTGTGTGCAGGAGGGTTTCCTGAAACAATATGTTGACAGGCCAACAAGAGGCGAGGCCACGTTGGATTTGGTTTTGGGTAATGAACCAGGCCAGGTGTTGGATTTGGAGGTAGGAGAGCACTTTGGGGACAGTGACCACAATTCGGTGACGTTTACGTTAATGATGGAAAGGGATAAGTATACACCGCAGGGCAAGAGTTATAGCTGGGGGAAGGGCAATTATGATGCCATTAGACTTGACTGGGGGGGGATAAGGTGGAGAAGTAGGCTGCAAGTGTTGGGCACACTGGATAAGTGGGGCTTGTTCAAGGATCTGCTACTGCGTGTTCTTGGTAAGTATGTACCGGTCAGACAGGGAGGAAGGCGTCGAGCGAGGGAACCGTGGTTTACCAAGGAAGTGGAATCTCTTGTTAAGAGGAAGAAGGAGGCCTATGTGAAGATGAAGTGTGAAGTTTCGGTTGGGGCGGTGGATAGTTACAAGGTAGCGAGGAAGGATCTAAAGAGAGAGCTAAGACGAGCAAGGAGGGGACATGAGAAGTATTTGGCAGGAAGGATCAAGGAAAACCCAAAAGCTTTCTATAGGTATGTCAGGAATAAGCGAATGACTAGGGAAAGAATAGGACCAGTCAAGGACAGGGATGGGAAATTGTGTGTGGAGTCTGAAGAGATAGGCGAGATACTAAATGAATATTTTTCGTCAGTATTCACTCAGGAAAAAGATAATGTTGTGGAGGAGAATGCTGAGCCCCAGGCTAATAGAATAGATGGCATTGAGGTACGTAGGGAAGAGGTATTGGCAATTCTGGACAGGCTGAAAATAGATAAGTCCCCGGGACCTGATGGGATTTATCCTAGGATTCTCTGGGAGGCCAGGGAAGAGATTGCTGGACCTTTGGCTTTGATTTTTATGTCATCATTGGCTACAGGAATAGTGCCAGAGGACTGGAGGACAGCAAATGTGGTCCCTTTGTTCAAAAAGGGGAGCAGAGACAACCCCGGCAACTATAGACCGGTGAGCCTCACGTCTGTAGTGGGTAAAGTCTTGGAGGGGATTATAAGAGACAAGATTTATAATCATCTAGATAGGAATAATATGATCAGGGATAGTCAGCATGGCTTTGTGAAGGGTAGGTCATGCCTCACAAACCTTATCGAGTTCTTTGAGAAGGTGACTGAACAGGTAGACGAGGGTAGAGCAGTTGATGTGGTGTATATGGATTTCAGCAAAGCGTTTGATAAGGTTCCCCACGGTAGGCTATTGCAAAAAATACGGAGGCTGGGGATTGAGGGTGATTTAGAGATGTGGATCAGAAATTGGCCAGCTGAAAGACAGAGGGTGGTGGTTGATGGGAAATATTCAGAATGGAGTACAGTCACAAGTGGAGTACCACAAGGATCTGTTCTGGGGCCGTTGCTGTTTGTCATTTTTATCAATGACCTAGAGGAAGGCGCAGAAGGGTGGGTGAGTAAATTTGCAGACGATACTAAAGTCGGTGGTGTTGTCGATAGTGTGGAAGGATGTAGCAGGTTACAGAGGGATATAGATAAGCTGCAGAGCTGGGCTGAGAGGTGGCAAATGGAGTTTAATGTAGAGAAATGTGAGGTGATTCATTTTGGAAGGAATAACAGGAATGCGGAATATTTGGCTAATGGTAAAGTTCTTGAAAGTGTGGATGAGCAGAGGGATCTAGGTGTCCATGTACATAGATCCCTGAAAGTTGCCACCCAGGTTGATAGGGTTGTGAAGAAGGCCTATGGAGTGTTGGCCTTTATTGGTAGAGGGATTGAGTTCCGGTGTCGGGAGGTCATGTTGCAGCTTTACAGAACTCTGGTACGGCCGCATTTGGAGTATTGCGTACAGTTCTGGTCACCGCATTATAGGAAGGACGTGGAGGCTTTGGAGCGGGTGCAGAGGAGATTTACCAGGATGTTGCCTGGTATGGAGGGAAAATCTTATGAGGAAAGGCTGATGGACTTGAGGTTGTTTTTGTTGGAGAGAAGAAGGTTAAGGGGAGACTTAATAGAGGCATACAAAATGATCAGGGGGTTGGATAGGGTGGACAGTGAGAGCCTTCTCCCGCGGATGGATATGGCTGGCACGAGGGGACATAACTTTAAACTGAGGGGTAATAGATATAGGACAGAGGTCAGAGGTAAGTTCTTTACGCAAAGAGTAGTGAGGCCGTGGAATGCCCTACCTGCTACAGTAGTGAACTCGGCAACATTGAGGGCATTTAAAAGTTTATTGGATAAACATATGGATGATAATGGCATAGTGTAGGTTAGATGGCTTTTGTTTCGGTGCAACATCGTGGGCCGAAGGGCCTGTACTGCGCTGTATTGTTCTATGTTCTATGTTCTAAGTGGCTGTTTTATGCACCTGTAGGTTTCTCCTGGGGCATTTCAACTGTAGATAACGACTCCACAGCCCCTCTGCCAGTGACACCAGTGTCTCAATGAGCCTGGATGATAGAGCACGCTCTTGTACCTGTCTAGGAATCCTTCAGCTAGTGCCGGCAGCCAGAGCACAGCCACCATGGTTATCCCAGGCCATAGAGCAGCCTGCCTCCTTTGCAATTAACAGAACAGGGGGAGAGCCACACAGGAGCACAGATAAAAGAATTTAGAAAACACATGAGAGACACTTGGTCTTCATGGTCAATAGATGGTTAAGGAGTTACAGTTTGTGTCTGATTAATTTTTATTCTTTCACGGAACATGGGTGTCGCAGGCCAGGCCAGCATTTTTATTTCCCATCCTCACTTGCCCTTGAGAAGATTGTGATGACTTGGCTTCTTGAACCACTTGCAGTCCATGTTGTTTGGGAACACCCACAGTGCTGTTAGGGAGGAAGTTCCAGGATTTTGACCCAGCGACAATGAAGGAATGCCAATCTAACTCCAAGTCAGGATGGTGTGTGATTTGTAAGGGGACTTACAAGTGGTGGTGTTCCCTTAAGAACATAGAACATAAGAACTAGGAGTGGGCAATTCAGCCCCTCGAGCCCGCTCTGCCATTCAATACAATCATGGCTGATCTCCTCTCGGCCTCAACTCCACTTTCCTGCCCGTTTTCCATAACCCTTCAATCGATTACTAATTAAAAATCTGTCCATCTCCTCCTTAAATTTACTCAAAGTCCTAGCATCTACTGCACTCTGGGGGAGGGAATTACACAGATTCATGACCCTTTGAGAGGAGTGATTTATCCTCATTTCTGGTACCAATCTGCTATCCCTTATCCTAACCTATGACCTCTCATTCCAGATTTCCCCACAAGATGAAACATCCATTCTACATCTTCTTTGTCAATACCTTTTATAATTTCATATACCTCAATTAGATCACTTCTCAGTGAGTATAGGCCAAAATTGCTCAATCTCTCCTCAAAACACAAACCCTTCGAGCTTGATTCTCCATTTCAGAGACAAAGTGCTGACGGGTGGAGTCCATGGTGGAAACCTTGGGGGCGAATATATCAGCCATAGGACAGGATGTCCAAGGCCTGGGGCACTCTGTGTGGGAGGTAGCTGAGGAACAGTAAAGGGATGCCCTGTCACAGGCAGCTATGTATCATAGCCACCTGGACATTGCAATGGCGATCCAGAGCTTGGCCCAGTCACAATGGGTCATGGCTGCAGGCGTCGACGGCATTGCCCAGGCGTTGGCTAAGCTGAGCCAGTCACAGAGGGACGCGGCACAGTCCCAGAGGAAGGTGGCCCAGTCCCGGTGCTCCATGGCCGCGAGCATTGAGACCCTGTTCGAGATGAGAGCGGGCCACCAGGACTGGCTGCGCCAGGTAGCGGGGAGCTGAGGTGCTGCAGAGCATGGCTCAGTCACTGGGGGATGTGTCCCAGTCACTGAGGAGCATCACCGAAGGCGGCAACACGATGGTACAGACCATGGGGAACCATGGCTGACAGAGCCAGATCATGCAGGGCAGCCGGGGCTCGAACCAGCTGCTCCTCCATCCCAAGGTGAACCTCAGGACCCTATGGGCACTGAGCGGGAGGAGGGAGCGCTCTGTGCCAAGCCAGACCTCCATGGAGTGGCGACGGTGGCAATAGCTCCCCTGAGTTCCACCCCTCTGATGAGGCCATGTCTCGCAGTCAGCACACAGGACAGGGCAGCACGGCTGTATATGTGCTGCCAACAAGTGAACTGGGGCCCTCCGGCGACAGAGTCCCTAGAGGATGCCCGCCAGTGGCATCGAAGGCAGCTGGAAGCCTTCACCTCAGTTGTGAATCCTGGTGAAACATCTAGACGTAGAGGTAGAGCTAGGAGGGCAAAGTATGTTGAGGATCAGTGAAGGCACCGGGGGCGGAAGTGGGGGTGGGGTGGGGGGCGGGGGGGGGGGGGGGGGGGGCAGCATCGGGAGTGGGGTTTGTACAACGCATTAAACATGTTTTTGCACAACCATTATGATGCCTCTGTCACTTCCTTCCGCAATGCAGGCTGACCTCCGGACCCTTTTCCCATCTCTCTAGGCACCCCCCTCCCCATGGTGCCTAGCCACCCTCCGGCTGTGGTCATGTCCCCGGAGCTGTGTCCATCCCCTGGCTGTTCGGATGTTGCGTGTGCGGTGAGACCTCCCGCAGTGCTCAAGCACAGCGTCCAGGGTGCGATTGGGATACTAGGCAATGACTCCCACATGCGACTTGGCCCATCCACCCCCGGGAATCCACTTGACATCTGTGAAGTGCTCACTTAGCATGATTGATAATTCTCTATTAGCAATAGCCTTCAGCCACATGGCCAGGGGCCTCAGCAGAGGTTGCCCCTGGAACGCGTACACATGATCCAGGGGTTGGCATGGTGGTGCCGCGGGCGTTTTCCCCCCCAGCAGCCCCCCCACCCCACCTCCATGGCGGCCCATCCCTGTGGAGGGTCCCCCCACCCCCAGCCGAGCACTGGGGTGGCAAGGCCAGCACACCCAGGCTCGTTGCCTGTGAGCAAAGATGACTACTCACCTCCTCGACTCCCCACAGAAGTCCTTCCGCCAGGTTCACATTTTTCAGAATCGTCTGTGTGTCCAGATGGACCCGTCCCATGGAGTGGCGACGGTGGCCACCAGCTCCCCTGAGTTCCACCCCTCTGATGGGGCCGTGTCTCGCAGTCAGTCAGACATTCTGCCCAGACTTCAGCAATGGCCATCACTGACTGCGTGGCACCTTGAACACCTTCACTCATGGTGCCGACGTCGTGAACCAGTGTGAGCACTTGCTGGGGAGGCTGCTGAATAATGGGAGGCCGTTGGATATTGGGTGGCTCTCATCGATTGTATGGGAATGGGGCTTAAGGGGTGATAATTGGTTTCCCGCCACACTACGGCGAGATCCCGATTTTGTCTACCGAAGCGGGCCGGTTGCATCGTGGATCTCGGTTTTGGCCTCTCACTTGAGCGAGAGCGCGAGGCCGGAGAATGGTGCCCTACGTATGGGCTGGACCAGGGAGAAATTCCCCAAGGCCCAAAAATTGACTTAACTGTGTGTGAATCCAGGTCCAGATCTCACCCAAAAGGTCAGTGGGAAACACCCCCGCAAACTCGGCCTAAATGACACTTTGAAATGTATCTGATGAATCGAGCCCTATATCGGTGTTTCTTTCCTGTTGCTGGGTAAAAATCCTGAAACTCCCTTCCCAACTGTAGGTGTTCTGACAACACATGGAGGCGAGCTTCGGAAGGTGGGTGGGCTGGTCGAGAGTAGCGGAGGCCAGCGTACGACTGGGTGAGCAAGGGTTCCGGGAGGCGGCGGGGTGATTCCAATATGGCGGTCCCCATGGGTCGCACGTGGTGGGGACGTCGAAGATGGCGGCCCCCACGGGTCGCACGTGGCGGATGACGTGGTAGATGGGGGCAGTCCCGACAGGCAACACGCAGCGCTGCTGCTGCTGGGTCTGGAAACTTTAGGAACAGGTCGGGCCTGCCAGACTTTGGCAAAGTGGCCCTTCTTTCCGCACCAGTTGCAGATCACGCACGTGCTGGGCAACGTTGTTTGGGGTGCTTACTCTGGCCACAGAAGTAGCATCTCGGGCCTCCGGAGTTGGCGGATTGATGCGCGGCACAGGCTTGCGATGCACCCAGATCGGGTGATGGCAGCGCCCATGACATCCACGAGGGTGCGGCATGGTCGGAGGTGAAGGCATCCATGTTATGGAAGGCCACTTCCAGCGAATTCGAGAGCTGCACTATCTCTTGGAGGCCGAGTGTACCCCTTCTAGCAGGCGCTGGCAGATGTTGTTAGATTTTATGCCAGCGACATAGGCGTCCCTGATCAGCAGCTCCGTGTGCTGGACAGCCGATACCGCCTGACAACTACAGTTCCGGCCGAGTACCCGCAAGGCACGCAGGAATTCGGCCTGCAATTCTCCGTGGCGTTGCCGCCTCGTGGCAAGGAGATGCCTCGTGTACACCTCATTTACTGCCTTTACATACTGCCACTTCAGCAGCGTTATCGCCTCCGCGTACGAGGCAGCATCCCTGATAAGGAGGAAAACCTGTGGGCTTACCCGGGCATTGAGGACTCAAAGCTTCTGGATGTCGGCGATGGCGTCAGATTCGAAGTAAGCTTCAAAGCAGCTTAGCCAGTGCTCGATTGTCACGGTGGCGTCGGCTGCTTGGGGGTCCAGTTCCAGGCGATCAAGCTTGAGTGATGCATCCATCTTAAGCATTTAGCTTATTGAACTGATGTGCCATCAATTATAGCAAAGATGAGTTGTGGAACGAAACTGTGGCTTTAATAAGCTAAACGAGAACCTGCTGCCAACTGATCCCGAACTGGGCAGGGCCAGAGGTCGGCCACCTTTACACAGAGCCTGAGGGGAGGAGCCACAGGCGGAGCCAGCAGAGACAACAAACAATTTATACAATACAGTAACAGTGGTTTACTACAATATATGCAATACAGTAACAGTGGTTGACCACAATATATATAATACAGTAACAGTGGTTTACCACACTATCACGTTCTTTTCCTACGTTGGGTAACTGTCTGCGTGGAGTTTGCATTTTCTCCCCGTGTCTGTGTGGGTTTCCTCCGGGTGCTCCTGTTTCCTTCCATAGTCCAAAGATATGCAGGTTAGGTGGATTGAATATGCTAAATTGTCCTGAGGTAGGGTTACAAGGATAGGGTGGGGAATTGGGCCTAGGTAGTGCTCTCCTTTAGAGGGTGGGCTGAAAGCCCTCCTTCTGCACTATAGGATTCTATGCTCTCCTAGCTGACGACGCCCACATCCCACAAACAAATGTAAAAAAGAAAATTGGGCTTTTTCAGACGTGCTGCTAGCAGTGCATGGCTTTTTGTGATTCACTACTTTGTAACTCAGTGGTTACAAATGTACATTTAATGGCATCTCATTCTGATTATTGCCAGGTTGAGAACATGATTGCATTGAGTTTCAAAATCTGAATAGGCCAATTATGTTCAGAAAAGTGAAGTGAGTCTTTGAACATCACTGGATTTGTGCTCATAAACTGTTAATAAAAGCAACTCAAAATCCAAGGACTTTGCTTTCCTCATACATATTTGACCTCGACTGGGAAGCACCAGGTGTTCTATCTTTGAAAGCTTTTATATCATTCCGATGAAAGAGGAACATTTTTCCTACTATTTACGCTGACTACGACCATGGAAATTCACTGCAACGTCTTCCGAACAGAGTTGCAGTACATTAAATTATTTCAGCAATTTCTTTTCGAAATGCCACACAACAGAAGTAGAATTTTGCATCTCATCTTATAAATCTGCATTTATATTGTCAGAAAATAGATTTGGGCCACAGATCAAGTCGGAGCCGATATGGGTTTCACAGGGAAAGCTGTAGACACAGATAGACATGGTGGTGTCTGTGAGCTGGGACTGGGAGCAAAGTGGGTTGGCTATTAGAGGTGTGGAATTGATGACTTTTCTGGAAAATTGCATGTTCATTTGAGAGATTATGGAGTATATATGCAAAATATTCCCTTTAGATTAAATTGATGATATAGAATCCACAATACGACATATTGCACACTACTAGGGCTGGATTATCCCATTTTAAGACTAAGTGCTGACGCCGGTGTGGGAACAGTGGTGTTTTACCCGCCAAAAAAGGCGCAAAACCTCCACCGATCCTCCGGCTGGTGGGGGGCTAGCAGGCATGTGCAACATGGCTACGGCCACGCGTGGACCCGGCCTGCCAAATAGACCCCCCTTTGGCCAGGCTCGCCACCCCCAGACCAGTGCCCCCAGCCCCTGCCAAAGCCTCCCCTGCCCACGGATCGGCTCCCCCCGACTGTGGCAGCGCTGGACTCAGTCCGAAGCCGCCACGCCGGGTTCCCGAAAATAAACAGCATGAGTGACCCATGCCGTCGGGAACTTGGCTCATCGGAGGCAGAGCATCAGGTGATGTCCTGAGGCCGTCCATACGACGTACTCTGCCAACGGGGATTCTCCGTCGGATCGCCGAACGCGATTTCAGTGTAGGAGACCGGAGAATCCCACTCGTCTGTAGAAAACATTGGCTAATTTCCCAAAAGACGATTCCCTTTACCTTCTTTCTTATGCTTTTCATATTCACACAATGCAAAGAATTGCCGTTTCATGGACAGTTATTTACCTTTTCAGACCTTCTACTGAAAGCTGTCAGTTTATTGCAAACATTAGAGTTTATCTTGGTTTTGTCCAAACTTTGACCTTTATTTTTTTTTGCATATTTTTGTGGGAGGGACTTGAAAGGCCTCAGAAGTCGGTGGTGAGGTTTCCGTTCGATGAATTGTTGCAGCACCTGTGGGGATACTGTTCATCACAGGGATGTGAGGTAGGAAACTCCAGGACATTAACCCAGTGTGGACGAAATATCTGAAAGTCAGATTGGTGTGTGTGACTTGAAGAGGTAATTGAATTTAATGGTGCTTTTGTCCTTAGTGCTAGAGCGCGTGGAACGAGTAGAGGTTTATAGATTGAAGGGTGCCACTTTTCATCAAGCATGGTTAAGCAGGAGTCTCTCTTGCTCTTACTACATGTCATTGGCATGTTGGAAGGATTTTGCGGGCTGATACTCAACCGGTTTGGTTATGAACACAACTTCCTTGGCCATCAAGCACTGGGGTGTGACTCAAACGTGTACTTTCTGGCTCAGAGGAAGGTAACCCCACTGCCATACAAGACCTTGAGTATTGCTCCTGTAACATGTCATAATTTGGAAGAAATCTGTTCATAGGGAACTTCTGCCAGAACCAACCTGAGAGGGGACAGTGTAAGAGACCCATAATTAAAAGCAGAGACAAGTGGGAGTCAGAATGAATGAGTTTTAAAAAAGGGAATAAAAGTCAAAATGTGACGCCAGGGGAAAGCAGGAAAGTGATTGGTTGGTGAGTATTGCTGTGGGGCAGCACGGTAGGACAATGGTTAGCACAGTTGCTTCACAGCTCCAGGGTTCCAGGTTCGATTCCCGGCTTGGGTCACTGTCTGTGCGGAGTCTGCACGTCCTCCCTGTATTTGCGGGGGTGCTCCGGTTTCCTCCCACAGTCCAAAGATGTGTAGATTAGGTGGATTGGCCATGATAAATTGCCCTTAAGTGGTCAAAAAGATTAGGTGGGGTTACCTTGTTACGGGGATAGGGTTGAGGCGTGGGCTTAGGGAGGGTGCTCTTTCCAAGAGCCGGTGCAGACTCGATGGGCTGAATGGCCTCCTTCTGCAATTTAAATTCTATGATCTATGATTTATGATTTCCTTTCCTCTCTCTGAACTAGGGCACAAAGCTAAACAAGGAGCCAGGAAATTAAACATTTTAATTAGAATTTTAAAATAAGCAGTGGCTGAGATCCAGAGCAGTGATTTAAAAAGAGCAGGATGCGAGGGCGGATATTCAAAAAGAGCCGAACTGAATGCCAGAGCTCTGCGAGATCAGGTTGGCCTGGAAGCACAGTGATGTCAAAGGACAAGGAGTCACATAGGGTGCACATTCTAAAGTAATCAAATATAAAGTAAGGCTAAATTGATTGATTGATTGATTAATTAGTGCACACACTAAAAACTGAAGCAACTGCTATACTTTGTCCTATAATTACAATCAGTGCACAATTAATTAGTCAGTTCTGGAGGATAAAGTTATAATTAAACAACAAGGGAGAGTTACACTGAAGAACTTTTCTCAGGAGATTCAAATCTAAGGTTTTTGAGCAATAAGTAAAATATTTAATTTAACTTTCCTCTAAAATAAAATGCGTCGAGTGGACAGAATCAATCTGTGGGAGAGTGACGGGCAGGAGAGAGTCAGTCTGTGGGAGAGTGATGAGCAGGAGAGAGTCAGTCTGTGGGAGAGTGACGAGCAGGAGAGAGTCAGTCTGTGGGAGAGTGACGAGCAGGAGAGAGTCAGTCTGTGGGAGAGTGACGAGCAGGAGAGAGTCAGTCTGTGGGAGAGTGACGAGCAGGAGAGAGTCAGTCTGTGGGAGAGTGACGAGCAGGAGAGAGTCAGTCTGTGGGAGAGTGACTGGCAGGAGAGAGTCAGTTGGTGGGAGAGTGACGAGCAGGAGAGAGTCAGTCTGTGAGAGAGTGATAAGCAGGAGAGAGTCAGTCTGTGAGAGAGTGACGAGCAGGAGAGAGTCAGTCTGGGAGAATGACGAGCAGGAGAGAGTCAGTCTGGGAGAATGACGAGCAGGAGAGAGTCAGTCTGTGGGGGAGTGACAAGCAGGAGAGAGTCAGTCTGTGGGAGAATGACGAGCAGGAGAGAGTCAGTCTGTGGGAGAGTGACGAGCAGGAGAGAGTCAGTCTGAAAGAATGACGAGCAGGAGAGAGTCAGTCTGTGGGGGAGTGACGAGCAGGAGAGAGTCAGTCTGTGGGAAAGTGACGAGCAGGAGAGAGTCAGTCTGGGAGAATGACGAGCAGGAGAGAGTCAGTCTGTGGGAGAGTGACGAGCAGGAGAGAGTCAGCCTGTGGGAGAGTGACGAACAGGAGAGAGTCAGCCTGTGGGAGAGTGACGAGCTGGAGAATGTCAGTCTGTAGGAGAGTGACGAGCTGGAGAGAGTCAGTCTGTGAGAGAGTGACGAGCAAGAGAGAGTCAGTCTGGGAGAATGACGAGCAGGAGAGAGTCAGTCTGTGGGAGCGTGACGAGCTGGAGAGAGTCAGTCTGTGAGAGAGTGACGAGCAAGAGAGAGTCAGTCTGTGGGAGAGTGACGAGCAGGAGAGAGTCAGTCTGTGGGAGAGTGACGAGCAGGAGAGAGTCAGTCTGTGGGAGAGTGACGAGCAGGAGAGAGTCAGTCAGTGGGAGAGTGACTGGCAGGAGAGAGTCAGTTGGTGGGAGAGTGACGAGCAGGAGAGAGTCAGTCTGTGAGAGAGTGACAAGCAGGAGAGAGTCAGCCTGTGGGAGAGTGACGAGCAGGAGAGAGTCAGTCTGTGAGAGAGTGACGAGCAGGAGAGAGTCAGTCTGGGAGAATGACGAGCAGGAGAGAGTCAGTCTGTGGGAGAGTGACGAGCAGGAGAGAGTCAGTCTGTGGGGGAGTGACTGGCAGGAGAGAGTCAGTTGGTGGGAGAGTGACGAGCAGGAGAGAGTCAGTCTGTGAGAAGGTGACGAGCAGGAGAGAGTCAGCCTGTGGGAGAGTGACGAGCAGGAGAGAGTCAGTCTGTGAGAGAGTGACGAGCAGGAGAGAGTCAGTCTGGGAGAATGACGAGCAGGAGAGAGTCAGTCTGGGAGAATGACGAGCAGGAGAGAGTCAGTCTGTGGGGGAGTGACAAGCAGGACAGAGTCAGTCTGTGGGAGAATGACGAGCAGGAGAGAGTCAGTCTGTGGGAGAGTGACGAGCAGGAGAGAGTCAGTCTGGGAGAATGACGAGCAGGAGAGAGTCAGTCTGTGGGGGAGTGACGAGCAGGAGAGAGTCAGTCTGTGGGAGAGTGACGAGCAGGAGAGAGTCAGTCTGGGAGAATGACGAGCAGGAGAGAGTCAGTCTGTGGGAGAGTGACGAGCAGGAGAGAGTCAGCCTGTGGGAGAGTGACGAGCAGGAGAGAGTCAGCCTGTGGGAGAGTGACGAGCTGGAGAATGTCAGTCTGTAGGAGAGTGACGAGCTGGAGACAGTCAGTCTGTGAGAGAGTGACGAGCAAGAGAGAGTCAGTCTGGGAGAATGACGAGCAGGAGAGAGTCAGTCTGCGGGAGAGTGACGAGCTGGAGAGAGTCAGTCTGTGAGAGAGTGACGAGCAAGAGAGAGTCAGTCTGGGAGAATGACGAGCAGGAGAGAGTCAGTCTGTGAGAGAGTGACGAGCTGGAGAGAGTCAGCCTGTGGGAGAATGACGAGCGGGAGAGAGTCAGTCTGTGAGAGAGTGACGAGCTGGAGAGAGTCAGTCTGTGAGAGAGTGACGAGCTGGAGAGAGTCAGTCTGTGGGAGAATGACGAGCAGGAGAGAGTCAGTCTGCGGGAGAGTGACGAGCTGGAGAGAGTCAGTCTGTGAGAGAGTGACGAGCAAGAGAGAGTCAGTCTGTGGGAGAGTGACGAGCTGGAGAGAGTCAGTCTGTGGGAGAGTGACGAGCAAGAGAGAGTCAGTCTGGGATAGTGACGAGCTGGAGAGAGTCAGTCTGGGAGAGTGACGAGCTGGAGAGAGTCAGTCTGTGGGAGAGTGACGAGCAAGAGAGAGTCAGTCTGGGAGAGTGACGAGCAGGAGAGAGTCAGCCTGTGGGAGAGTGACGAGCAGGAGAGAGTCAGTCTGTGGGAGAGTGACGAGCAAGAGAGAGTCAGTCTGGGAGAGTGACGAGCTGGAGAGAGTCAGTCTGTGGGAGAGTGACGAGCAGGAGAGAGTCAGTCTGGGAGAGTGACGAGCTGGAGAGAGTCAGTCTGGGAGAGTGACGAGCAAGAGAGAGTCAGTCTGGGAGAGTGACGAGCTGGAGAGAGTCAGTCTGGGAGAGTGACGAGCAAGAGAGAGTCAGTCTGGGAGAGTGACGAGCAGGAGAGAGTCAGCCTGTGGGAGAGTGACGAGCAGGAGAGAGTCAGTCTGGGAGAGTGACGAGCTGGAGAGAGTCAGTCTGGGAGAGTGACGAGCAAGAGAGAGTCAGTCTGTGGGAGAGTGACGAGCAGGAGAGAGTCAGCCTGTGGGAGAGTGACGAGCAGGAGAGAGTCAGTCTGGGAGAGTGACGAGCAAGAGAGAGTCAGCCTGTGGGAGAGTGACGAGCAGGAGAGAGTCAGTCTGTGGGAGAGTGACGAGCAGGAGAGAGTCAGTCTGTGGGAGAATGACGAGCAGGAGACAGTCAGTCTGTGGGAGAGTGACGAGCAGGAGAGAGTCAGTCTGTGGGAGAGTGACGAGCAGGAGAGAGTCAGTCTGTGGGAGAATGACGAGCAGGAGAGAGTCAGTCTGTGGGAGAGTGATGAGCAGGAGAGAGTCAGCCTGTGGGAGAGTGACGAGCAGGAGAGAGTCAGTCTGGGAGAGTGACGAGCAGGAGAGAGTCAGTCTGTGGGAGAGTGACGAGCAGGAGAGAGTCAGTCTGTGGGAGAGTGACGAGCAGGAGAGAGTCAGTCTGTGGGAGAGTGACGAGCAGGAGAGAGTCAGTCTGGGAGAGTGACGAGCAGGAGAGAGTCAGTCTGTGGGAGAGTGACGAGCAGGAGAGAGTCAGTCTGGGAGAGTGACGAGCAGGAGAGAGTCAGTCTGGGAGAATGACGAGCAGGAGAGAGTCAGTCTGTGAGAGAGTGACGAGCAGGAGAGAGTCAGTCTGAGAGAGTGACGAGCAGGAGAGAGTCAGCCTGTGGGAGAATGACGAGCTGGAGAGAGTCAGTCTGAGAGAGTGATGAGCAGGAGAGAGTCAGTCTGTGGGAGAATGACGAGCAGGAGAGAGTCAGCCTGTGGGAGAGTGACGAGCAGGAGAGAGTCAGTCTGGGAGAGTGACGAGCAAGAGAGAGTCAGTCTGTGAGAGAGTGACGAGCAAGAGAGAGTCAGTCTGGGAGAGTGACGAGCAGGAGAGAGTCAGCCTGTGGGAGAGTGACGAGCGGGAGAGAGTCAGCCTGTGGGAGAGTGACGAGCAGGAGAGAGTCAGTCTGGGAGAGTGACGAGCAGGAGAGAGTCAGTCTGTGAGAGTGACGAGCGGGAGAGAGTCAGCCTGTGGGAGAGTGACGAGCAGGAGAGAGTCAGTCTGGGAGAATGACGAGCAGGAGAGAGTCAGTCTGTGGGAGAGTGACGAGCAAGAGAGAGTCAGTCTGTGAGAGAGTGACGAGCTGGAGAGAGTCAGTCTGGGAGAGTGACGAGCAGGAGAGAGTCAGTCTGTGGGAGAGTGACGAGCAAGAGAGAGTCAGTCTGTGAGAGAGTGACGAGCTGGAGAGAGTCAGTCTGGGAGAATGACGAGCAGGAGAGAGTCAGTCTGTGAGAGAGTGACGAGCAGGAGAGAGTCAGTCTGTGGGAGAATGACGAGCAGGAGAGAGTCAGCCTGTGGGAGAGTGACGAGCAGGAGAGAGTCAGTCTGTGGGAGAGTGACGAGCAGGAGAGAGTCAGCCTGTGGGAGAGTGACGAGCAGGAGAGAGTCAGCCTGTGGGAGAGTGACGAGCGGGAGAGAGTCAGTCTGTGGGAGAGTGACGAGCAGGAGAGAGTCAGCCTGTGGGAGAGTGACGAGCGGGAGAGAGTCAGTCTGTGGGAGAGTGACGAGCAGGAGAGAGTCAGTCTGTGGGAAAATCAGTCTGTGGGCCAGTGACGAGAAGGAGAGAGTCAGTCTGTGGGAGAATGACGAGCAGGAGAGAATCAGCCTGTGGGAGAGTCATGAGCAGGAGAGAGTCAGTCTGTGGGAGAATGACGAGTAGGAGAGAGTGATGCACTATCAATTACGAAGAGAAAAGAGTAGAGAGTAATCAAGACTTTATTACGCAGAGATGTGTAGCCTCCCGCAGCTGCTGCCGAAATGGCTGCAGCTCGAAGAGCCCAGATATTTATACTCCGCCAACTGGGCGGAGCCAGCAGGCAGGGTTCTACCCTCGTACCTGTAGTACAGGGGCCTTAACTTAATACCCTCGTATGCAGTATAAATACAACAGTGGTGACTACCACACTCAGCCCCTGTTAAAAAAGAGTCCAGCGGGGGTGGAAAACTATTTACATACAGGTTCTTTAAAATTTAAGAAAGAGGTTACAAATTTAGACAATCGGTCGCCTTGATCCGTCGTTGCGAGCGACGCAGTTCTGGTGGCGATTTAGGCGTCGGTTCGGTCGTCGGTGACTCACGGAGCACGTCAACCTCATCTTCATCCCCGGGTGGGACCAAGGGGAGGATGGATCGTCCTGGAACGGGGGCTGTGGTCAGGTGCACCGGCGGGAGGGAGGGTGACGCAGTGGGGGGGGGGGGACCCAGCTGCCGCCAGGTCCCTGAGGCAGACTGTGTCTTGGCGGCCGTCGGGGTACGCTATGTAGGCGTACTGCGGGTTCGCGTGGAGTAGCTGTACACTCTCAGCCAACAGGTCTGCCTTGTGGAGCCGCACGTGCTTGTGGAGGAGAACGGGTCCTGGAGCTACCAGCCATGTTGGGAACGAAACCCCGGAGGTGGACTTCCTGGGGAAGGCGAAGAGACGTTCATGGGGAGTTTCGTTAGTCGCAGTGCACAGGAGCGACCAAATGGAGTGAAGGGCGTCGGGGAGGACCTCCTGTCAGCGGGAGGCCGGGAGATTTCTGGACCGTAGGGCAAGCTGGACGGCCTTCCAGACCGTCCTGTTCTCCCGCTCCACCTGCCCGTTTCCCCGGGGGTTGTAGCTGGTCGTCTTGCTCGAGGCAATGCCCCTGTTGAGCAGGTACTGGCGCAGCTTATCGCTCATAAATGAGGATTCCAGGTCGCTGTGGACATAGGCGGTGAAACCAAACCGAGCGAAGATGGTGTTGAGGGCTTTGATGATGGTGGCAGACGTCATATCGGGGCATGGAATGGCGAAGGGGAATCTTGAATATTCATCGACCACATTAAGAAAGTACGTGTTGCGGTTGGTGGAGGGGTCGTGCAGGGTCCGGAGTTTGGTCCACTTGTGCGGTGGCACATGTACCTAGGGATAGGACATCGGGGGGCTCGTTGAGCTTACCGGGGCGTTACAAAATCTCGTAATTGTAGGTGGAAAGCTCGATCCTCCACCTCAAGATCTTATCATTTTTGATCTTACCCCGCTGTGTGTTGTTAAACATAAGGGCAACCGACCGTTGGACAGTGAGCAGAATGAATCTCCTGCCGGCCAGGTAATGCCTCCAATGCCGCACAGCTTCAGCGATAGCTTGGGATCCTTTTCGACAGAGGAGTGCCGGATTTCGGAGGCATGGAGGGTGCGGGAAAAGAATGCCACGGGCCTGCCTGCCTGGTTGTGGGTGACAGCCTGAGCGACGTCTGATGCATCGCTCTCGACTTGGAAGGGGAGTGTCTCGTCGACCGCGTGCATCGCGGCCTTGGCGATGTCGAATTTGATACGGTTGAAGGCCTGGTGAGCCTCGGCTGTCAGTGGGAAAACGGTGGAGTGGATGAGTGGGCGCATAGTTAGGGACCCACTGGGCGTAGTACGAGAAGAACCCCAGGCATCGTTTGAGGGCCTTGGGGCAGTGGGGAAGGGGGAGTTCCATGAGGGGGCGCATGCGATCGGGGTCGGGCCCTAGAACTCCGTTCTGGACCACATAGCCGAGGATGGCTAATTTGGTCATGCTGAACACGCACTTCTCCTTGTTGTAGGTTAGGTTGAGGAGTTTGGCGGTGTGGAGGAATTTGGAAAGGTTAGCATCGTGGTCCTGCTGGTCGTGGCCGCAGATGGTGACATTATCCAGGTACGAAAAGTGGCCCGCAGTGCGTACCGGTCAACCATTCGGTCCATCTCACGTTGGAAGACCGAGACCCCATTTGTGACGCCGAAGGGAACCCTAAGGAAGTGATAAAGGCGGCCGTCCGCTTCAAACGCGGTGTACTGGCGGTCCGCCTTGCGAATGAGGAGCTGGTGGTAGGCAGATTTCAGGTCCACTGTCGAGAAGACCCGATACTGTGCAATCTGATTGACCATATCAGATATGCGTGGGAGCGGGTACGCGTCAAGCTGCGTGTACCGATTGATGGTCTGACTGTAGTCAACGACCATCCTGTTTTTCTCCACAGTTTTCACCACTACCACTTGGGCTCTCCAGTGGCTGTTGCTGGCCTCGATAATACCTTCCCGCGGCAGCCGCTGGACTCCGACCTGATGAAGGTCCTGTCCTGGGCACTGTACCGTCTGCTCCTGGTGGCGACGGGTTTGCAATCCGAGGTGAGGTTCGCAAACAGGGAAGGTGGGTCGACCTTAAGGGTCGTGAGACCGCAGAGAGTAAGAGGTGGTTGGGGCCCGCCAAATTTCAGGGTTAGGCTCTGGAGGTTGCACTGGAGGCCGAGTAGCAAGGCAGTGCAGAGGTTGGGGAGGACGTAGAGCCGGAAGCCGCTGAACTCTACACCCTGGATTGTGAGGGTGGCAGTGCAATACCCCCGGATTGCCACGGAGTGGGATCCGGAGGCTAGGGAGATTCTCTGGTTGATGGGGTGTACCGTGAGTGAGCAGCGCCTTACCATATCGGGTGGATGAAGCTCTCAGTGCTCCCAGAATCGAGAAGGCAGGATATCTTGTGCCCGTTGACCTTCACCTTTGTCGACGCGGTCGCGAGGTTGTGCGGTCGGGACTGGTCGATCGCGATGGAGGCCAGACGTGGCTGGTTGGCGGTGGTTGCGGGCGATGAGCGGCCCGATGAGGTGCCCGACGAGCAGGGGTCCTGAGGCGGGGAAGATGGCAGCCCCCATGGGCCGCATGTGTCCTGAGGCAGGCAAGATGGCGGCGCCCATGGGCCGCACGTGTCCTGAGGCAGGCAAGATGGTGGCGCCCACGGGCCGCACGTGTTGTGAGGGGAGCAAGATGGTGGCGCCCACAGGCCAACGTGTTGTGAGGCGAGGAACATGGCGGTACCCACGAGTCGCACGTGTGGGGTGCAGGGACAATAGCGTCGATCGAGCGGGCCTGGCACACAGCAGCAAAATGTCCTTTCTTCCCGCAGGCTTTGCAGAGCACGCTCCGCGCCGGGCAGCGCTGCCGGGGCTGTTTAGACTGTCTGCTGAAGTAACACTTGGGTCCCCCAGGGTTGGTTAGCTGCCGCGCGGTGCAGGCCTGGGGTTGGCTGGGGGAGGTCGCTGATGGGGTCCACGGTGGGGTGTTCGCTGGCGGGGTCCACGATGCCCAGGAGGGGTGGGCCGTGTGGTCGTGGGCATATGCCTGTATATTGCGTGAGGCGACTGTGAGCGAGAGCGCTAGTTTCTTGGTCACCGCGAGGTCGAGGGTAGCCCCTTCTAAGAGGTGCTGGCGGATGTAGGCCGACCCTATGTCCATAATGAACGCGTCTCTAATTAGCAGGTCAGAATGTTCAGCGGCCGAAACGGCCTGGCAAACGCAGTCTCTCACCAGGACGTGCAGGGCACGCTACAAATCTTCTACAGACTCACCGGGGAGTTGATGCCACGTGGACAGGAGGTGCCTGGCGTAGATTTTGTTAGTCTGCTGAGTGTAGTTCTCCTTCAGTAGCGCCATGGCCTCAGCGTAGGTCGGCGCGTCCCGGATGAGGGGAAAGATATCGGAGCTCAGCTGTGTGTAGAGGATCTGGAGCTTCTGTGTCTGAGGGTGGTTCCGTCGCAGATCAAATGTTTGCTTCAAAGAAAGCTAGCCAATGTGCGAAGGCCGACTTGGCGATATCTGCTTGAGGGTGCAGCTGCAGGCGATCAGGCTTGATGCGGGGATCCATCGTTGTAGAATCGCTGTGTAATAAATTGATACACTATCAATTACGACGAGACGAGAGTAGAGAGTAATCGAGGCTTTATTACGCAGAGATGTGGAGCCTCCCGCAGCTGCTGCCGAAATGGCTGCAGCTTGGTGAGCACACACATTTATACTCCGTCTACTGGGCGGAGCCAGCAGGCAGGGATCTACCCTCGTACCTGTAGTACAGGAACCTTACCGCAATGCCCTCTTATGCAGTATATACAATACAACAGTGGTGGCTACCACAGAGAGTCAGTCTGTGGGAGAGTGATGAGCAGGAGAGAGTCAGTCTGTGGGAGAGTGACGAGCAGGAGAGAGTCAGTCTGTGGGTGAGATGGCGAGCGGAGAGAGTCAGTCTGTGTGGGAGGCGGCGAGCGGAGAGAGTCAGTCTGTGGGGGAGGCGGTGAGCGGAGTCAGTCTATGGGTGAGACGGCGAGCGGAGAGAGTCAGTCTGTGGGGGAGGCGGCGAGCGGAGAGAGTCAGTCTGTGGGGGAGGCGGCGAGCGGAGAGAGTCAGTCTGTGGGGGAGGCGAGCAGGAGAGAGTCAGTCTGTGGGAGAGTCAGTCTGTCGGATAGATGACGGGCGGGACAGTCAGTGGGAGGAAGAGAGTGTGCCTGATTGAGGGGCAGCGAGTGGGAGAGTTGGTAGTAGGAAGGGAGTTAGCCTGTGGGAGAGGCAGTTAGCATGCGAGTCATTGGGAGGAACAGATGCAGCTTTGTGGGAGAAGAGGCAAGTGAGTAGTAAGTAGAAAGATTTAGGATGATTTGGACAAATGTGGGGTGAAAATTAAGGATCAACGGTTACTTAAGGGGAGGCAGTGGTGTAGTGGTATTGTCACTGGACGAGTAATTTAGAGACCAGGGTAATGCTCTGGGGACCAGGGTTCATGGCAAATGGTGAAATTTGAATTCAATAAAAATCTGGAAATAAAGTCTAATGATGACCATGAAACCATTGTCAATTGCCGTAAAAACACATCTGGCTCACTGCTGTCCTTTAGGGAAGGAAATCTGTCACCCTTACCTGGTCTGGCCTACATGAGACTCCAGATTGACAGCAATGTAGGTCACTCTTGCACAGTGGTTAGCACAGTTACTTCACAGCGCCAGGGTCCCGGGTTTGATTCCTGGCTTGGGCCACTGTCTGTGCGAGTGTGCACGTCCTCCCCATGTCTGCATGGGTTTCCTCATGGTACTCTGGTTTCCTCCCATTAGTGCTGAAAGACGCACTAGTTGGGGATTGGACATTCTGAATTTTCCCTCAGTGTACCCGAACAGGTGCCGGAATGTGGTGACTGGGAGATTTTCACAGTAACTTCATTGCAGTGTTAATGTAAGCCTACTTGTGACACTAATGTTATGGGCGAGGCGTTTTCAGAACCCCAAAATGTATCATGGAGTTCACCCAACCTCTCCCTTTAATGGATTTGTTGCTTTTCCGAGCACGCGGCTTTTTCCCTAGGTGTGGGATTACAATTATGGACACGTGGGTTTGAAAACACAAAACACTGTTTATTCCATGAACTCAACTTAACATCTTAAATAAACATTGGATCTCTTAACACCCCTTACTTCAAAGATAACTCAAAAAATATTGCAACAGTAAATAACTCTTTAAAATGTTCCTTCAAACTCACATCAGGTTAAAGGCTTCACTATTATATAATCATCCAAATGATCCAGAGATAGTCTTTCATCAGAGAGATCCAGCTCACTGCAAAACACAGACACCCACTCAGCTCTTTTCAAAACTTGCAGCTCTCTGGAAACACACAGGTACACACACACACTGTTTTTTAAACTGAAACTAAAAATCTGCAAAAACCCAACTGCAAAATGGCTGAACCGAGCTGAGCTCCACCCACTCTATGACATCACTGTTTTCTTAAAGGTACATTGCTTAAACATCCAGTTCTTAAAGGCACTCTCGCATGACACCTCCCCCCAAGAAAAAAAAAACGCATCAACTTCAAGATGGTTTCATTTTTCACCTTTGCACCATCAACTAAGAAATGTACACAGTAAATATACCTTTTTGTTTCTTAAAAAAAACAACTCATGCAAACAAGTATAATAATATAGTCCATGTTTCTTTGTTCTTCTTCCTCCAACCGAAATCCTTCTCAATTGATCACATTCGTGACAAAGCATCGGCTATCACATTTACCCGTCCTGCCACATGTACTATTTTTAAATGAAATCGCTGTAACAACAAACTCCAGCGAAACAGCCTTGCATTGTTATTCCAGAATCGCTCCAAAAACGTCAACGGATTATGATCAGTATATATAATGGTGTCAGATGGATTGCTGGTCACATAAATGTGAAAATGTTGCAAAGCCAGCACCAAACTCAAAGTCTTCTTCTCAATCATCGAATACTTTTTCTGGTGAGAATTCAATTTCTTTGAAAAATAATCAACAGGCCGCTCTAGCCCTTCATCGTCGTCTTGTAGATGCACCGCACCTACGCCCACAACGCTCGCGTCCACAGCCACTTTGAAGGGTTTCGTATAATCTGGGATGACTAACACAGGAGCAGTGGTTAACACAGCTTTCAGGCCGTCAAATGCCTGTTGACACTCTGCTGTCCACTGGAACTTGTTACGCTTCTTGAGCAAGTACGTCAGTGGAGCGACCACACTGCTAAAATTTTGTACAAATTTCCGGTAAAATCCACTCATACCCAAGAAATTGCATTATTTCCCGTCGTGTAGAGGGTATCGGAAACTCCCCAATAACCTTTGTTTTCACATTCCGTGGGACCAGTCGACCCTGTCCGATTGTATGGCCAAGGAAAGTGACTTGGGCTTTTCCAAATTCACTTTTGGCTAGGTTTATCACCAAACCTGCCTCCTGAAGTCGATCGAATAACTCCCTCAGATGTTTTAAATGTTCTTTCCATGTCTGGCTGAAAACTACCAGATCATCGATATATACCGCACAATTGGCTAATCCTGAAACAACTGTATCAGTTAACCGTTGAAATGTTGCTGGGGTGTTTTTCATGCCAAATGGCATAACTTTAAACTGGTATATACCATCTGGAGTCACAAAAGCTGAAATTTCCTTCGCCCTTTCAGATAAAGGTACTTACCAGTAACCTTTCAGTAAATCCAATTTGGAAATAAAAGCGGATTGTCCCACTTTCTCAATGCAATCCTCCAAACGTGAGATAGGATAAGAGTCCGTTCTTGTAACTGCATTCACCTTTCTATAGTCCACACACAATTGTTGGGTACTATCTGGTTTAGGTACCATCACTATGGGTGAGCTCCATTGGCTGCAACCCACTTCAATTATGCCATTTGTAAGCATACTCTCAATCTCTTTGTTACCCTGTGCCAATTTTAAAGGGTTACGTCTATATGGGTGTTGTTTGATCGGAACAGCATTTCCCACATCTACATCATGTATAGCCATTTTAGTACTTCCTAATTTATCTCTACAAACTTGCCCATGTGATATCAATAACTCTTTCAGGTCAGTTTGTTTTTCCTCTGGAAGGTAACTTAACAATTCATCCCAATTTTTAAGAACATCCTCATTTTCCAATTTAATTTGAGGTATGTCAAATTCACAGTCATCTGGATTTGGTTCATCACTTTGAGTTAGAATCATTAAAACCTCCTTTTTCTCTCCTTCCCTTTCAAAGTACCTTTTAAGCATATTCACATGACACACTCGGTGAGTCTTCCTTCTATCTGGTGTTTTTACCACATAATTCACCTCACTTAATTTCCTTTCAATCTGATACGGTCCACAAAACCTAGCTTTTAAAGGCTCCCCTACCACTGGTAACAACACTAAAACTTTATCCCCACTGGCAAAACTCCGAACTTTGGATTTCTTGTCCGCTACCCGCTTCATCACATTTTGTGCAACCTTTATATGTTGTCTAGCCAATTCACCTGCTCTATTTAATCATTCCCTAAAATTTGACACGTAATCCAATAGTGTAATTTCCGATTTCTCACCCAGCAATTTCTCCTTAATCAATTTAAGTGGTCCTCTTACCTCATGACCAAAAATTAGTTCAAAAGGACTAAATTTGGCAGACTCATTAGGTGCATCCCTAATTGCAAACAATACGAATGGGATTCCTTTATCCCAATCCTCTGGATAATCTTGACAATACGCCCTCAACATTGTCTTTAATGTCTGATGCCACCTTTCTAACGCTCCCTGAGATTCTGGATGGTAGCAGTTGATTTAAATTGTTTTATTCCTAAGCTATCCATAACTTCTTTGAATAACTTTGAAGTAAAATTCGTTCGTTGATCCGATTGAATTTCTGTGGGTAGTCCATATCTAGTAAAGAATTTAAGTAACTCCTCTACAATCCTTTTAGCTGTAATATTACATACTGGAATGGCCTCTGGAAACCTAGTAGACACATCCATTACAGTCAAAAGATATTGATTCCCACTTTTTGTTTTAGGAAACGGTCCTACACAATCGATTAGGACCCTTGTAAAAGGTTCCTCAAATGCTGGAATGGGTATTAAGGGCACTGGTTTTATCACTGCTTGAGGTTACCGTATCACATGTGTGGCATGATTGACAAAATTTAACTACATCTTTATGTAGTCCAGGCCAATAAAAATGTTTCTGGATTTTAGCTTGGGTTTTCCTTATTCCCAAATGACCTCCCACTGGTATCTCAAGTGCAACTCGCAACACCTCCTTTCTATACCCTACCGGCAATACTACTTGATGAACTTCTGCCCATTTTTCATTCACCTACATATGTACCTTTCTCCATTTTCTCATCAAGACATCATTTTTACGGTAATAACACTCTGGTATACTCTCAGATTCCTCCTCCGTATATGCTTTCTGATATATCCGTTTTATTTTGACATCTTTCTGTTGTAACTCCGCCAATTTTCCTGAACTAAAAACATCCGCCTCATTCTCTACCTGTTCTTGTTCCTTTTCAACCATCTGAGCAAAAATCGTTTCTGATAATTGCACTTCAACTTCATCTTCACTCTTTGATTTCTCCTCTTGTCTTAACCTGTGACTTTGCGACCTTGTTACTACATAATCCGGAAAAATCCCAGGATATTCGTCCTTTAACACTTCAGTTGTCTGATTTTCCACCAGCTAATCAACCACAGTAGGCATTACTCCCACCCGCGATCCAGCTATATCATTACCCAAGATAAACTGTATTCCTGGACAAGATAGTTTCTCTATTACTCCGACTACCACTTCACCACTCTTCACTGGACTTTCCAACCTTACCTTATATAATGGAACGCTACTCCTCTCACCCTGAATTCCACATATCACCACCTTTTCTGGCAACATTCTTCCCAAACTACATAATTCCTCATCTCTTACCATTAAAGATTGACTAGCCCCGGTATCTCTTATAATTGTGACTTCTTTACCTGCTCCTCCTGATACACATGAGTAAACTTTACCCACACATGTAAATT
The DNA here is from genome assembly GCF_047496885.1 of Scyliorhinus torazame. NCBI lineage: Eukaryota > Metazoa > Chordata > Chondrichthyes > Carcharhiniformes > Scyliorhinidae > Scyliorhinus > Scyliorhinus torazame. The sequence continues at coordinate 324,371,966 of NC_092707.1, read as the reverse complement.
CTTTAAAGACATCTGGCACCTTCTTAATAATTACTTCTTGAACCAGCTGTACAATCGTTTGCACCTCCTTCGCTTCCCTTTACCACTCTAACAAACCCCACTGTCTTATCCTGTTTTACCACATCAGCATTCCCAGTGCTTTTCTTCAACCATCAACACTGTGACTTTACATGGCCTAGTTTATTACAGTGAAAACATTTGAAACTTTTCATTCTTTTCCACCCGCCTGGATTTCTTTTTGAATCTGAGGTACACTCTCCTTATTATCTCCCATCAGATCACCTTTACCTTTGCCACTTGATATTTCTCATGTCCCCAGTTCTATCCCTCACCGGCTGAAACTGATGTCGGAAACCAATCTTTGATTTATGAACTAATTCATAATCATCTGCTAATCTCACAGTTTTAACCCTCTGTTCTTCCACATGAGTTCTCACTACATCAGGAATTGAATTATTAAACTCCTCCAAAAGTATAATTTCTCTGAGAGCTTCATACGTTTGGCCTATTTTCAAAGCCCTTATCCACCTATCAAAATTACTCTGTTTGAGCCTTTCAAACTCCATGTATGTTTTTCCTTAAATTTCTAAACCTTTGTCTGTAAGCCTCAGGCACTAACTCATTTGCACTTAAGATGGATTTCTTCACCTCCTCATACGTTCCGGATACCTCCTCCGGTAGTGATGCAAACACTTCACTAGCTCTACCTACCAGCTTTGTTTGAATCAGTAACACCCACATGTCCTGTGGCCATTTCATTTGTTTCGCTACCTTCTCAAATGAAATGAAAAAGGCTTCCACTTCCTTCTCGTCAAACCTCGGCAATGCTTGGACATATTTAAATAGATTCCCACCAAGTCTTCGATATGACGCTCTTTCTCACTATCCTCATCACCATCATCCAACTGTACGTTTCCCTTTACGTCTGCCAATTTTAACTGATTGTCATATTTCATGGCCATTTTCTGAAGTTCAAACTCCCTCTCTTTATCTTTTTGTTCTGCTCGGGCTATTCTTTCTTTTCTCCTTTCTTCTCTATCCTTTTATTTTTCCTCTCTCTCTCTTTCTCTTTTTTTTCCCTCTCTCTCTCTTTCTCTTTCTTTTTCCTCTCTCTCACTCTCGTATTCCAGCCGCTTTAATTCTTTCTGATGTTCCATTTTTTAAATTTGCAACTGAATTTTTTGCCATTTCCAATGAATCAAACTCTATCTCAGGCAATTTTGAATGCTTAACCACCGCCATAATTACCTCATCTTTTCGCATTTTATCAGGTAAGGTTAACTGCACTGTTTTTGCCAAATCTAACAGTCTGCGTTTTGTTTCTATCCGTAAAGTACTACGTGTGACATTCTCCACCCCCAAAAACTTCTCAGCCTCTGAAAGCGCCATTGTTCACAACACTCTCCCCATTTAAACTAAAATACCACACCGGAAAAGCAACAATCCTTTACAGTCTTTAAGTTCACAAAAGCTAATCCGATAGATAGACTTTTATCCCCCTCGAGCCCCCAATTGTTATGGGCCAGGCATTTTCAGAACCCCAAAATGTATCATGGAGTTCACCCAACCTCTCCCTTTAATGCATTTGTTGCTTTTCCGAGCACGCGGCTTTTTCCCTCGGTGCGGGATTACAATTATGGACCATGTGAGTTTTTAAACACAAAACACTGTTTATTCCATGAACTCAACTTAACATCTTAAATAAACATTGGATCTCTTAACACCCCTTCAAAGATAACTCAGAAAATATTGCAACAGTAAATAACTCTTTAAAATGTTCCTTCAAACTTCCAAGAGACTTAACACCTTTAAACAAAATCACATCAGGTTAAAGTTTTCACTGTTATAAGTTTAAATCATCCAAATGATCCAGAGATAGTCTTTCATGGGAGAGATCCAGCTCACTGCAAAACACAGACATCCACTCAGCTCTTTTCAAAACTTGCAGCTCTCTGGAAACACACAGACACACACACACACAGTTTTTTAAACTGAAACTAAAAACCTGCAAAAACCCAACTGCAAAATGGCTGAACCAAGCTGAGCTCCACCCACTCTATGACATCACTGTTTTCTTAAAGGTACATTGCTTAAACATCCAGTTCTTAAAGGCACTCTCGCATGACACTAATAAAAAGATTAGAAATTCCCTCAGGGATGGGCAATAAATGTTGGCCCAGCCAGCGACTTCCACATCCCGTGAACAAATGTTTAAAAAAATTACGTAATAGTAATCTTCTGCTTACTCCTGGTATCAAGGGAAGTGAATATAGAAACAGGAGCTGAAAGCAGATGAATAATAATAATAGTAACATCTTAGTCTTTTTGTTACCTCAGTGACGAACTCCGTCAAGGTCACTGTTTAAGTAATTTCTTGCGCTGGTGAGCTGAGTACTCACAGATCGGGGCGCCGGTTTTAAAAAATAAATTTAGCGTACCCAATTCATTTTATCCAATTAAGGGGTATTTTAGCCTAACCAATCCACCTACCTTGCACATCTTTGGGTTGTGGGGGCGAAACCCGTGCAAACACGGGGAGAAACTCCACACGAACAGTGAACCTGAGCTGGGATCGAACCTGGGACCTCGGCACCGTGAGACTGCAAAGCTACCACTGCGCCACCGTGCTGACCGGGGCTCCATTTTTAAAGGTAGCCTGGATCTTTCAATCCACCGCTGCACCCTTCAGGGCCACCCCGTCTTCACCCAGCTTACCACTTCAGAGCGCCAGGGAGTTGGGTTTGATTTAGGGGCAGCACGGTAGCATTGTGGATAGCACAATTGCTTCACAGCTCCAGGGTACCAGGTTCGATTCCGGCTTGGGTCACTGTCTGTGCGGAGTCTGCACATCCTCCCCGTGTGTGCGTGGGCTTCCTCCGGGTGCTCCGGTTTCCTCCCACTGTCCAAAGGTGTGCAGGTTAGGTGGATTGTCCATGATAAATTGCCCTTAGTGTCCAAAATTGCCCTTAGTGTTGAGTGGGGTTACTGGGTTATGGGGATAGGGTGGAGGTGTTGACCTTGGGTAGGGTGCTCTTTCCAAGAGCCGGTGCAGACTCGATGGGCCGAATGGCCTCCTTCTGCACTGTAAATTCTATGATGATTCCCCGCTTGGGTCACTGTCAGTGTGGAGTCTGCACGTTCTCCCCGTGTCTGCATGGGTTTTCTCTGGGTGCTCCGGTTTCCTCCCACAAGTTCCAGAAGAAGTGCTTGTTAGGCGAATTGGACATTCTGAGTTCTTCCTCAGTGTACGTACGGAACAGGTGCCAGAGTGTGGTGACCAGGGTTTTTTAATTCATTTTAGAGAATCCAATTTTATTTTTCTCAATTAAGGGGCAATGTAGCATGGCCAATCCACCTACCTTGCACATCTTTGGGTTGTGGAGGCGAGACCCACGCAGACATGGGGAGAACGTGCAAATTCCACACAGACAATGACTTAGGGCCAGGATCGAACCTGGGACCTCGGCGCCGTGAGGCAACAGTGCTAACCACTGCGCCAGAGTGCTGCCCACGGCTAGGGGATTTTCACAGTCACTTCATTGTAGTATTAATGCAAGCCTAGTTCCACTGTATAAAGTACAATTGGAGTGTGATTTATGGTCAGGACAAGTAGTCCGAGTGTTTAAGAAGTTGCCAGTAGATGGAGTAGACTCACTTTTGGGGAATGAAGGGTGCAGCTTCACCCATGATTACAGATAGTCCATGGCTAGATAAGGAGACAGGACAGTTATAGGAACAATTTCCAGACATTTTTACATCGTGTGGTGACCAGAGCAATGGCTAAACAAAGTTCACCACTAGAGATTAAAGTTATGCCACTATCAGATGGTCGAGTAGCCGAAACTATCCTTGATAATGAGGATAATTCCAAGGAAATGTTTGGTAGGACTTCATCTCAAGGCTTTTTATACATATATAAAGAGCAAGAGGATAGCCAGGGAGAGGGTTGCCCACTCAAGGACAGGGAAGGGAATCTAATCGTGGAGTCAGAGGAAATGGGCATAGTATTAAATGAGTACTTTGTGTCAGTATTCACCAAAGAGACAGACTTGGTAGATGATGAGTCTGGGGAAGGGTGTGTAGATAGTTTGGGTCATGCTGAGATCACAAAGGAGGCATTGGGGGTCTTGAAAAACATTAAGGGTAGACAAGTCCCCAGGGCCTGATGGGATATATCCCAGAATACTGAGAGAGGCAAATGAGGAAATTGCTGGTATCTTTGTATCCTCGCTGGCTACAGGGAAGGTCCCAGAAGACTGGAGAATAGCCAATGTTCTTTCTTTGTTGAAGAAGGGTAGCAAGGATAATCCAGGGAATTACAGGTCGGTGAGCCTTACGTCAGTGGTAGGAAAATTATTGGAGAGGTTTCTTCAAGACAAGATTTACTCCCACTTGGAAATTAATGAACGTATTAACAAGAGACAACATGATTTTGTGAAGGGGAGGTCGTGTCTCATTAACTTGATCGAGTTTTTTGAGAAAGTGATGAAGATGATTGACGAGGATAGAGCAGTGGATGTTGTCTACATGGACTTCAGTAAGGTCTTTGACAAGGTCCCTCATGGCAGACTGGTACAGAATGTGAAGTCGCATGCAATCAGAGGTGTGCTGGCAAGATGGATACAGAACTGGCTCGCTCATAGAAGACAGAAGTTAGCAGAAGGGTGCGTTTCTGAATGGAGGGCTGTGACTAGTGGCGTTCCTCAGGTATCAGTGCTGAGACCTTTGCTGTTTGTAATATATATAAATGATTTGGAGGAAAATGTAAGGTTTGATTAGTAAGTTTGCGGATGGCAGAAAGGTTGGTGGAATTGCGGATAGCGATGAGGACACTCAGAGGATACAGCAGGATATCGATCGATTGGAGACTTGAGTGGAGAGATGGCAGATGGAGTTTCATCCGGACAAATGTGAGATTCTGTTTGATTGGTTGGCTAGTGGCCAGGCCAATAAATTGGCAAAAGGCCGTATTCGGCCACCCGGTGGCAGGCAGTGATTGGGTCCTACCCGAGTGGGATGGTTTTCAGAAGATGTAGGAAGTGAGAGTCGGATCCTGGATGCTGAGAAGAGCAGCTGTGGAGGTTCAGAGGGAGTTAAAAAACAAAGAAGGGAAGAAACGAGAAAGCATGAGAAGGGATTGCCAGCAAACATAAAACAAAATTCAAAAGTTTTCTGAAGGCAAGTAAATAGTAAAGGAGGAATGGGGCTCATTAAGTAGCTTAAAAGGATATTTATGGAGGGACACAGGAGCATAACTGAGGCACTAACTGAATACTTTGCATCTGTCTTTACCTCGGAAGAAGATGATGCCCAAGTCCTGGTGAAAGACGACGAGCAAGATTTTCCGCTCACGATTGCATCGGGCAGGTTTGGTGACGGGAGCAGAAAATCCTATGAGAACAACTAAATCCCGTTTCATGTCAACGTGAACATGTGATTCAATTGTCTTCTCCTGCCATCAGTGATGGGTCGTGTTTCCCAACACTCTTGTTTGATCAGTCATTAGCCCATTACAGAGTCTGATAGCCTCTTTGTCCGTCAATGGGAGGTTAGTTACATATCAATAGCATAACTCTAATCTTTTGTATAAAAGGGAGTGGGAAATAAAACAGTCAAGATAACGCTGATAGGTTCAAGTATGGGCACCCCAGGAGAGAATCTTACTTTGAGGAGCTGGGCGGAGCTTGGAGAGAAATAAAATAATCCAGTTTTGAACAGGGGAGAGAAGGATTTGAAAAGACCCAGCGGGGGAGGTCATGGAAAGCTATTCCAGAAACTGGCTTTTGAAAAGGGTTCTAAGGGAACTTCATTTGGACAGAAAATTTGTTTTATAAATGCATGCATCACCTTTGCCTGGCTGTGTAAGTGGAATGAGAGCTGTATTTTCATTTTAAGTGCTATTTCATGAGAACACATGTGTTAGGGTTAAGAAACTGCAAGAACTCTGTTATTGTTAAGGTTGAAGTTTAAAAGTTTAAATATTGTTTGTATTTTGTTTTATTAAAGCTCGTTTATAAAATAACCAAGCCCTATTTCTTATATCATCACTCCAAGAACAAATCAATTTTTCCAAACCACATTAAAACTTTAGAAATGTTGTGGCTCTGGTCCAGCATCTTAGCTACTGTTGGGATCTGGCCAGGCGTCCATAGCACTGACTCCCCTCTGATTAAGTCCAGGCCATGATGTCTTATGAGTGATTTTCCCACCTGGACACCAATTCAGACTCTTCAATGGACCGCTCGAGCCTGCCATTCGATAAAATCATGGCTGGTCTGATTGTGACCTGCCTGCCCTCCATAAACCTTAACTCACTTCAATCAAAAATCTATCTAGCTCAGTCTTGAATATATACAAAAAGCCAGCCTCCACTGCTCTCTGAGGATGAGAATTTCACCGACGAATGACCCTCTTAGAAAAATATTCTCCTCATCTCTCAGTCTCAAATGGGAGAGCCCTAATTTTAAACTGTGCCCCTAGTTCTCGATTGCCCCACAAGAGGGCATCAACCTTCTCTGTTATCACATCAATAACCTCCAGTACATAATTAAACACAATTTGCCCTTTCCAAATCCAAGCTGGCTTTACTTAATTAACTTGCATTCGCTCAATAATGATTAATTCTGTCCTGAATTACCGTTCCTGGAAAATACCCCATCACTGAGGTTAAAATAACTGGCCTCTAGTTGCTTTGCTTATCTTTACACATTTTTTTGCACAAGGGTGTAAGATTTGCAATTCCCCAGTCCTCCACCACCCCTGAGTGTAAAGAAGACAGGGCAGTTATGGCTAACGCCTCTGTAATTTCCATTCTCACTTGCCTCTGTATCCTTGGATGCTTCTCATTGGGTCCTGGTACCTTATCAACTTTAAGTACACCCTATCCAATGCCTCCTCTACCAATTTTCAACTTTTCATTTATAGGATTAATATGGGGTATGATATTTAGGACTAAGATGGAGAGAAATGTGTGTCATGATATGCAGACATGCAGATAATGATAGACAGACAGGCACAGACAGGCAGCCAATGAACACAGAGAACAGGACATGACCAATGAGCAGGCAGGACACTCAGGGGTAGTATCTCACTATAAAAGGCATGAGGCACTCACACTGCGCCTCTTTCCACTGATGAACATCTACAGAGTGAGTCAGGGTGTATGTACAGTATCACACCTCCAGCACATGGCTAAGAGCTAGTCTGGTTCAGTCAGACAGAGTAACCATGCTTAGGATAGCAGAGAGTTGAACTCATAGAGAAGTGTGCTAACTGTGCTGCTGGTTCAATAAATCAGATTGAACTAACTTCAAGGTCTGGAGTATCTTTTGGTTAAAGCTGCATCCAGTTGCAGCCTGTGTTATCCCAGAGTACATAACACGACATGCTACCAGGAGACTGCTTAATCTAGATGGTTTACCTCAGTCCGTTCCGTGACGACCAGCGAATGTATCCCGGCACCATGGAGAAGATTCAGGCTCCTCACCAGCTCAGGACCTCTGGCAATCTCAGTGCCAACTGCGGACATTCAAGCAAAAGTTTCTGCTGTACATCGAAGCTTCAGACCTCGTGGGTGCGTCTGATGCAAGGAAGATCGCGCTTCTCCTCTCACCAGCGGGTGATCAAGCCATCAAACCCTTCAACTCTTTTCACTTCACCGAAGGCCAGGACAAGACAAAGTTTCAGTCCATCCTGGACAAGTTTGACAGTCACTGTGAAGTGGACACCAATGAAATCTTCGAGCGCTACATATTCAAACAGCATCTACAAGGTAAAGATGAATCTTTCAATGCCTTCTTAACTAACCTCCGCCTGCTAGCGCTGTCCTGCAACTTTGGTGATATTGCTGACTCCATGATCAGAGACCAAATCGTTTTTGGAGTTCACTCTGATCCTCTGAGAGAGCAGCTACGGAAAATCAAGCATATGACCCTGCCAGTCGCGATTGAAACATGCACAGTACGTGAGCACGCCAAAAATCGCCATGCCCAGTACAAATCAGCTGAAAATGAGAAACTTGCCTCCCACGAGGCAGAGTGTGCAGGCCATCTCCCCAATGCAGCGCCTCAGCATTGATGAAAGCGGCCATTTAGCGCGCTTTGCTCGGGGCCCCACGCATGCGCGATGCGAACGGGATAACAAAGCGGCCAACACCCGCACTGCACATGTGCAACGACGCGCGGAGCATCAGGACGCCGACGTCATGACGTGCTCGAACTGCGGCAACGCCCACTTAAAGAAACACTGCCCTGCAAGAGGCAGGCAATGTTTAAACTGCGGGAAGCCTGGACACTATGCAGCCTTGTGCAGGTCTGCACCACCAGTCAGGGGCCAGCGCTCGCAATTCTGACGACTGCGCATTCGGAGTGTGCAACAATGATTACAGAATTCTGATCCTGGCAGCACAATGGATCCAGAGGAAGAATGCCTGGACTCCATCTACTGTGTGGGCATCATTAACAAATGTGAATATGCCACATCCAACTCATCACAAAGTCAATCCATCCTCGCTGTGGATTCTGCGGACGAATGGCGTGTGGTGATGCAGGTCAACCACTGCTCCATCCAGTTTAAGCTGGACACAGGTGCTTCTGCCAACCTCCTCTCACAGGCAAATATCAAACGCATCAATAAGTCCCCCAAGGTCCTTCCAGCAGCCTGCAGGCTCCTGGACTACAACGGAAATGCCATCACGGCACTGGGATCCTGCCATCTACTCGTCTCCAACCGGAGCACCCATGCACGGTTACATTTTGAAATTGTCAAGCCAGACGGGGCATCCCTACTTGGCGCGCATGCCTGCAAGCAGCTGAACCTCGTGCAGCGAGTTTACACAATGACATCCTCCAATGTGGATCTTCAGGCCGGCATTGACGACATCCTCGCTCAGTATCCGGATGTGTTCGATGGGATGGGCACGCTGCCATAACTATACAAGATTCTGCTACGACCTGATGCCAAGCCAGTGGCCCACGCACCACGCCGGGTCCCGGCTCTGCTGAGGGAGCGCCTGAAGGCACAGCTCAAGGATCTTCAGCAACATGGCATCATTTCCAAGGTAACCAAACCGACTGACTGGGTCAGCTCGATGGTATGTGTTAGAAAGCCTTCGGGAGACCTGTGCATCTGCATTGATCCCAAGGTTCTCAATAAGAATATAATGCGTGGACAAGAACCCAGAGCTGTGTGGATCCTAGAGGCCGATCTCCCTGTTAAATGTGGATGCCAAGTTGCTGGCCAAAATCCTGTCCTCCAGGATTGCGTTCCGGACGGGGTTTGTGAAGGACAGGCAGTTTGTGGCCAATGTAAGAAGGCTGTTAAATGTGATCATGATGCCCCCGGAAGGTAGGGAGGTGGAGATAGTGATCGCAATGGATGCAGAAAAGGTTTTTGATCGGGTAGAATGGGACTATCTGTGGGAGATACTGGGACAGTTCGGAGATTCGGGCGGGGCTTTATTGACTGGGTCAGGTTGCTGTATCAGGCTCCTGTGGCAAGTGTACGGACGAATAGGTCTACATCGGACTATTTTACACTGCACCGGGGGACGAGACAAGCATGCCCCCTCTCCCCACTGTTGTTTGCGCTGGCTATAGAGCCGTTGGCAATTGCTCTGAGAGCCTCGAGGGGCTGGAGAGGACTGGTCCGGGCGGGGGGGGGGGAGCACAGGGTTTCGCTCTATGCGGATAACCTGCTTCTGTACATTTCGGACCCAATAGAGGGGATGGAAGAAATCATGAGGGCTCGAGGGGAATTTTGCCGGTTTTCGGGGTATAAGCTGAATATGGGTAAGAGTGAGATGTTTGTGGTCCACGCGAGGGGACAAGCGAGGTGACTGGGAGAGCTGCCGCTTAGGTTAGTAATGGGAGGCTTTAGGTACCTAGGTATTAAAGTGGCGCGGGAATGGAACCAGCTGCATTAATTGAATCTGGCCCGGCTGGTGGACCAAATGAAGGGTGATTTTCGGAGATGGGACGCGCTTCCGTTGTCTCTGGCTGGGAGGGTGCAAACGGTGAAGATGATGGTCCTCCCGAGATTCCTATTTGTATTTCAGTGTCTCCCCATTTTTATTCCGTGGTCCTTTTTTAAGCGGGTCAACAGAGAGATCACAGGCTTTGTCTGGGCGGGCAATACCCCGCGAGTAAGGAAGGTAATGCTTGAGCGCAGTTGGGGAGGGGGTGGACTGGCACTGCCAAATTTTAGCAATTATTACTGGGCGGCTAATATAGCCATGATCAGGAAGCGGGTGGTGGGGGAGAGGTCGGCATGGGTGCGCATGAAGGCGGCTTCATGTAAGGGCACCGGTTTGGGGGCGTTGGTAACTGCGCCTCTACCGTTCCCGTCGGCATGGTACTCCACCAGTCCAATGGTGGTGGTGGCCCTGAGAGTTTGTGGCCAGTGGAGGCAGCATGTGGGAGCAGTGGGAGCATCGATTTGGGCCCCAATCTGTGATAATCACCGGTTTGCTCCGGGGAGTATGGACGGGGGGGGGGGGGGTTCCGGGTATGGCGGAGAGCGGGGATTGAGATGATGAGGGATATGTTCATAGAGGGGAGCTTTCCGAGGTTGAAGGCGCTGGAGGAGAAGTTTGGGTTGGCGAGGGGAAACAAATTTAGGTATCTGCAGGTGCGGGACTTCCTATGTAAACAGAAGATAGAACATAGAACAGTACAGCACAGAACAGGCCCTTCGGCCCTCGCTGCTGTGCCAAGCATTGTCCGAAACCAAGATCAAGCTACCCCACTTCCTGTCATTCTGGTGTGCTCCATGTGCCTATCCAATAACTGCTTGAAAGTTCCGAAAGTGTCCGACTCCACTATCACAGCAGGCAGTCCATTCCACACCCTGACCACTCTCTGAGTAAAGAACCTACCTCGGACATCCCTCCTATATCTCCCACCCTGAATCTTATAGTTGTGCTCCCTTGGGACAGCTACATCCACCCGAGGAAGTAGTCTCTGAACGTCCACTCTATCTATTCCCCTCATTATCTTATAAACCTCTATTAAGTCGCTTCTCATCCTTCTCCGCTCCAAAGAGAAAAGCCCTAGCTCCCTCAATCTTTGCTCATAAGACCTATCCTGCAAACCAGGCAGCATCCTGGTAAATCTCCTTTGCACCCTTTCCAATGCTTCCACATCCTTCCTATAATGAGGTGACCAGAACTGCACACAATACTCCAAATGTGGTCTCACCAGGGTCATGTATAGTTGCAGCATAACCCCGCGGCTCTTAAACTCAAGCCCCCTGTTAATAAACGCTAACACACTATAAGCCTTCTTCACGGCTCTATCCACTTGAGTGGCAACCTTCAGAGATCTGTGGACATGAACCCCAAGATCTCTCTGTTCCGCCACATTCCTCAGAACCCTGCCGTTGACCCTGTAATCCGCATTCAAATGTTTTCTACCAAAATGAATCAACTCGCACTTATCAGGGTTAAACTCCATCTGCCATTTTTCAGCCCAGCTCTGCATCCTATCAATGTCTCTTTGCAGCCTACAACAGCCCTCCACCTCATCCACTACTCCACCAATCTTGGTGTCATCAGCACATTTACTGACCCATCCTTCAGCCCCCTCCTCCAAGTCATTGATAAAAATCACAAATAGCAGAGGACCCAGCACTGATCCCTGTGGTACACAGCTGGTAACTGGTCTCCAGTCTTAAAATTTTCAATCCACCACCACCCTCTGTCTTCTATGTGATAGCCAGTTACTTATCCAATTGGCCAAATTTCCTTCTATCCCACACCTCCTTACTTTCTTCATGAGCCGACCATGGGGAACCTTATCAAACGCCTTACTAAAATCCATGTATACGACATCAACTGCTCTACCTTCATCTACACACTTAGTTACCGCCTCAAAGAATTCAATCAAATTTGTGAGGCAAGACTTACCCTTCACGAATCCATGTTGACTATCCCGGATTAAGCTGCATCTTTCCAAATGGTCATAAATCCTACCCTTCAGGACCTTTTCCATTATCTTACCGACCACCGAAGTAAGACTAACTGGCCTATAATTACCAGGATCATTCCTATTCCCTTTCTTGAACAGAGGAACAACATTCGCCACTCTCCAGTCCTCTGGCACTCTCTCCGTGGACAGCGAGGACCCAAAGATCAAATCCAAAGGCTCTGCAATCTCATCCCTTACCTCACAAATAATCCTTGGATATATCCCATCTGGCCCAGGGGACTTATCGACCCTCAGGTCTTTCAAAATTTCTAATACATCCTTCCTCAGAACATCTAACTCCTCCAGCCTACCCGTATGAATCACACTCTCATCCTCAAAAACTTTGTGAACACTGAAGAAAAGTATTAATTCAATGCCTCTCCTATTTCTTCTGACTCCATGCACAAGTTCCCACTACTATCCTTGACCGGCCCTACCCTCACCCTGGTCATTCTTTTATTTCTCACATAGGAGTAAAAAGCCTTGGGGTTTCCTTGATCCGACCCGCCAAGGACTTCTCATGCCTCCTCCAAGCTCTCCTAAGCCCTTTTTTCAGCTCATTCCTTGCTACCTTGTAACCCTCAAGCGACCCTACTGAACCTTGTTTTCTCATCCTTACATACTCTTCCTTTTTCCACTTGACAAGACATTCAACCTCTTTTGTGAACCATGGTTCCCTCACACGGCCATTTCCTCCCTGCCTGACAGGGACATGCCTATCAAGGACACGCAGTATTTGTTCCTTGAACAAGCTCCACTTTTCATTTGTGCCTTTCCCTGACAGTTTCTGTTCCCATCTTATGCTCCCTAATTCTTGCCTAATCGTATCATAATTACCCCTCCCCAATTATAAACCTTGCCCTGCCGTATGGCCCTATCCCTCTCCATTGCAATAGTGAAAGACACCGAATTGTGGTCACTATCTCCAAACTGCTCTCCCACAAACAAATCCAGCGCTTGGCCCGGTTCATTACCCAGTACCAAATCCAATCTGGCCCCCCCCTCTTGTCGGCCTATCCACATATTGTGTCAGGAAACCCTCCTGCACACACTGTAGAAAAACTGCCCCATCCGAACTGTTCGACCAATAGAGGTTCCAATCAATATTTGGAAAGTTAAAGTCACCCATGACAACTACCCTGAGACCTCCACACCTATCCATAATCTGTTTTGCAATTTGTTCCTCCACATCTCTATGACTATTTGGGGGCCTATAGAAAACTCCTAACAATGTGACCGCTCCTTTCCTATTTCTAACTTCGGCCCATCTTACCTCAGTAGGCAGATCTCCTTCAAACTGCCTTTCGACAGCCGTTAAACTATCCTTGATTAACAAAGCTACTCCTCCACCTCTTTTACCACCTTCCCTGCACTTACTGAAACATCTATACCCCAGAACTTCCAACAACCATTCCTGTCCCTGTTCTAACCATGTCTCCGTAATGGCCACAACATCGTAGTCCCAAGTACGAATCCACGCTCCAAGTTCACCTACCTTATTCCGGATGCTCCTGCGAGCTTGATACCGTCCTCAGTACCTCACTACTCTCAACACTGGCTTCTGGACTACAGCTCATTTTCCCAGCCCCCTGACAAATTAGTTTAAACCCCCCCCCGAAGAGCCGTAGCAAATTTCCCTCCCAGGATATTGGCGCCCCTCTGGTTCAGGTGCAAACCATCCTGTCTGTACAGGTCCCACCTTCCCCAGAATGTGCTCCAATTATCCACGTACCTGAAACCCTCCCTCCTACACCATCGCTGCAGCCACGTATTTATCTGCACTCTCTCCCTGTTCCTCACCTCACTAGCACGTGGCACCGGCAACAAACCAGAGATGACAACATGGTTTGTCCTGGCCCTCAGCTTCCATCCTAGCTCCCTAAATTCCTGTTTTAAATCCCCGTCCTTTTTCTTACCTATGTCATTGGTACCGATGTGTACCACGACTTGTGATTGTTCCCCCTCCCCTTTAAGGATTCTGAAAACACGGTCCGAGACGTCACGGACCCTGGCACCCGGGAGGCAACATACCATCCGTGAGTCTCTTTCGCTGCCATAGAACCGTCTATCTGTCCCTCTAACATTCGAGTCCCCAATACCTACTGCTCTCCTGCTCTCCCTCCTTCCCTTCTGAGTCACAGGGATGGACTCAGTGCTGGAGATCCGTTCACCGTGGCTTAGCCCTGGTGGGTCGTCCCCTTCAACAGTATCCAAAACGGTATACTTGAGGGGAACGACCACAGAGGATCCCTGCACTGACTGCTTCCTCCCAGCCCCTCTCACCGTCACCCATCTATCTTGATTCTTGGGAATAACTACATCCCTGAAGCTACTATTTATGACCCCCTCTGCCTCCCGAATGATCCGAAGTTCATCCAGCTCCAGCTCCAGTTCCCTAACGCGGTTTCTGAGGAGCTGGAGATGGGTGCACTTCCCACAGGTGAAATCAGCAGGGACGCTGACGGCGTCCCTCACCTCAAACACTCTGCAGGAGGAACATTGCACTGCCTTCCCTGCCATCCCCTCTAGATAATAAAAGAAAAAGAAAGAAAGAGCTTACCTGTTATTCACTCCACCCCTTAGGTTAAAGGAGGTGGAAGGGTGGGGGACACTACAAGTGTAGTGTCTAGGGTTTAGGAACTGCCCAACATAAATACAGGTAAAAATAAAACACTTAACCAGCAACCACTGCGCCCCACACAAGAACAGCAATCAGTTGTTATGGGCCTGCGCAAACAATTCAAATCTTTACTACTTACCCAGCAGTCACTCTGTCCTCACTCCGACCGGATTCAGCTGGAAACTCCCAACAGTAAGTTTTTTTAAAATGTACTCCCCTTCTCAGCAAGCACTCACTCAGCAACCACTGCGCCTCGCACGATAACACCTCAGGGAAAAGAAAAACAACTTACCAGTCACCAGCCAATCACTTACCTGCAGGCTGTGAAGTCATGGTTCAACTTCTTTCTACTTCTACCTGCCCTCGAGTCTCCCTCTTGGTCTTTACTCGGCTGGGATCCTTACAGTGATTGTCTTTTTTTTTGGTTAGAGGAGGAGGTAGGAAGGGAAACACTGAAGAAGTGTTTCGGGTTTCACAGTCACTTGACAACAGCTCCTCCACAAACCACCTTCAAGATACGGTGACCGCAATGCACTGATGCAAATTTTCCCTGCAACAGCCAATCAGCAGCTCCGCTCTACTGCCCTCTGGTGTCAACCTTCCTGCTCCTACCGCTAAGGAGGATTCAGGACAGGGTAGTTTCCAGAGGATGAGTAGGAGCAGGGAGCGTCTCAGACATTTACAAGGAACTTATGGGGTCGGAGGAGAAGCAGACCGAGGAGCTGAAGCGCAAGTGGGAGGATGAGCTGGCAGGTGAGATAGAGGATGGCCTATGGGTGGACGCATTGAGTAGAGGCAACACGTCCGCAACATGTGCCAGGCTCAGCCTGATACAATTTAAGGTTGTTCACCGGGCTCACATGACAGTGGCCCGATGGGCAGATTCTTTGGGGTGGAGGACAGGTGTGCAAAATGTGAGGGAGGACCGGGGAACCATGTCCACATGTCTTGGACATGTCCAAAGCTTAGGGGATTTTGGCAGGGATTTGCGGACGTCATGTCCACGGTGTTAAAAACGAGGGTGGCACTGATTCCAGAGGTGGCGATTTTTGGGGTGCCAGAAGACCCGCGAATCCAGGAGGAGAAAGAAACAGACGTTCTGGACTTTGCTTCCCTGGTAGCCCGGAGACGGATACTGTTAGCTTGGAGGGACTCAAAGCCCCCGAAGTCGGAGACCTGGCTATCGGACATGGCTAGCTTTCTCTGTTTGGAGAAAATCAAGGTCGCCTTGAGAGGATCACTGTTCGGGTTCACCCGGAGGTGGCAACCGTTCGTCGACCACTTTGTGGAAAATTAATCATCAGCAGACCGGGGGGGTGGGGGGGGGTGGGGGGGGGGGGTGGGGGGGGGGGGGGGGGTGGGGGTTGGGGAGGGGGGGCAATGGCCTGAAGCTGAACAAGTCCAAATGTTGCTTTGGCATGTTGACACTCAAGTTCCTAGGAGACCAGATCTCTCAGCAGGGTGTGTGCCCGGACACAGACAAGGTCAAGGCCATCAAAGCCATGAAGGTCCCTGAAGACAAGAAGGCGGTGCTGCGCTTCATGGGCATGGTCAGTTTTCTGGGAAAGTTCATCACAACCATGGCCTCACACACCATGGCCCTACGAAACCTGGTAAAAAAGTCCACTGCCTTTGAGTGGAAGGCTGCACATCAGGCAGAGTGGTTGGAGCTGAAAGCCAAGCTCACCACTACACCCGTCTTGGCATTTTTCGACCCAGACAGGGAGACAAAGATCTTGACAGATGCAAGCCAGGATGGCATCAGTGCGGTGCTGCTTCATCGCGATGACACTTCATCCTGGGTACCGGTAGCCCACGCATCGAGGGCCATGATGCGCACCGAAATAAGGTATGCGCAAATAGAGAAGGAATACCTGGGTCTTCTCACTGGCATTCTCAAGTTTCACGACTATGTCTATGGCCTGCCGATATTCACTGTCGAGGCGGATCATAGGCCTCTGGTCCACATTATCCACAAGGACCTGAAAGACATGACGCCTCGGTTGCAGCACATCCTCCTCAAACTCAGAAGGTACGACTTTGACTTAGTGTACACTCCTGGCAAGGAGCTCAGCATCGCTGATGCATTGTCCCGCTCCATCACATTGCCGAATGAACCGCTGGAAATCATCCGGCAGATTGAATCACAGGTGCAGCTGTGTGCTAGCACCCTCCCGGCGTCTGATGAGAAGGTGGTTCGTATCCGCGAGGAGACAGCCAAAGACCCCCTCTTGCAGCGTGTCATGCAACACCTCGCCAATGGCTGGCAGAAAGGGCAGTGCCCTCAATTTTACAATGTAAAGGACGACCTGATGGTGATTGATGGTATCCTCCTCAAGCTGGACCGGACTGTCATTCCACTCAGTCTCCAGAGCTTGGTGCTCCGCCAAATCCATGAAGGACACCTGGGTGTTGAGAAGTGCAGACGCAGAGCCAGGCAGGCTGTCTACTGGCCCGGTATTAGTCACGACATCTCGAACATGGTCCTCAACTATGTGACCTGTCAACGCTACCTCGCACTGCTTGCGTACAGGGCGACCCCACAGTCCACTGGCATGTCGCCGGCTCAGCTCCTGATGAACAGGGACCTGCGGATGACACTTCCAGCCATACACCTGCCCAACATGGATCACCTCCTGGTGCTGCAGAAGGTGCAGCAGCTCCGAAACTAGCAAAAGCAGGGCTATGATGCTCATGCCACCGATTTGCCCGTGTTATCCCCAGCAGACACTGTCAGGATCAAGATACCGGATGGTGGCTGGTCTGCTCCAGCTGTCGTTCTTCGACAGGCTGCGCCCCGCTCGTATGTTGTACGCATGGCTGATGGTTCTGTTGTGCGACGAAACAGACGGGCACCGCACAAAGTTACCTGCCCGCAACCGCTTTCTTCTCCGTTTCCGTCCATTGTTTTGCCACCTCCTGATACCTCGAACTACGAGGCCACCAGTCAGGCTTCCATCCCACCTGTCAAGGCGCCGTCGTCCCCACACCACCTCTCCGGCAGTCGACAAGGATCAAACGCAATCCCCAGAGACTGGACTTATGAACATGTGTTTTGTTTGCTATGTTCTGTTTTCTCACATTAAACAGCTGTCTTCACATATAAATATGTTCACATATGCCACCGCTTGTACATATGTTAATATATACCACCACATGGTCCCATGTGCCAACAAAACATTTAAAAAAAGAGGGATATGCATGATATGCAGACATGCAGATAATGATATACAGACAGGCACAGACGGGCAGCTAATTAACACAGAGAACAGGACATGACCAATGAGCAGGCAGGACACTCAGGGGTGGTATCACACTATATAAGGCACGAGGCACTCACACTCTGCCTCTTTCCACTGATGAACATCTACAGAGTGAGTCAGGGTGTATGTACAGTATCACACCTCCAGCACGTGGCTAAGAGCTAGTCTGGTTCAGTCAGACAGAGTAACCACACTTAGGTTAGCAGAGAGTCGAACTCATAGAAAAGTGTGCTAACTGTGCTACTGGTTCAATAAATCAGATTGAACCAACTTCAAGGTCTGGAGTGTCTTTTGGTTAAAGCTGCATCCAGTTGCAGCCTGTGTTATCCCAGAGTACATAACACGACAATGTGTTCACTCAGACGCTGGTGAACTGATGGAATTCTATATAAAATATGTGGATAGCAAATAACTGAATATATTTAAGAAGTAAGTAGATTGGTAGAAAGTACAGTATCAAGAGATATGGGGAGAGTGCTGGAGTATGGTGTTGAGATAGACAATCAGCCATGATCTTGTTGAATGGCAGGGCAGGCTCAAAGGGCCTACTCTTGCTCCGACTGCCTATGTTTCAATGTCTGAATTACTCCCTCTTTCAATCTGACCTGTGCAACATCTCCTTCCTTGGTAAAGAAGATTCATTGAATGCATCTGCTATGTTACCTGCCAGCATGAGTAAATGTTTTTTTTAGTCATTGACTGGCCCCACTCCTCGTTTTACCACCCTATTACTATTTATGTGCCTACAGAAGACTTTTGAGAATCCAGATTTTGTTGACTCTTTTCACACTCTCTTTGTTTTTCATATTTGATTTTTTACTGACCATGGAACTGTAGCCATCTCAGATGGCCACCTGCAAAGGACCATGGGAATTATGACCAACCCAGGACTCAGACGACTCAGAGCTTGTATGTGTATTTGCAACCCAGATAGCTAGATGCGATCGAAACCCACCACTCATTTGTATTCTAATGGCCCATTTCCCCAGAACAATAGGACTGTACTCAAGAAACCGATACAGATAGACTAAGCGGTGCCACTCCTTTTACTCAGGGAGCCCAAACTGCCAAGGTCAATGACCGCTCAGGACACGCCCAGCCATCAAGGCACCCGCTCCTATATTGGCCAAAATCGAAGGCAGTGATCGAGGCCTGTCGAATAATTGGGTCCAAGTTAAGGACCTCCCCAAAGAGCGTGAAATCCCAGGGGGATAAGAAGAGACACAGCCATGTGCTCGGTCACTTTTGGATCCGGCCTATGCCAACCCAAGTGCAGCATAACGACCAGACAGACAAGTTCAAGACCAACGATCACTAACAGATGGATGAACCCAGTAGAAACAGAGCCATTTCTTCCACCCAGCCACGCAAGATCCAGACAAAGGCCTTGTCCATCTGCATAGAGCTGGTTGCGCTGAAGTTAAGTATAGGTTATTGTAGTTGTTAGGTGTACTTTAACTTGTAGTGTTTTGTGTTGCATTTCAAAGTAATCCTTGTGTGTAAATAAACCATCTTTGAACTTGAACTGACTAACTGGCTGTGTGGTCCTTTGATCGATATCCGGTAAAGCCTTGTGGTGGTATCATTTGATACCTGGCGACTCTAAAGAGCACCATTATTAATTGACAACATTACTCCGGTGCCGATTGGCAACATTATTGGCGACATCTGATGGGACTCGAATTAGAAGTGATTTTGTCATTCCGTGAGAACCCACAAACTTTGAAATCCAATTGCGTGAAAGAGAAAGAACCACAAGTGCAAGCCCATATCGACCAAATCACCGAATTTCGGAAGTGTGTACTAACCTGCATGCGTACTAACGGGGATATAAGGTAAACTCGTTAGATTGTGTCAAAACTATTGAGGAAATTGTGAACCGGAAAATAGCTCAGGCCATACCCGCAGTTCAAATCGCCGTCTTATCCCCCTGTCCCAAATTAAAGGTAGGGAAAGAGAAATCAAAGTTGTGCAAGAGAAATTAATGACAGGAAACAGAGATTAATGACAGGACACAGAGATTAAAACTGGAGCAAGAGAGATTAAGAAGCAATGGTCACAAAAGTGATGGAACGTTTAATAAACCCACAAGAACCCAAGGTCGCAGCGACCAACAGAGCAGAGCAGTTCCCCATATGGGAAGAAGAATTGAGAAAGTATTTAAAGGGGAAAGGATGGCCCCTTTGGTCCGATTTTTGTTCAAATGAAGAGTCCGGTCCAGGAAGCATAGGACAAACTTGGTGGGACAACCTAACCGAGGTGCATAAGAAAAATGCAGTGAAAGTGCAAAAGCCGATGGCAATAGTGTCCTGTATGGCACAGTTGCGAAGCACAGAGGAGGTCGTGAGGAGGCTCCGCAGGCAGCTAGTTCAGAAAGAAGAGAAGAATGAGGGAAACAATAGTGAAAGCGAATAGATTATTGAGCAACTCCTGGATCAGTTGGCAGCTAAAGATAAGGAGATGGCTGATGTCAAATGGGCACACTAATCTTGTTTAGTTCACCTTAGAAGCTTTCAGACCCAGTACAATAAGGCCTACCACAATACACAGCATGCAGTCTTGGTATGAGAAGAGACAGAACAGCAGGTAACACAGTTAACGAGACAATGCACGGATTTGAAGGCAGCTTTACGAGCGCTCCATAGCTCCACTACAGAACAAAGACAGAGCACATTAGACCACGTGAAATGTAGACAACAAATAGAGAAGTTGCAGTCACTGCTGTTATGGGCCAGGGTTTAGAGAACCCCAAAGTGTATCATGGAGTTCACCTGACCCACGGCTTTTAATAGATTGTGGTTATGGGGAGCACACGGTCCACTCTACAGGTATGGTGCAAACAGAGCTTTACATTATTTTTAAATTAAAACAATGTTTATTCTATGAACTCAAGTTAATCTTTTTAAAACATACAGTGAACATCTTAGCAACCATTAATTCACATACAACCCAAAGAATACAACACTAAGTAATCCTTAATAACTTCCCAAACAACATCCAGAAGACAAAAGAAACACCTTTTAACAGAAGCACATTAGGTTTACTTTCACTACTGAGAACATTTATAATTCTGAATTCACCAAATGATCAAGAGATAGTCTTTTCATGGCAGAGAGATTAACAGTACACCTGCTCTGTCTGGCTTCCGCTCCAACACTGAAAACAAAACTAAAACACACCCTGCAGCAAACAGCCTAAAATGAAAGTAAAAAGCTGACAGACAGCCCAGCTCCACCCACACTCTGACATCACTGCAGTAATATGAGCAGCCAAACATTTCTTAAAGCGACATTCTCATGACACTGCTTTCAGTGCAAAACGGATTTTTTGAGTTACCTTTGGACAAAATTTAGATGAGGAAGGTGCCCCCAGTTGGCAAGAAGTAAATTAAACTGCCCAGAGATATGTGGAGAACACAGAAAATCACAATAGAGCCCCCCATGCCCCGAAAAGGAAAGCACCCGCACCACCGACTGCACAGGCAGCACACACCCCCATGATTTCAAAACAAAAAATGAGGGAGTCACACATGGTGACGATTCTAATGGGTAATTGAAGTTAAGGAGAGAAAGACAAACAAACAAGATATTAAACGAAGATAATAACAGATATTATGCTTGCACCCCAAGGAATATATGGAAAACGGAATATAGAAGACAAGGTGAAGAGAGGACTGACGATCTACATTGTGATCATTGCTGGACTCCTACAACTGCGCGCGTTACAAGCCTCTGTATCACACACACCAGCCCTGAACACCACCACACAACATGACACCCCTAGTCCGGACACCACACCACACATGGAGATAGACACTGACACCCCCACTTGGTGCAAAAACATTGCCAAATGGTACCCCCTGTCATACATAGTAGAGGCCCTTCTGGTAATTGCAATAATCTGCAGTGTCACTTAGACTCCGCAAATGGCGAAAAAGAGCCTCCCACTCCCCGATATATATACGCCCAGCCCCCTTCTTTTGAATTCACCCAACTCAACAAACACTGTAATCGCTGATAAAAATAAAGACCGTATGCCTCTGTAACTTTGATAGATTAAGTAGAAATGTGATGCTGTTGTTTTGAAATCTTGTATTGTACGTAAGTTCTTTTTGGTATTTGCCAGCAGCATGAGAGTAGCTGAGATATTGTTAGTTAGATGTTCAATTGTGCGGAACAGTGAAATGTTCTACAGTGACCTGTTAGAAATTATGAATGTATGATGTCAATAAAAATGTTAGGTAAATGCTCCAAAAACATAGGACAGAGTAATGTAGAACCTGTCCATGACCAAGGGTAACCGGCACACTAGGGATGGATAAGGGATCAACAATGTGATCCACCACGCTTCGCTTTTAGGATCAAGAGGACGGGATGTAGCCATCTCAGATGGCCACCTGCAAAGTGTCATAATATCCATGCATGTATATAATAAAGGGCAGACAGGCAGTGATTGACACACAGGATGACCAGTAAGCACACAACACAGTGCAGCCAATCACCAGACAGGACACCACCACTATAAAGCCAGAGGGCACTAGGTTTCCCGCTATCTCTGGACCCAGCCACTGAGACAGTCAGAGTCCACGAGCTAGCACAGTGCAAACACCGTGCGGTAGCTAGTAAGTCTGGTCAGGCTAGTACAATGTCTCCAGTCAGTTCAGTATAGTGTCGACCCACATTAAATATGTATGTTAGGTTCTATTGTTCAATAAAACCATGTTGGATCTTCTACAGTATTAGAGGTCTGCTCCTCACATCGCTGCATCAAGTGCAGTCCACACCGAACCGACCTGCCTAACACATCATGGTACCACGGAATGATACTGAAAATTGTCGGACCTACCTTGAGTGAATCAGCATTGACCAGCAAGCAGCCATCCGGTGACATGGAAAACATCCAGCCTACTCCGCAGCTCCGCATCTCCGGCAACCTCGGCGCAAATTGGAAGCTCTTCAAGCAAAAGTTCCTCTGGTACATCGAGGCCTCCGACCTCGAAGCAGCATCGGATGCCAGGAAGATCGCGCTATTTCTCTCCACCGTGGGGGACCACGCCATCCACATCTACAACTCCCATTGCTGACAGCGAAGACAAAACAAAATTCAAAACAGTCCTGCTGAAGTTTGACAGCCACTGCGACATTGTGGTGAATGAGAGCTTTGAACGGTACGTTTTCCAGCAGAGGCTTCAGGGTAAGGATGAACCTTTTCAGTCCTTCGTGACCCATCTCTGCATCCTAGCGCAGTCATGTGACTATGACTCAATGGCTGATTCCATGATCCGGGATCAGATCGTTTTCGGGGTCCACTCTGACTCCCTTCGGCAGCAGCTCCTGAAAGTCAAACAGTTGACCCTCTCTGTCGCTATCGAGACGTGCATTGTCCATGAGCATGCTAAGAATCATTACTCCCACATCAGGGCAGCAGAAACTGCGAAGCTGGCCTCCCACGAGGCGGAATGGGTGCAGGCCATTGCACAAATGCAGAGCCTGAGCATCGAGGAAAGTGGTCGTTTCGCGCGCTTTTCCCGGGTCCCTGCGCATGCGCGCCACGACCGAGTGGACGACGAGCCAGACACCCTGACTGCGCAGGTGCGTACGTACACCGACCGCACTACGCATGCGCGATGGCGCATGGAACATGCTGACGTCGGCGTCATGATGTGTCTGAATTGTGACTCCGCCCATTTAAAGCGGCAATGTCCGGCAAAAGGACGCCGGTGTCTACAGTGTGGCAAGCTTGGCCAGTACGTAGCCCTTTGCAGATCTGCTCCACCGCTCAGCAGCCAGCGATCCCAGCTGCGGCGCAGAAGTGTCCACTCAATACAACAAGGCATGCCAGATTCCGATCCCGACAGCCCAACAGACCCTGATGCTGAGTGCCTCAAGTCCCCATACCGGGTGGGCATGATAACTACACATGCGCTGCCTTCCACCACACCTACGCTACGCCTCTCGATCCTCAGTGTGGATCCCGACGATGAGTGGTCTGCTGTCCTCACAGTGAACAAGGCCCGCATCCGGTTCAAACTGGACACTGGCGCATTGGAGAACCTCATCTCGAAATCCGACCTCGACACCATCCACGCCAAATCCACCGGCCTGCCAGCTCCTTGACTACAATGGCAACGCCATAGTTGCCAGTGGCTCATGTGGACTGGGGGTATCCAATAAGGCGATCAAGGCGACGCTGCGGTTTGAAATCGTCGAGCCTGACAGAGCATCTCTGCTCGGTGCTCATGCCTGCAAGCCCCTGAAACTTGTTCAGCGTTTCCACACCATGTCATCACCACCGGCGATGGCCTCGCCCAATGGAAACTTACAAGCCGACATAGATGACATCATCACTCAGTACCACAGCGCATTCGACGGAATGGGCACGCTCCCATACCGATACAAAATCCTGCTCAAGCCGATCACTACCCCTGTAATTCATGCATCTCGTCGGGTGCCGGCACCCCTCAAGGATCATCTGAAGAAGCAATTACAGGACCTCCAAGACCAGGGCATCATATCAAAGGTTACAGAGCCCACAGACTGGGTCAGCTCCATGGTCTGCATCAAGAAGCCGTCAGGGGAGTTTCGCATTTGCATTGACCCTAAGGATCTAAACTGCAACATCATGAGGGAGCATTACCCGATACCAAAACGAGAAGAGTTGACCAGTGAGATGGCTCATGCCAAATTCTTTACTAAGCTCAACGCCTCCAAGATTTTTTGGCAAATATGACTGTACTCGTCCAGTCACAAGTTGTGCACATTCAACACCCCGTTTGGTCATTACTGCCACAACCGGATGCCTTTTGGCATCATATCTGCCTCCAAAGTATTTCATTGCATCATGGAACAGATGATGGAGGGCATCGAGGGGGTGCGAGTGTACGTTGACGATGTCATTATCTGGTCCACAACGCCCCAGGAACACATCGCTCGCCTCAAAAAGGTATTCTAAAGAATCCATGAACATGGTCTTCAGCTCAACAGGGCCAAGTGCTTATTTGGTCAATCGGAGATCAAATTCCTAGGTGACCACATCTCGCAGCAGGGTGTACGGCCAGACGCCGAGAAGGTCTCGGGGATCAACGCCATGAAGACCGCGGAGGACAGGAAGGCGGTCCTCCGCTTTCTCGGAATGGTCAACTTCCTCAGGAAATTCATTCCCAACATGACATCCCACACCACGACCCTCCGCCACCTCGTCAAAAAGTCGATGGAATTCCAGTGGCTGCCATTGCATGAAGAGGAATGGCGCGAGCTGAAAGCAAAACTCACAACAGCCCCAGTCCTAGCGTTCTTCGACCCAACCAAGGAAACCAAGATATCAACTGATGCAAGCCAGGATGGCATTGGGGCGGTGCTCCTCCAGCGAGATGACTACGCGTCCTGGGCTCCAGTGGCATATGCCTCCAGGGCCATGACGCCCACTGAGCAACGGTACGCCCAGATTGAGAAGGTGTGTCTGGGCCTCCTAACAGGGATAGTCAAGTTCCACGACTATGTTTATGGCCTGCCGAAATTCACGGTAGAGAAGGATTTAAACGACATGACACCTCGGTTACAGTGTATTCTTCTAAAGCTACGCCGCTATGACTTCGAACTGGTCTACACGCCAGGTAAAGAGCTGATCGTTGCAGATGCCCTGTCCAGGTCCATTACCACACCACATGAACAAAGTGACTTCATCTGCCACATAGAAGCCCAAGTGCAGTTGTGTGCCTCGAACCTTCTGGCCTCCGAAGAACGGGTGGTCCAAATTCATGAGGAGACAGCCAAGGGTCCTCTGCTGCAGCGCGTGATGCAGCACCTCAGCAATGGCTGGCAGAAGGGACAATGTCCCCAGTTCTATAACGTAAAAGACGACCTGACGGTGGTGGAGGGAATCCTTCTGAAACTCAACAGGATTGTAATTCCTCAGAGCATGTGGGCTATGGCGCTGGGCCAACTCCATGAGGGTCACCTTGGGGTCGAAAAATGCTGACGCAGAGCTCGGGAGGCGGTCTATTGGCCGGGCATCAGCCAGGACATTGCCGACACAGTCCTCAATTGCCCTACCTGTCAGAAGTTTCAGCCAGCTCAACCCAAAGAAACGTTGCAGCAGCACGAGATTGTAACCTCTCCGTGGTCCAAAGTCGGTGTAGACCTTTTCCACACCAAGGGGCCCGCATCCGGTTCAAACTGGACACTGACTACGTACTCCTGGTCGACTACTTCTCCAGTTACCCAGAAGTAGTTAAACTGTCCGACCTCACGTCGAAGGCGGCAATCAAAGTCTGCAAAGAAACGTTCGCCAGGCATGGGATCCCGCTCGCGGTAATGAGCGACAACGGTCCTTGCTTTTACAGCCAGGAATGGTCTGACTTCGCACAGTCCTACAACTTCTGTCACGTTACCTCCAGTCCCCACTACAGGAAGGCCGAAAAAGGGGTCCACATTGTAAAATGGCTGCTGTGCAAAGCTGCAGATTCAGGCATCGATTTTAACCTGGCGATGCTGGAATACAGGGCGACCCCACTGTCCACTGGATTGTCTCCAGCCCAGATGCTCATGAATCGCACTCTGAGGACCACAGTTCCAGCCATCCACGTTCCCGACCTTGACCACCTCACGGTCCTACAGAAAATGCAGCATCACGGGCCCAACAGAAAGCCACGTACAACGCCCATGCCACGGATCTGCCCGAGCTGGCCCCAACTGATCATGTTCGCGGACAGTTGCCTGAGGGCGGCTGGTCAGCTACAGCTGTTGTGCTCAAACAAGTGGCCCCAAGATCATTCCTTGGCCACGTGGTTGATGGCTCCCTGCTACGGCGCAACAGACGGGCACTGCGAAGAGTTCCACGCACGCTACCTGACTGCCGCACCCCGCCGCCTACGATTCCTCCTCCGGACGTACCCTACCACGAGGTCACCGATCTACCAGCAATCCTGCTGGTCCACGCGCCCACCGCGATGCCAGCGATCCCGCCTCTCCAATCGCAGGCGGCTCCTAATCCGCCTCTGCGGCGATCAACAAGAATTCGTCGCCCACCACAAAGACTAAATCTATAGACTGAGATTCTGGACATTTTTGTGACTACACCAATTGGACCTCTGTAAATATTGTTTTGTTTGCCATTTATCTGCACTATCGCAACCTTCCTATGTATATACGTTCATTTAGACATCTTTCTGTATATAGTCAGGCAGATATGTATATATATATTTATAAGCATCCACACCTTAGTATTTATTTTAGAAAAAAAAGGGGGGAGATGTCATAATATCCACGCATGTATATAATGAAGTGCAGACAGGCAGTGATTGACACACAGGATGACCAGTAAGCACACAGCACAGTGCAACCAATCACCAGACAGGACACCACCACTATAAAGCCAGAGCGCACTAGGTTTCCCGCTCTCTCTGGACCCAGCCACTGAGACAGTCAGAGTCCACGAGCTAGCACAGTGCAAACACCATGCGCTAGCTAGTAAGTCTGGTCAGGCTAGTACAAGGTCTCCAGTCAGTTCAGTGTAGTGTCGACCCACAGTTAAATATGTATGTTAGTTCTATCGTTCAATAAAACCATGTTGGATCTTCTACAGTGTTAGAGGTCTGTTTCTCGCATTGCTGCATCAAGTGCAGTCCACACCGAACCGACCTGCCTAACACATCACAAAGGACCATGGGAATTATGGCCAACTCAGGACTCAGACAGACTCAGAGCTTGTGTGTGTATTTGCAACTCAGATAGCTCAACGCGATTGAAACCCCCGCTCGTTTGCATTCTAATGGCCCATTTCCCCAGAACAATACGACTGCACTCAAGAAACCAATAGATACAGACTAAGCGGCGCCACTCCCTTTACTCAGAGAGTCCAACTGCCAAGGTCAATGACCGCTAAGGACCCGCCCAGCCACCAAGGCACCCGCCCCTTTATTGGCCAGAATCGAAGGCAGTGATCGAAACCTGTCGAATTATTGGGTCCAAGTTAAGGACCGCCCCAAAGAGCGCGAAAACCCAGAGGGATAAGAAGAGACACAGCCCTCTCTTGGATTCGGCCTATGCCAATCCAAGTGCAGCATAATGACCAGACAGACAAGTTCAAGAACAATGATCGCTACCAGATGGATGAGCCCAGCAGAAACAGAGCCACTTGTTCCACCCAACCACGCACAATCTGGACAAAGGCCTTGTCCATCTGCATAGTGGCGGTTGCCCTGAAGTTAAATACAGGTTATTGTAGTTGTTAGGTGTAGTTAACTTGTAGTGTTTTGCGTAACATGTCTAAGTAATCCTTGTGTGTAAATAAACCATCTTTGAACTTGAACTGACTAACTGGTTGTGTGGTCCTTTGATCGATATCCGGTAAAGCCTTGTGGTGGTATCATTTGATACCTGGCGACTCTAAAGAGCATCATTATTAATTGGCAACATTACTCCGGTGCCGATTGGCAACAGAACCTTCTATATTCAGCCTGGTCATCGGTTGTATTATCCAACTTACATCTGCCTTTTCCTTCATTTTATTTTTTATCCCTTTCAACATCCAGGGAGCTCTGGATTTGTTTGCCCTAGCTTCATGGGAATATACCTTGACTGAGCCTGAAATATCTACTCTTTAAAATCATCCCATTGTTCAGTTGCAATTTTGCTTGCCTCCCTTTCATTCCAATTTATTTGGTCCAGTTCCATTCTTACCCCATTGATGTTTTCCCTCCCACAGCTAATTATTCTTACTTTGTATTTTTCCTTGTCCTTTTTCATCGCCAACCAAAACCTTTTGTTACACTGAGGGACTGGTTTAGCACACTGGGCTAAATAGCTGACTTGTAATGCAGAACAAGGCAGCAGCGCAGGGTCAATTCCCGTACCAGCCTTCCCGAACAGTCGCAGAATGTGGCGACTAGGGGCTTTTCACAGTAACTTCATTGAAGCCTACTTGTGACAATAAGCGATTATTATTATTATTATCACCGTACCCGAACTGTTGCCTTGCTGATACTTGATCCACGGGGTTCTTTCCTATCCTTCCTAGACACTGTTCAGGAATATATAACATTCAGTCCTGCCTTTCTTTAAACCAGGTCTCTGTTGTGGCCACAGCACCATATTTCCACATGACAATCTGTGCTTGTATCTCCCCAATTCTATCTAGCACACTCTGCATTTACATACATGCACAGTAACCCTTATGTAGGCTTTATTACTTTTTCCCTTACCCACCTAATAGCTTACTATTTCTTACTCTGGCAGGTTGGTGGAGTTTAAGGTGATTGGCAAAAGAAGCAATGGCAGCATGAGGAAAAATGTTTTTATGCTGCAAATGTCTAGGACTACGATTGCACAGCTTGAGAATGTGGTGGAAGCAGATTCAATTGTGATTTTCAAAATGGAATTGGGCCCTTATCTGATGTGGGAACATTTAAAAGACTGCAGGGAAAAAGCAGGGGAGCGACACGAAGTCAACTGCACTGGCAGAAAACCAGCAAAGACATGACGGACAGAATGGTTTCCTTCTGTGTTGTGACCATTCTAGGATTCTAAGATTTAATGTGGGAATTTATAGAATCATTGTGGCTATTTCCCAGCAAGCGTCAATTTGGTTCACTGCAACATGTGGAAAGAGGTTCCTCAGCGCAAAGCAATATATGGATTTGCTTCTCCCAAATTATTTCAAAGCAAGCTAGACAATGCTTTCAGAATATTCGCTGTATACATTTTGACAAGAAAACAACTTTAAATGTTTATTTTTGTTCTTTTACAGAGAGGCTGCTCTGAGTGACAGAGAAATGTAGGCAAAGTCCAAGGCTGATGATCAGAGGACTTTTGCTTTGTTTATGCAACGCTGTATATAACACTCCTTGTAAGGTTTGTTTCTCCAAATGATTTGAAAACATACCCGCCGCGCCACTTTTGTACCCCGACCCGCCGGCGGGATTCTCCATTACGCCGGCCAGTCAATGGGGTTTCCCATTGTGGGGCAGCCCCAAGCTGTCGGGAAACCCCCGGCCGCCAGCTAAACAGAGAATCCCGTCGGAGGAGAATCCTGCCCATAGTTTAAATTCCACATTGATTCTGTTATCAAGTCTTTTCTACATGAGGGATAAAAAGTAAAAGAGAGAATGTGAGAGACCAGCACAAATTGAGTCAAGGCATTGGTAGCACTGGTTTAAAATAAGCAGGTACTGGGGCATACCAGTGGATAGCTTTCTGCAGCAAATAATGCCTTCAGCTTCTTCATGAACAACAGGTCCAAGAATGACAGAACAATGCAATTTGAACAAGCTGCATTTTTGTTTCCAAAGTAAAGGTGATTAGATGCACCCATCCTAGCCTTATTACATACATTAAGAAGAAAATAATTCTACTTGTTCAATCAGCATCTTATGTTGTGGCTGTCATCATGCAAGTTAATATTTACTTTGCTGATTGTTATCACACTGAGTTTGATTCTATTTTACATGGAGAATTGGAAAAGATTGATTGTTTACCTGTAAACATATTTATGCAGTGATGACACCTTTTTTTGTCATTTGTGCAGCTGTACTGGGTAAGGGAAACAGTAATTTTGTATTTAATTTCTTGTAACTAAACAACACGTTTGCTTCAAAGTACCTGAGGAGAAAGATTTAAATGTCCTTTTGGTTGTTGCGCTAGATAATTACATTCCCTTGCATTGCTATCTACTCAGGTTCTAGGTTTCAGCGTCAAATAGTCTTGGTACAATGGATTAACTTAGAATCTGAATGTAGTGTAACATACATCAGTGACTTAAATGCCCCTACACCTGTCGATTTTAAAATGAAGTGCCACACACTTCAGAGAGTCTGTTCTCTCTATTCTTTCTCTGAAAACATGAAAACAGGAGCATTCCCAATTAACACCTCATGAAGCTTCTTTAAACATGATCAGAGGGCGAAACAATCAGATTGCAGTGATAAGTACGAAGGAGGACGGTGATGATGTTGTCAACATCAAAAAAAATTTCTTGTGAAGAAAACATTTTAGAAGATCTTTGCAGTAGCTTATGTGACCTTTGCCACTTAGCTCGTTGGATGACCCAATATCTCACAAAAGTGATTGGGAAGATCTGGAAGTGGAATAAAACATGGTTTGGGATCTGGCCTGATAGCCCAGTTGTTAGTACTGTTGCTTCACTGCGCCAGGGACCCGGGTTCGATTCCCGCTTGGGTCACTGTCTGTGCGGAGTCTGCACGTTAGCCAGGTGTCTATGTGGATTTCCTCCAGGTGCTCCGGTTTCCTCCCACAAGTCCCAAAAGACGTGAATTAGACATTCTGAATTCTCCCTCAGTGTACCCGGACTAGCCCCGGAGTGTGGCGACTAGGAGATTTTCACAGTAACTTCATTGCAGTGTTAATGTAAGCTTACTTGTGACAATAATAACGTTTATAGATTATTATTATTGTAGATTGGTTATTTCCTAACATTCAGAAGGGGAGAAACAAGGGGCTGATCTAAGATAAAAGATTATGGTCATAATCTTCCAACCTTCATAATTATTCGGAAAATGAGTTCTGAAACAACACGCAAACCTTGGGTAAACATGTATTTCCCCTATTATTTCAATGGATGAATGGTTGCTAATGTGATTGCAGTTTCAAATTTTAGATGTTCTCGGAAAGTAACTCCCATCAAATCTTGTTCAACTTCGAGTCTTGGGTCTGCTTGGATTCCTGTTGCGCAACACCTTAATTTAAAAATTCTCATCACTGTTTTCAAAGCCTTCTGCGGCTGCACCCATCCCTATCTCCGCAATTCATTCCAACCCCACAGTGTTCTTAGATATATCTGTGCTCATCTAATTTTGGCTTCCTGATCATTGCTGATTTTAATTGTTCCACCTTTGGCGGTCATGCTGCTGCGGCTCAAAGTTCTGGGATTCCCTCGCTAATGTCTCTCTATCCCCCTTCTTTCAGGCATCTCCTTTACCACTCTCCTTAAAATCTACCCCTAGGAACAAGCATTTGGTCATCTCCCTATTATCCTTATAAGACTCAGAGTCAAATTCTTTTGAGAACATCCGGAATTTTCCGGCCTCTTTCGCCGGCACGATCTTTCAGTTTTGTCAAGGGCAACGGACATTCGAGTAGTTTGCTGTATCCGCCATGGTGGAACCCATTTGGAAAAGACCGGCCAATGTTGCAGTGAAGTGTTTGGGAGGTTTTACTACATTAAAAGGTGCTACATAAATACAAGTTGCTGTTGCTGATGTAGTATTTCCCACAATTTTTCATGTATTTTGTGGCTTAGTTACACTTGGATTTCACTCTCACTGGCCAATTTCAGGCCTGACATTCGGGTAAAAGGCATGTCAAAATACCTCATTCAAGGAATGGTAAATGGGCTGGAACCCTTTGTTTTCTAGGTTGAAATGTTTTGGTAGGAGGAATCACGGGTAGATGTTACAAGGATTGGTCCTCTTATCGAGTTATTTGCTCAAGTGAGTTAGAATCATAGAATCCCTAAGTGCAGAAAGAGGACATTCAGCCCATCGTGTCTGCACCAACCCTTCAGGCCCAATCTCCTGCCCTATTCCTGCAACCCCACCCTAAGGAGTAATTTAACCTGGCAATCCACCTAACCTATACATCTTTGGATGGTGGGAGAAAACCAGAGCACCTGGAGAAAATCCATGCAGACACAGGGAGAACGTACAAATTCCATACAGTCACCGAAGGTCACATGCGAACCCGGATCCCTGGCACTGTGAGGCACAGAGCTTTTGGTGTCTTTTGAAAGGCCTTGCACCACAATCCATCCCAAAGTGAACCATCTACCTTGGGGTAGATTACCTATTCATTGCCTGGGCAGTAATCTGGTGGCGTGGAGCACATGTCTTTACCTGGTTACACCTCATTTTCATTCCATTTCTATTTCAGTGAAATGACTGCCAGGAAGCAAATTTCCTCATCATTTTTAAGCACAATTTCAATAAAGGTGAACAATGGCTTCAGGTCTGCATGCGATAGCACACTTTCCAGCATTGCTGTCTCTATGATAATGAGCTTTCACACCGCAAATGATGGTCCCACCGGCTGATTCGCCGGAAATGTGCTCGGCAGCTCCCAGCCAACAAGGGGGAGCAGCACTTAAGCCGATCCTGCAGAGCAAACCACACACAGCTCGCATCCATGCCCCAGAATTCGGGGATGCCGTGTGGCCAAATTGTTGGATGTGGTTGAGTGCAGACAAGGTGCCCTGTTTCCCCGAGGAGTTGGAGGATCGGCCACAGGGCAGCCAGTGTCGCCTGGGAGGAGGTGCCAGTGGCCGTCAACTCGGGGAGCGTCAACAGGAGAACCGGCACCCAATATTGTAAGAGGATCAAAGACCTCCACCGGGCAGCGCAGGTGGGTTGGCACCGGCCCTCTGGCACTGGCCCTACCCACCCCCGACAACCATGTGCCTGGCACCGCCTTGCGCAGCACCATATCATGCCCCAGTCCATCCATGTCCAGCAGTGCCGCTCGCACCCCTACCCTGGCTCCCCCACAATGAACAAAGTGCACGGCTCACGATGCCCTCTCCGTGTCTCCGCAGGAGATAAATCTTTTTTAAAAACCTTTATTAGTGTCACAAGTAGGCTTACATTAACACTGCAATCAAGTAACTGTGAAAATTCGCCTCATGCCACACTCCATCACCTATTTGGGTACATTTAGGGAGAATTCAGAATGGGAAGCTAGACAATAACTCCCACATGCTCCATGACACGCATACCCACGGGAATCCACTTGGGAAGTGTGAAGTGCGCACTTAACTATTTGCTAATTCCCTATTAGCAATAGCCTTCAGCCGTACGGTCAGAGGCTTCCACAGTCAGTGGGAGCTATGGGTGGTCGGTGGGACGGAAAGGCAGGGCTGCGTCTGCCCCTTGCAATGGGTACATATGATCCAGGAGGTGGCAGATCCACGGGTGCAGAGACATCCACCCTACCTCCCCCTCCCCCAGTGCAAGGGCGACACCCCGACAAAGACTGCCCGCCACGTGGACTCCCTCACCATCACTAAGCCTCGAGCACCGGGGCAGCAAAGGCAGGGTCTCCGGGCCCATTGCTCGGGAACAAAGATGGCTCCTCACCTCCTTGGATCCCCACAGCAGCCATTCTGCCAGCTTCATATTTTTAAAAAGGTGTGTTAATCGGTGCGTGTGTGACCACTTGCTGGGGGGGTTAGGTCACGGGAGACCATTAGATAGGGGGTCATTTCTGTTAATTATATGGTGATTATTGGTTACTCGTCATGTCATGATGGGATTCTGATTTCACCAACAGAAGCTGGCCTGTTAGATCGCAAACAGATCAGTGACCTGCGCGGTTGCAATTTTGACCTCTCCCGCAATCGAACAGCCGTGTCGCACTCTCGCTGAAGCATGTTGCAGCTGTAAAATTCTGCCCGGGATCAATATTCGATGTTAATGGGGAGCATATTGAAATATATCAAATTATTGATTAACATTACTGAAGGAGGCTATTTGATCCATCGCACTGCGACTAGATCTCTGAAAGAGCCATCCACTTAATCACATCCCCCTGCTCTTTACACAGGTTACTTTTCAAATATTATTCTCATCTCTTCTGAAAAAGTACTATGGATACTGCTTCCATGTTCAAAAATTCTTCTGCATAAAAAACTCTCTGACCTTCTTCCTTTGTTTTTGTCTTGACAATGGTCTTAAAAGAGAGTCCTATTAGATGGTTAGAGCACAGAAAGCGACCATGTTTCCCTTCATGTCAGTTAGCGAGTCCTACTCCCCCATCTTTTCCTGGTAGCCCTGAATTTTGTTTTTATTCAGATAAATATCAATTATCTTTTGAAAGCCATGATTCAATTTGCCTCAATCACAATTGTGGCAGTGCATTCCAGAACCTAACCACTCACTGCGTAAATAAAGCTTTTCCTTATGTCAGCTTTTCTTCTTTTGCTATTCATCTTAAATCAGTGTCCTTTACCTTGCCCATCATAGAATTCCAACAGAAGGCAGCCATTAGGTCCATCTTGCACCAACCCTCTGAAAGAACACTGTACCTAGAACCAATCCCCCAGCCACTCCGCCCTATCCCCATCACCCCGTAACCTAACTTGCACATCCTTGGAGACTAAGGGGCAATTTAGCATGGCCAATCCACCTAACCTGCACATCTTTGGATAGTTGGAGGAAACCGGAGCACACGGAGGAAACCCACACAGACACGGGGAGAACTTGCAAACTCCACGCAAACAGTCAACAGTCACCCAAGGCCAGAATTGAATCTGGGTCCCTGGTGCTATGAGGAAGCAGTGCTAACCACTGTGCCACGACTGGGAACGGTTGCTCTCTATCTATTCTGTGAAGTACTTTTCATGATTTTGAGCATCTCGATCACATCCCTTCCCAACCTTCTCCTTTCTAAGGAGCTTCTCCAATCTATCCACATAATTGAAATCTCTCATCCCTGGAACAATTTTTGTGAATCTTTGCTGCACCCTCTCTAATGCATTGACATCCTTCCTGCCCTATAGTACCTAGAATTCAACTTAATTTAGGTCAAACAATTGTTTTACAAAGGTTTAACATGGCTTCCTTGCTTTTGTACTCTATGCCTATATCCATTGAAACTGACAGCCATGTTCCACACGCATGAGTACGTCCTCAACCGGGATCTTGGATTCATGTCGCATTATATTCACCCCCCCCCCCTAACCTGGGCCTAACCACCATCTAACCTGGGCTTGCGAAACAAACCTGTTGGACTTTAACCTGGTGTTGTCAGACTTCTTACTGTGCCCACCCAGCCCAACGCCGGCATCTCCACATCATATATCCATAAAACTCAGGATCCCATTTACTTTAGAAATCAATTCCCAAGCTGCCCTGCCATTTTGATAAATTCTGCATATACAGGTCCCCCTTTAGATTGTATTCTTTATTTTATGTTACCTTTCCTTATTTGTCCTACTAAAATGTATCCATTCACACTATGCATTAAATGACATCCATGTATACACCCCATTCCACCAGTCTATTTATGTCCCATTGACCATCTCACTATCCTCCTCACGGTTCACAATACTAGATCATTAATATTGATTAAGAAAAGCAATGGTCCTAATCCCAACCTGTGGGGACCCCTCTATAGACTCCAATCCAGTCCGACAAACTGCCGCTCACCACTACTCTGTTTCCTGTCACACAGCCAACATTTTATACCTGCTGCCACTATCCCTTTTATTCCATCGGGCTTTAACTTTGCTGAGAAACCTATCAAATGCCTTTTGGAAGTCTATGTGCACCACATCAATCGAACTACCCTCATCTCCCCTCTCTGTTACTGCACCAACATGTTCGATCAAGTCAGCTAACCACAATTAACAAATCCTTGCTGAATATCCTGACTTAATCCATACTTGTCTAAATGACTGTTAATTTTATCACAGATTATTGTTTCTATGGTGTTTCCCACCATATTTCCTGACCCAATTTGTTTTAAATGATGCAAGCAGAGCCACAGCGAAATGCTCAACACATGACACACATCAGTTGAATACATACATGCTTGTTAAGTTGTTGAGTCCAGAAAATGCTCCACTTGGAATGGTATTCAGACTTGTGTATTTGAATGTCCTGAATTTGGAAGAAAAGGAGGTGTTAGGAACACAATTGACATTTGGATTTATTGAAAAATCCACAATTGTAACAAATAAATTTGTGCCTACAAGTGATCAGGAGAGCTAATCACACAAGGGATTCCTCAGTCAACCCATTTGCATAGCCACTGGATGGGTATTTGGCAGAAATCCCTGATTCATCTTAAACCTTGGAAAATTTTACTCATTGACACAGCCAAAACATTAGAGCCCTTCAGAACAGAGTTGATGCTCACAGCTGAAGAAGTCGCAACATCTGAAAGATGTTTTCAACAACTCATTCCCAAACCTCTGGAGAACTGTGTCACATAGGTCAATTTGGCTGTGTGTACTGGCATCACTATTTGTTGATGTACCATTTGTCAATGTACTCTGTCGATTATTCTTTTGTCTACTATGTACCTACTGTGTACGTTTCCTTGGCCACAGAAAAATACTTTTCACTGTTCTTCGGTACATGTGACAATAAGTATCAATCAATCAAGCAAATCACCAATGCCCTGTTAAATAGTGCTGCATAATTTATTAAATTTGATGGTGGTCCTAGGCAGGTGAACAAACATGCAATAAAGTTCTACAGAGCACCTGGATTACCCAAACTTCGTGGGGCAATCAATAGCACTCAAATGACTATGCATTCCCATTTCTGCCAGTGGCTAAATTCGCATCAGTGGAAAGGGATTTACTTCCTTGAATATGCACTTAGAATCATAGAATCGCTACAGTGCAGTAAGAGGCCATTCGGCCCATCAAGTCTGTATGACCCTCCAAAAGAGAACCCCACCCAGGCCCAATCCCTCGCCCTATCCCCGTAACCCCACCTAACCGTGGGACACCAAGGCGCAATTTATCATGGCCAATCCACTTAACCAGCACATCTTTGGACTGTGGGAGGAAACCGGAGCACCTGGAGGAAACCCATGTAGACCCGGGGAGAATGTGCAAACTCCACACAGACAGACACCCATGGCTAGAATCTGGGTCCCTGATGCTGTGAAGCAAAAGTGCTAACCACTGTGACACCCATACGGGCATCAATTCCTGCATGCAAATGCAAAGAATGCTGGGACCTTCCATGATACTTTTATCATCTGATTGTGACACACCAATGCATTTACCCTAATTCAAAATGTAAGTGCCAGAATGGCTCTGTAAAGACAATGTCTACCTATTCCTCCCATAACTCATGAGCACCTGTACAGTGGAACACTCTCATAATAATACAGACAGAACCGGAATTTAGCTCGACAGGTTGTAAATATCCTCACAGGATTGTTCAGAATGCACAGAATGTCCCATGCTCTTAACACCATCACAAAAATTGCAATCACCTTCCTCACACTACCCATTTTCAAAATCCAAATGGGGCCAGAAAGATTCCTCTCATCTCATTATGTCTGTGTTTAGCCCAGACACACATCCAGCGACATACCTTTTGGGAGATACTGAAGTGAGCGCAGAGCCGTGATTTTGCAGAACTTTCCTCCTTTCTCTCTTCATGCCCTAGGAACAAAATGTCATCAGAGAGGTCAGCAGCTGTCGAGGTTAGTAGGACTTGGGTCTAGAGCAGAAAGTGCTGCAGCAACCTTTTGATTGGAGGTGTTCATCGCGTGGCTAAGTCAGATATGGCCATGGCTGAGGGCTTCAGTAACATGTCCCAGTCGCTGGGGACATGACCCAATCCCAGGTAGTCCTTGATGAGGCGCTGCAGAGCCTGTTCGCGCTCAGCTCGCAGCAAGTTATCATCACCCCCTGCCCTCGGCAGTGACCTGCTCACAGTGCCAGCACAGTCCCATCACCCTGGAGTGATTTTACACAGACCCTGGAAGGGTGAAACACGGTGTGGGTTGTATGGGGAGGGGGAGGGGAATGGGGGGTAGGGGAAGGGAAAGCGAGAGAGGAGGAGTGAATGGAAGGGGTGGGGAAGGGAGAACACTGATGGATGGGGAGGGGGAAATGGGGAAGCGAGGGGGAGGGGGAGAGTCAAAGGCAGAGGGATGTGGAAAAGGGGAGAGGGGGAAATGACGGATGAGGCCACGTCTTATGTGAAGCGGGTGAGGATGAGGGCCTCCCTGACCCTCCGGGCTTGTTGTACCTTTGTCACTGCGGCCTGTCCTCGAACCTCTGTCTGATCCTCCCCGGGCTCATCCTCCAGCCCCTCCTGGTCCGGCGCCTCCTCATTTTCCTCCTTCTCCTCAGTGGCCGTATGTTCCTCCCCCTTCATCTACAGCAAGTCACCCCGCTGCTGTGCTAGTTGTGGAGGGCACAGCAGACCATCACAAAGCAGGCGACCCTCAGGGGGTGTACTGCAGTGCACCACCAGAGTGATCGGCACATCGGGACCGTATTTTGAAGAGACCAATGCACCCCTCAATGGCAGCCTGGATGGCCACATGGGCCCCTTTATATCGGGTCTCCAGCCCTCATACTCAAGTCATTAGCCAAGGCCTCAGTAGGTACCTGTTATCCTCCAAGAGCCAACCGGCCATTCTGGAGTGGTCGTCGCAGAGGACGGGGATGTCCCACTGTCCCAGAATGTAGCTGTTGTGCAAACCCCCTGGGAAGCGTGCATGCACGTGCATGATCTTCAGGTGGTGGTTGCACACATGCTGAATGTTCAGGAAGTAGAACCCCTTCCTGTCGATGAAGGGCACTCCCCGATGGCCCAGTGCATGCAAAGTGGCATGCGTGCCATCTATGACCCCCTGAACCTGGGGCATCCCAGCAATGGCGGAGAAACCTGCTGCACTGGCATCCTGTTTGGCCTGGTCCATATCAAAGTTTATGTAGTTTGCTGCCTGGGAAAACGGAGCATCCATGATCTCATGGCTGCACTTGAGAGCTGTAGTTTGTGAGATGCCACACAAGTCCCTGCTCGAGCCCTGGAAAGATCCTAAGGCATAGAGCTTCAAGGCTGCAGTGACCTTGACGGCCACTGAGAGCCGGTATCCTACTCCTCCAATGGTTCCATGTCCATAAGGACATGGCACAGGTGTTGCACAGTCCCCTTGTTGTTGCGGAGTCTCCTGTGGCACATGCTATCTGTCATTTGTTCAAAAGACCAGCCTGTACATCTTGGGCCGTTGTCGGCCTCCCCCTTTGGGTCCCTCCCTGGCCTCATGGTCCTTAGTGGGTGGGGCGGGGCCCTGCCCATGGGCCGTCGCCTCGAGCCTCTGTCGACGCTCTTGCCTCCTCCGGCTTCTAGCCACTGGCCTGCCAGCAACACCACAAGGCCAGCTTCTGCGGGGTCCAACATATAATTCATTCCATGGAATATCTGCAAGGAATTGGAGAGGATGTGAGACAGACAACCAGTGGTGCCTTCCTCCCCAGGACTCTCCGTCGCCCCATTTGTGGGTTTTCACACTGGGGTCAGCAGCCATCTATTTACTGGGTACCGCTTGTCTATTTGGAGCCATTCACAGAGGTTGCAGAAGCTGTGACTGCCTCAGGAAGAAAGAATCATGATAGCTGTCTGGCACACATATGAAGGAATCACAAACTATATTCACACACCAGCTGCACATTTCATGAGTGGAAACTCTTCCTTTGATGAATAATACAGTCTGCATTGATGGAGCTTTAATGGCCATGCCCAGAGTATATGAGGGAATCCTGCCATTGAAGTAAGACCCAAGGCTCTTTGAGCCTGACTGGTTGCATCTGTGTTGAAGGTGACAAAGTCAGATACCCTTACAAAAGGTGCATCTGTCACCTGAGACATGTAACTGTGGGAGCCGATTGTGAGATGTCACAATGGTCAGCTACTAACCTCTGAAAGAGCCCAAAGCTAAAATGACAAAGGCACTGTCAGCTTAACAGCTACTGGCACTATGTGTCCCCCGTGCTTTGTGGCATGAGATCTTCCCCCAGCAGTGAGCACAACTCAAGTCACCATCTCTATGAGCAGAGGCGTTCTGACAATGAAACACACCGTGCCTAGGCAGAAGGCCCCAACCGATGGGTGGGCCCTGTGCCAGCCACTGTCTGTGGGCACCAGAGTCTGACGTTGCCCTGCATTACCTGCTGATAGGCTCAACAAATACAAATGACATCAGGGGCGGAATTCTCTGCAATCAGCGCGATGTCCGCCGACCGGCGCCAAAAACGGCGCAAATCAGTCCGGCATCGCGCCGCCCAAAGGTGCGGAATCCTCCGCATCTTGAGCGGCCGAGCCCTAACCTTGAGGGGCTAGGCCCGCGCCGGACTGATTTCCGCCCCGCCAGCTGGCGGGAAAGGCCTTTGGTGCTCCGCCAGCTGGCGCTAAACTGACTTTGCTGGGCGGTGCATGCGCGGGAGCGTCAGCGGCCACTCACGGCATCCCCGCGCATGCGCAGTGGAGGGGGTCTCTTCCGCCTCCGCCATGGTGGAGACCATGGTGAAGGCGGAAGGAAAAGTGTGCCCCCACGGCACAGGCCCGCCCGCGGATCGGTGGGCCCCGGTCGCGGGCCAGACCACCGTGGGGGCCCCCCCCCCCCGGGGCCAGATCGCCCTGCGCCCCCCCCAGGACCCCGAGCCCGCCCGCGTCGCCTTGTCCTGCCAGTAAGAGAGGTGGTTTAATCCACGCCGGTGGGACAGGCATTCCAGCAGCGGGACTTCAGCCCATTCGGGCTGGAGAATCGCCGGGGGGGGCGCCAACCGGCACGGCGCGATTCCCGCCCCCGCCGAATATCCGGTGCCGGAGAATTCGGCAACCGGTGGGGGTGGGATTCACGCCAGCCCCTGGCGATTCTCCGACCCGGCGGGGGTCGGAGAATCCTGCCCCAGATTCTGATTGGTCAAATCCCCTTGGAGAGGGAAAACACCGGTGAACGTTGAGGTGACGAGGAAGAAGAGAGGCAGCAGGCAAGGCGAAGATCTCCTGTGATTACTTAAATAACTTTTTTACGAATTGTCAAAAACAGCCACGAGGGAGGAAAGTGGTCAGTCAAGTCAGCCGGTCGGGACTCAGAAGCCATTGCCGAGGGTAGTAGGGGTGAATCAACCAGGGCTGGACAGGCCATAGCCAGGCAACCGAACCAACAGCGAGGCGAGGTCATCAAGGTGAGCTGTGAGGCAGGGCAAAACTGCAGGGAGGGGCAAAACTGCAGGGGGTTGGGGCAAAACTGGGAGAAGGGACAAAACTGGGATGTAGAAAACCTCCAATGGGGATGACATTGGGAGAGGGGATAAAACTGGGATTGAGGGGGGCACATTTGAGAGGAAGGACAAAGCTCAGATAAGGAGCAAAGCTAGGATGGGGATTAAATGGATTGAGGGGCTACAACACCTCCTAATAAAAGCAAATTACTGTGGATGCTGGAATCTGAAAACAAAGAGAAAATGCTGGAAAATCTCAGCAGGTCTGGCAGCATCTGTAGGGAGAGAAAAGAGCTAACGTTTCGAGTCCAGGTGACCTGTTTTGACAAAGGGTCATCTGGACTCGAAACGTTAGCTCTTTTCTCTCCCTGCAGATGCTGCCAGACCTGCCGAGATTTTCCAGCATTTTCTCTTTGGTTTCAACCACCTCCCACTCTGCTTCCACCTCCAGGGCAAAGTTCAGCCCTTGTCCTCTGAAAATAAGAATCAATTACACATCAGTGGCATTCCATACCTCCTTGAACATTTTGTAGCTAATTTTGGGTAAAACCTTCCATTGACAAATTTAATTTTGAATGCATAGTCATCAAGCCAACAATCACAGAATTATAAATACAGCACAGAAGAGGCACTTCTGCCCATCACGTCTGCGCGACACATGAAAAACACCTGACCTGCCTGCCTGATCCCATTTGCTAGCACCTGGCCCATAGCCTTGAATGTTATGACGTACCAAGTGCTCGTCCAGGTACTTTTTAAAGGATGTGAGGCAACCCGCCTCTGCCCTCCCAGGCAGTGCATTCCAGAGCGTCACCACCCTCTGGGTAAAAAAAAAGTTTTCCTCAAACCCCCCTAAACCTCCTGCCCCTGATCTTGAACTTGTGTCCCCGTGTAATTGACCCTTCAACTAAGGGGAACAGCTGTTCCCTATCCACCCAGTCCATGCCACTCATAATCTTGTACACCGCGATCAGGTCACCCCTCAATCTTCTCTGCTCCAGCAAAAACAACCCAAGCCTACGCAACCTCTCTTCATAACTTAAATGTTCCATCCCAGGCAACATCCTGGTGAATTACCTGTGCAATCCCTCCACTGCAATCACGTCCTTCCTATAATGTGGCATCCAGAATTGCACACAGTACTCCAGCTGTGGCCTCACCAAAGTTCAATACAACTCCAACATGACTACCCTGCTTTTGTAAGCTGTGCCTTGATTGATAAAGGCAAGTGTCCCATATGCCTTTTTCATCACTCTATTAACCTGCCCTTCTGCCTTCAGAGATCGATGGTCAAACACGCCAAGGTCCCTTTCTTCCGCGGAATTTCCCAGTGTCATGCCATTCATTGAATACTTCCTTGTCACATTATTCCTTCCAAAGTGTAACACCTCACACCCTTCAGGGTTAAATTTCATCAGTCAAGTTTCTGCCCATTTGACCATCCTGTCTATGTCTTGCTGAAACCCAAGATACTCAACCTCACTGTTAACCACCCAGACAATCATTGTGTCATCCCCAAACGTATTGATCCTATCCCCCCCCCACATAGTCATCTATGTTGTTTATATAAATGACAAATAATAAGGACCCAGCACAGATCCCTGTGGCACGCCACTGGACACTGGCTTCCAGTCACTAAAGCAGCCATCTGTGATCACCCTCTGTCTCCTTCAGCTAAGTCAATTTTGAATCCACCTTATCAAGTTCCCCTGTATCCCACGTGCATTTGCCTTCTTTCTAAGTCTCCCTTGTGGGACCTTTTCAAAGGCTTTGCTGAAATCTATGTAAATTACATCAACTACACTACCCTCATCTACACACCTGGTCACATGCTCAAACATTTCAATCGAATTTGCTAGGCATGACCTACCTCTGACAAAGTCAATGAGAAGTATCCTCCCCATTTCCTCTCTGAATGTCCCCCACTGCTCTTCTGTAGATTTCCCCACAATTAACTCTTTCCAGTCTACCTTGACCAGATTCTGCCTTATTTTGCTAAAATCCAATCTCCCTTAACCCAAAACCTTTTTTGCAACTTGTCCATAACAAACTTAAATTGTACCAGGTTGTGGTCGCTAGCACCAAAATGCTCCCCCACCAACACATCAACCACCTGTCCAGCTTCATTCCCCAGAATTAGGTCCAGCACTGCACCGTCCCTTGTTGGACCCTCTATATATTGAGCTAAAAAGTTCATCTGCATACATTTTAAGAACTCCACTCCATCTGAGCACTTAAATTTAGTGTGTTAAGACAGTAGACACTAATGTTGTTGCATTGACCATCTCTGCTGAATATATTTCTTCTGTTACTGTACAGTGGCATTTCCTGTACAGTGGCCTTTATGGCATAAGTAGCCATCGCAGTGGGATATTGGAACATATTACATCAGACAAGATGATGTCAACTGGAATTTATACTTCTGGCTGTGTATCACTGCCTTTCATAGTCTTTAGATGCTGATTACTGTTTCTAATTTATTGATCATTTTTATTATAAGTAAATGAACAAATCACAAAGATCAAATCCCTTTCTATAAATTACGTCACGTTAATGCTTTGGACCAGGGCCACACACTTTTGGTACAATACGGTTAGGAACCAGTAACATTTTGGTG
This sequence comes from Scyliorhinus torazame, assembly GCF_047496885.1. Classification (NCBI taxonomy): domain Eukaryota; kingdom Metazoa; phylum Chordata; class Chondrichthyes; order Carcharhiniformes; family Scyliorhinidae; genus Scyliorhinus; species Scyliorhinus torazame. The sequence goes on along the minus strand of NC_092707.1, from coordinate 324,327,797 downwards.
AAAGTAGACAAAGATCCAATACACTTGCTTCAGGAATAAGGCCACAGGTTTCCATGGATTTTGAACAAACAAAAACAAACTTTATAGACAAGGTCAGAAAGATAAAACAGTTTACAATATCTGTCTCATTTCTTTTTAATAACAATCTTTATTGTCACAAGTAGGGTGACATTAACACTGCAATGGAGTCACTGTGAAAAGCCCCTGGTCGCCACATTCCGGCTCCTGTTCGAGTACACAGAGAACATAAGGTACATGTAAGTTATCAGGAAAACTGTGGATGAACATACCACACTGCACGATAAACCGCAGATGCTACGGACACAGTTACCACCCAGACATCAGGAAACACTGTGAGTGAACGAATCTCGTTGAAACTCTGGTTCTCTCACATGGGATTCCGATCTTTACATTCAAAGATCTTGCTCTGGAGTTCACCCCAGTGGCTTGCAGCACAGAATCACCAATCGTCTGCTCTCCTTTTTTGATTGCCCGAATTTCTGCTGTCGACTTTGGTTGTGCCAACACCAGCCCTTTCTCTGCTTGAAGTCTTGTTCTCCGCTCCTCTTTCTTCTTAACTGGGACCTCTCCCTATCCCTTGTCTGGGACTTCCTTTGAGAGTTCTTCCTGTCCCTTGCCTAGGAGTCTTCTTGAATCTTCGGCCATGGTTTCCGGATCATTTATTTTTCATATAGGCTCACCAGTGTCAGAATGGTCGAGACCGATAACTGTCAGTTTGCATATGGGGGCCCTGCTCCTGGCCCACACGTGTGCAAAACTGCAGAGCCTGCCACTCCACGAGAAGGTAAGTTTAATCATATCATAGTGGATACATTACAGCGGGGCAAGAGAGTGTACTTTTGCTGTGTTTGCCTTAAAGGCGTACCGTGAACACAACACATATGGAGAAACCAACTTGGTGGGATTCCATCTGCCTAACAACTTATTTTAAGTCCATTAATTTAAATAGATCGAAAATCAGGCACCCTCCATCCTGTGATCCTCCCCATATAATTTACCTATAATTTACCTCTATGCATAGCACCAAGGCAATCTTTACTTTAAAACATAATAAGGTGGACATGTGACCCTATTTTGCTCATTCATAACTCCATTGTAAAGGCAGGGGGCGGGATTCTCCACTCCCGCGCCGAAATGCCCACGCCGTCGTGAACGCCGTCGAGGTTCATGACGGCGCGAAATGGCCCCTATCCCGACCGCTTCGGGGCCCGATAATGGGCTAGGAGCGGGGCAGCGTCATTTACACACGCCAGGCCTTGTCGCCACGCAAAGGCGGTGCCGCATACATGACGCGGCCGGCGCCGCATAACTGGCGTCACCCGCGCATGCGTGGTTGCCATCCTCTCTGAGTCCGCCCCGCAAGAAGATGTCAGGCGGATCTTGCGGGGCTGCGGAAGAAAGGAGGTCCTCCTTCAGAGAGGACGGCCCAACGATCTGTGGGCACCGATCGCGGGCCAGACCCCATTTGAGGCCCCCGCCGGTGCGGGATCCCGGGGAACCGGCCGTTTTGGGCTGGCCGCTCGGCCCATCCGGGCCTGAGAATAGCAGGGGCGCCGGAGAATCGCCATTTTGGGTGTCTCGGGCGATTCTCCGGCCTGCGCGTGGGGAACTCGCCGGGGCCGTTCTCGCCGCTTGGGAGAATCGCGGGAGGGCGTCGGACCGGCGTCGCGGGAAAATTCGGCGACCCAGCCGATTCTCCCAACCGGCGCGGGAGTGGAGAATCCCGTCCAAGGTGCTTGGATAATAGGCTTGTTTATGCTGCACTAAAGATGCCCAGTGCCCTACAGTGCCTCATCACCATTGCCATCCATCAATTGAGAGCTCAGACAATGATTGATGTCTGGTTTTCCTCCTGTGAAGACATCACAATCAAGCAGGATCCTTCCCTCACCAGATATGCATTATATTGAAATGTAGGCAAAGATCCATTGAGTAAAGAGAAGTACAAGCTCTCACTGTTCTCTTTTTAGCCCAGTAAAATTGAGGGCAATTATATTCTCCCTTATGCTGCACCAGCTATTAGCCGTTAATTTAGCTCCATCGTGGAACCATCCTGATCCATCAAGATCAAAGCACTACCCGGCCCCTTTTTCAATTGAGAGGGAACCACATGTTCAAATCAAGCATTTGAATTCTCACTTACTACAGCCAGTTTGGGTTTCTGATCATCACAGGCACTTCTGTGAGAAAATATGGGCGGGATTCTCTGTCAACTGACGCCGGAATCGGGAAACGCGATTGGGCGGAGAATCGGTTTTGATGCCAAAATCATGGCGGGTGCTGGTTTCACAATTCTCCGGTGCCCCGACATCAGTGTCAATGCATTCCAGAACGTTCGTACAGTCAATGCTCTTGCTATATCATTAGTGGGCCCGACCCGATTTTCTCTGGGGCCTCCTCGGTCCTCTGCCTCCACTGGGGCGAAATCGCGACTGCGAGGTTCACTTAGAATTATAGAATTTACAGTGTAGAAGGAGGCCATTCGGCCTATCGAGACTGCACCAGCACTTGGAAAGAGCACCATAATTAAATCCACACCTCCACCCTATCTCCGTAACACCACTTAACCTTTTTAGACACTAAGGGCAATTTATCATGGCCAATCCACCTAACGTGCACATCTTTGGATTGTGGGAGGAAACCGGAGCACCCGGAGGAAACCCATGCAGACACGGGGAGAACCTGCAGACTCCGCACAGTGACCCAAGCCAAAAATCGAACCTAGGATTCTGGAGCTGTGAAGCAACAGTGCTAACCACTGTGCTACCGTGCCACCCTTTGTGCTTTTAAAAGTCGTGAAACAGGCGGCATGGTTGCTGAGAGAGAGGGTACAGAAAGTGTCCAACATCACCATAGTTTGCTGACAGTTGTGCCGCTGGCCGGGGGCTTCTGTAAGGGCCAGGGGGAGTAATGGGGGGGTGGCTAGGAGGTGGGCTGAGGAGTCGGGTTGGATGGGCATGGAACACAATTGCCGTAGCCTGCAAGGCAGCCATACGGCTGAGAACACTGCTGACTGCCCAATGTGAACTTAGGGCCACAGGACGTATGGGTGTTCCCCTAGGGCACCCCACTAGGTGCCCTCTGGTCCCAGCCAACCAATCAACAGGATGGGCGTGCTCCAGTGCAACCAGTGCCATCTTGTTGGCTGAGATAAGTGTGTGTGGGGAATGTGTACATGTGGCTGCAACTTGACAGCCTCCCAAGTGTCAATAACGGACCCGGCATTCTATGACAGAGCTGCTGGGGAACGGGTCTGAACAAGTCTGCTCAATAAAGCCTCGATTGAAGTTCTTTACGTCTCGCCTCGTGTGTGATCGATGGTGCTACAATTTATTGAGCAGACTTAAAAAGGAATATGGAGCTCCGGATCACCCCGGAGTGCCTGCGAATCGGCCCCCACGCAGCTAACGCAACATCGGCGTTTAAACACTGGCTGGCGTGCTTTGAGGGATACCTCCCAACGGCCCCCGGCAGACCAACAGAAGACCAGAAGATGCAGGTCCTGCATTCCAGGGTGAGTCGCGAAATCTACTCACTCATCGAGGACGCGGAAGAATTCCCAGCGGCGCTCAACTTGCTGAAGGAGATCTACATTAAGCCCGTCAACCAGGTCTACGCACGCTACCAGCTCGCGACGAGACGACAAATCCCCGGGGAATCGCTAGACGATTTCTTCAATGCTCTAACGATCCTGGGACGAAACTGCAACTGCCCAGCGGTTACGGCGAACGAACATACGGACCTCCTGATCAGAGACGCTTACGTAGCAGGTTTGGCATCGTCGCAAATTCGCCAGAGACTTTTAGAGAAAGACTCTCTCGGACTCACAGAGGTACGGGCCCTTGCAGCCTCCCTCGACGTGGCCTCCCAAAACGCCCGCGCCTATGCCCCCAACCGCGCTGCAGCCCCTTGGGCTCCGTGGACCCCCGCCGCAACCGACCCCCCGGCAACCCCAACCCCTCCGCAAGCGTCCGCAGCCAGAATCCCAGACCACCCGGGGGGGCCCCGCTGCTATTTTTGCGGGCAGCCAAAACACCCCCGCCAGCGCTGCCCGGCCCGCTCGGCCACCTGCAAAAGCTGCGGTAAAAAGGGGCACTACGCAGCGGTGCACCAGTCCCGTGGGGTCGCCGCTATCTCCGGGGAACAAATGGGACCACGGGCTCAACCTCCCCAGCGACCCACGGGCGGCCAACGGGTGCCGCCAATTTGGACCACTGACACCACGAGGGGGGGACGGGCGCCGCCATCTTCCTACCCACGGGCCGCGTGCGATCCATGGGAGCGGCTATTTTGTCCACCCCCGGCCGCGTGCGACTCATGGGAGCGGCCATTGTGTCCACCCCCGACCGCGTGCGATCCATGGACGCCGCCATCTTGGCTGACAGGCAAGGACCCCAGCGTGGACGGCTCCACACTGCCTGAAGACAACGATCTGATACACCAACCACGTTTGGCATCGGCGACCCTCGACCAGTCACGGCCCCGGACGCTCCAGACGACAACGACAAAGGTGCTGGTGAACGGGCACGAGACGCCGTGTTTGATCGACTCGGGGAGCACGGAGAGTTTTATTCACCCGGACACGGTAAGACGCTGTTCCCTTGTAATTCGGCTAAGCACCCAAAAAATGTTCCTGGCGGCGGGGTCCCACTCCGTTGAAATCAAAGGGTTCTGCATCGCAAACCTAACGGTGCAGGGGAGAGAGTTCAAAAATTACCGGCTGTATGTCCTTCCCCACCTCTGCGCTCCCACCCTCCTGGGGTTGGACTTCCAATGCAACCTCCAGAGCTTAACATTCAGATTTGGCGGCCCTATACCCCCACTGACTATCTGCGGCCTCGCGACACTCAAGGTCGAACCGCACTCCCTGTTTGCGAACCTCACCCCGGATTGCAAACCCGTCGCCACTAGGAGCAGACGGTACAGCACCCAGGACTGGACGTTTATCAGGTCCGAAGTCCAGCGGCTGCTGCAGGAAGGCATAATCCAGGCCAGCAATAGTCCCTGGAGAGCCCAGGTGGTAGTAGTGAAGACAGGGGAGAAGCAAAGGATGGTCGTAGACTACAGTCAGACCATCAACAGGTACACGCAGCTAGATGCGTACCCTCTTCCCCGCATATCCGACATGGTCAATCGGATTGCACAGTACAAGGTCTTCTCCACCGTGGACCTTAAGTCCGCCTACCACCAGCTCCCCATTCGCCCCGGTGACCGCAAGTACACTGCCTTCGAAGCAGACGGGCGGCTATACCACTTCTTAAGGGGTCCATTCGGCGTCACGAACGGAGTCTAGGTCTTCCAATGGGAGATGGACCGAATGGTCGACCAGCACGGTTTACGGGCCACGTTCCCGTACCTCGACAACGTCACCATCTGCGGCCATGACCAGCAGGACCACAACGCCAACCTCCGCAAATTCCTCCAGACCGCTAACGCCCTCACCTACAACGAGGAAAAATGCGTGTTTAGCACCGACCGTCTAGCCATCCTTGGCTACGTAGTGCGTAATGGAGTGATAGGCCCCGACCCCGAACGCATGCACCCCCTCATGGAGTTCCCTCTCCCCCACTGTACCAAAGCCCTGAAACGCTGCCTGGGCTTCTTTTCTTATTACGCCCAGTGGGTCCCTCAGTACGCAGACAAGGCCCGCCAACTAATCCAGTCCACTACTTTTCCCCTGTCGACAGAGGCCCGCCAGGCCTTCAGCCGCATCAAAACGGATATCGCAAAGGTCACGATGCGCGCCATCGATGAGTCCCTCCCCTTCCAAGTCGAGAGCGACGCGTCCGATGTAGCTCTGGCGGCCACGCTCAACCAAGCAGGCAGACCCGTGGCCTTTTTCTCCCGGACCCTACACGCTTCAGAAATTCGCCACTCCTTTGTAGAAAAGGAGGCCCAAGCCATAGTGGAAGCTGTGCGACATTGGAGGCATTACCTGGCCGGTAGGAGATTCACTCTCCTCACTGACCAACGGTCGGTAGCCTTCATGTTCGATAATGCACAGCGGGGCAAGATAAAGAACGACAAGATCCTGCGGTGGAGGATCAAACTCTCCACCTACAATTATGCGATCTTGTACCATCCCGGAAAGCTGAACGAGCCGTCCGATGCCCTATCTCGCGGCACTTGTGCCAACGCACAAGTGGACCGTCTCCAAGCCCTCCACGAGGACCTCTGCCACCCGGGGGTCACTCGTTTCTGCCACTTCATAAAGGCCCGCAACCTCCCTTACTCCGTCGAGGACGCCCGAACAGTCACCAGGAACTGCCAAATCTGCGCAGAATGCAAACCGCATTTTTTAAGGCCAGATAGAGCGCACCTGATAAAGGCTTCCCGTCCCTTTGAACGCCTCAGTTTGGACTTCAAAGGCCCCCTCCCCTCCACCGATCGCAACACGTACTTTCTTAACGTCGTTGACGAATACTCCCGCTTCCCCTTCGCCATCCCCTGCCCCGACATGACCGCTGCCACGGTCATTAAAGCCCTCGGCACCATCTTTACCCTGTTCGGTCTCCCCGCCTCCATCCATAGCGACAGGGGGTCCTCCTTCATGAGTGACGAGCTGCGTCAATTCCTGCTCAGCAAGGGCATAGCCTCGAGCAGGACCCCCGGGGGAACGGGCAGGTAGAGAGGGAGAACGGAACGGTCTGGAAAACCGTCCTACTGGCCCTACGGTCTAGGAGTCTCCCAACTTCCCGCTGGCAGGAAGTCCTCCCGGATGCCCTTCACTCTATCCGGTCCCTGCTGTGTACCACCACTAACCAAATGCCTCATGAGCGCCTCCTTGTCTTCTCTAGGAGGTCCGCTTCTGGAAATTCACTTTCGACCTGGCTGGGAGCCCCGGGACCCATCCTGCTCCGGAAACATGTGCGGGCGCACAAATCAGACCCGCTGGTGGAAAAGGTACATCTACTCCACGCAAACCCGCAGTACGCCTACGTGGCGTACCCAGAAGGCCGACAGGACACGGTCTCTCTGCGGGACCTGGCGCCCGCCGGAGCCCCCCCCCCCCCCCAACACAAATCACCTCCCCCTCACTCCCGCCGGTGCACCCCACCGCCACCCCCTTCCCGGGAGGATCAGTTCTCCTCCCAGGCCCATCCAGGGGTAAGGAAACAGAGGGGGACAGCGCGATGCTCCCAGAGTCAACCGGACCCGAGCCTGCACCACCACCACCACCCGGGCTGAGACGATCGGAAAGGGCGACCAGAGCACCATCTCGACTCATTGAATCGACTTAAGATGTATATAATTCAGTGACCCAGTAAAGCGGCATTGTTGTAAATAGTTAACGCTGCAAATCGGGTAAAATGTGAATAATTCGGGGGCCCAGTAAAAGCGGCATGATTGTATATAGTTCAATGGTTAAGGTACCGACCCAGTAAACCCCTACCACCATACCACCCACCACCCCGCCGGGTTCTTTTTTAACAAGGGGAGAATGTGGTGGTATATATTAAGGGTAATACGGTACACCATGAATGCCGAGGAGCCATTGGAAGACAGAGGCTGGATCCCGATTGAATCCGCCGCCTACTGGGCTCCACCCAGATAGGCGGGGTATAAGAACCCGATTTACTCCCCGCAGCTGCATTCTGTGACTGAGCTGCTGGGGAACGAGTCTTAACAAGTCTGCTCAATAAAGCCTCGATTGAAGTACTTTACGTCTCGCCTCGTGTGTGATCGATGGTGCCACAGTTTTCATTAATTATTAATGGGGTCTGGTTTCTCCTTTGCCCTCTCCTGGTAGCGGAGTTCCCATTGCAGTGGAGAATCCGTCGGCCAAAAAACGGCATCACCACAAGTATCCCTCAATGGCCTTGCCTCCTTATCATTGCAATCACCTTCAGCCCTGCAATGCCCCTAGGTTTCTGTGCTCTGCCAGCTATGCCCTCTTAAGCATTAGTGATTTTAAATTTTCCCCAGCTATCTCCAGCTGACTAAGCCTTTCCTCTCCTTATTATACTGCCTCTGTCCTTCCCTTTCCTCCTTTAAGGTGTTCCTTGAAACCTATCACTTTAACCAATTTTTTGCTCCTTTGGCCTAATAACTCTTTATCTAGCTCAGAGTCAAATTTTGTTCCATGATGCTTCAGTGAAACACCTTGGGATATTTTGTTATGGTAAAAATAGCAAATAAATGCAAGTTACTGTTGTTCTGGAGGAGGCCAGGGGAAAATAGGACTAGCTAGGCCATGGAAGTGAAGTCCAGGGGAAGTGAGACCGGGGAAAAGCGAGGTTGGGCCAGGCGTTGAGGCCGGAGAAGAAGCGTAGCCAGGTTGGGAGGAGGGAATTAAGGCTGGGGACGGTGGATGGGATGGGATGGCGGCGGTGGGGAAGGGGGAGGCTGCAGGAGGGTGGCCGTGGTTGGGGGATGTGGAGGTGAGATCTGAGGCAGGGATGGGTAAGTGAGGCCACGGGAGGAGGTGAGCCAAGATCTGGGGGAGGTGATGCTGTGGGGAAGCAAGGCCTGGGGAAACGAGGCTGGGGGCAAGGTGAGGCTGGTGAGGTCAGAAAAGGGCTACAAGGGAAAGAGATGGGCTGCACGGGGAACAGAGTGGTTGTAAAACATTGAGTGAGGGGCTGCTAATGGGAAAGAGGCTGCAGGCAGAGAGGGGGACTGCAAAGGGGTGAGGTTGCCAGATGTGCAAGAAGGAGAGAGCTTGCAGGGCAAACAGATGCTTGTGATCACTGATGGACACTTCTGAGTGCAAATGAGTGTTTAAGAATGATATAATGATGACTTCTAAATGCAATGATCACTTTTCAATGCTAACAAATGCTAATGATGGCTTCCATAAATGTACCGAAGCTGTGATGGCTTCTGAACACTTATGAGTATGTTGCTGACTCCTCAAGTATTCAGGAGCAATCTAAACAAACCATGATGATAATAAAAGATGGCAATTGAGCATTTTTTATGGCAAATAACGAATGTTTCTCCTGTAAAGACATGTTCCAAATTATGCCTTTTGATGTTAATTAGCAGTTTAAGTGGACATCTTTGGATGCCCTTTAATCATCAATAAATTCCTTATCTTGCTGTGCATAAATAATTCCCCCAATATAGCAAATGTTAACTGGAGCAAATCTCAATAATTCCTGTTATTTTTCATCACCTATAACATGGTTATAGTTGAATATCACCTTCTTCCGATAACAATTAATTGTTTTACTCTCAACCAGGCCACTTCATTTCTGACCTGTAGAGGGACTCGTGGATTGGTATTAGAAATATATACTAAATCATTCTTGAGAGATGACCCGGTGATGCTAGATAAAACTGGGCTGCATTCAACATTAACAAAGCAGCACTGCACTACAGATGGATATTCCCTTTGATTGTTGTCCATCTTCATTGATTAACAGCATTAAGCAGTAACCAGTGAGTAATAGTCGAGTGTGAGTTTTATTAATGGTGAAGCCTTTTTACGCTCTCTCCTCTTGCTAATTCTTATTGATGGCATTGTCAGGGATATTCATCTCTTTATAGATGGCAGTTCAATGTTCGAAAATGTAACTTTCCTGGACAAAAATAGAACATTATTGCCCAGACAAAGATCAATGGCTGCGCCACATTGGCAAGCTGCTGTTCAGTGAAGAGCTATACTGCTTAGCAATCGGCTCTGTGGCTTGTCTACTTTCTCTGTAGGCCAGCAACTTAAAAATAAAACTCCCCAAAATCAATTTCAGCACACAGTCGTCAATGTAAGGTTGACTTGCAATGAATATATTCAAACTGTGCTGGAGCAAACTTAACAGATGTTCAAATAATTTCGAAATGCTCAGATACCACAACGCCAGGAAAACAAAGTCAGAAAATAGAATATCTGCAATCCTTTATGATTTTCTGTCAAAACATTCTCAACGGCAAATAATAATGGATGTGCTTAATGTGGAACTATTAGGAAATAAGCTGCAAACTCAAGGAATAAATGCTAGAAAGATTCATACTCTCACCTATGTGCTGTCCCAATCCCTTATATAAAAGCTTCTTTGAGAAGTACTTTTAAATAAAAATGGAAGTCACTTCTTTTATATTTTGCATAAATCAGGCTTGTCAGTTCGCATCGCTTTCATCAAATAATGCAGACAGTCTCTCATTACACATATTTCCCACAATCAAGATCGCAGACTTTACAATTAACACATATGATAATTATTCCTATCGTTCTGTTTTATAGTTTCAAGAACAGCTGTCAGCGTTGTGCATTGTTTATCTTATCAAGTCATAATTACAAATTACCCTTATTTATAGCGTTAACTTGTCAAATATTCACAGGGGTCCAGATGTTCTTGTGATAATATCAATGATGTGCACTGGAACTCTTGCACAGAATGGGTAGGGTATCTTGAACTTGAGTTAACAGGCAAGCTGCGGTGCGTATCTTCAACCAATCAGATTGACCCTGGGCATTATTTTGGTCAAGGGGTGAAAACAGGCACTTAAATGACTGCTGGGCTAGTAAGAAATGTCTGATTGAAATTCTGGCTTTAGTACACAATTTTCAGGTTAGTTGATGATTATCATGATATGAATGTGCATGCAGGTGCGAATCAGAAACCAGTAGACTTAGGTCTCAGGTTCTGATTAGATGCATATTTTGTGGAGCAGTGTATGTGGACCGCATTTACTCACTTCCACTGAAGGTGTGGAGTGTATTTGGCTGGCACATTGCAGCATGTAGAAGAGACATGGATAAGTTGTTGGATGTGGCAATGGAAGTCCTGAGAAGGGAGGGTGGGGGGGGGGGGGGTGCAGGATCCAGAGCAGGAGGGATATCCTGTTCCTGTAATCGGAGAGGACACCCCTCGCCCTACTCAACCGCCTGTCCATCCCTCCTGCAGTAGTTGGTGCTGGTCTCATGTCCTCTTCCCCTTCCTTATCCAGACCATCGGGACCCCAATCAATATGCCAATGACTGCATACTGCCTTTTTCTTGGTGACTCGCCGATGGGGAGCAGTCCAGCACTTATTGGCTTTAGGTGGAGTCCTGAGAGAACCCCAGAGTAAATGCCACCTGGCTGTGGATGGAACAGTTTGAAGTGTCCCAGTAAGTCTCCTGATCTGCTTCAGAGATTTATTTGCAATTCCAACTGCAATTAACATCAAGTGGCGAGTATTCTTTTGAGCATGAGTATCCCTTTAAATAGTGCTTGAAATCAACATCAATATCATGTTTAATCACAAAGAACAGGTCACTGTTAGGAGATTGAATCGTTAGGCACAAAAGTGCCAGCAGCCTCTTTATTGAGCACTAGCACGCCTTTTATGTAGCAAACAGCTGTTTAACTTGTCTCTTGGCGGCCATTGCTTCCGCTGGCTTCAACTCCATACCAAGTTGACGTCTTGTATTAAACACGGGTTAAACTGAAGTTTCACCTTCAGGTCTCATTACCTCTTCAGCACCTGAAGTAATTGGTGCAAATCACCCACACAGATTCCAAACAGTATGTCAGAATATTTAATTCAATGTCGAATCAGCTGCGGAAAGCAAGATGGAGGGAGGGGTGAAAAAAGATTGGATTAAAAAGGAGATAACAGAGACAGAAAGAAAAAAATTAAAGATGTATTTCAATTTTAAATCTCCAACACAAATGAAACTGAGAAAAAATAAGACTCCACATTTATAATTGTTAACTTTCAGTGTCAGAGAGATTGCTTGGCATTAATTAAGACTCATCACTTACAATTGAATTGACAAGACCTAAGGTCCTCTGGTGTGTTTTATGGGTATCTATCATGTAAGTGCAGCAACTTCACACAGTTCCATGTAATTCAAGGACAAGACTCTTGGTGAGGTACCAGTGTGGTGCAGCTTTTAGTGGCTGTGGGGGGGGGGGGGGGGGGGGGGGGGGCATCTCAGAAAGCAGCTGCCAATTTTTTTTCTGTTTAACTGCACATGTGTGGTCACCAGAAGTTGCTGTGTGATTGACTGTCTAATAACGATGAGCGTTGGGAGACTCTTACATTTACCACAAAATCTAAGCAAATGGGCAGAATTTTAACAGCCAAGGGAGGAGAGTAATGGGTTATAGTGTGGGCAGGAGGTTAAATCTTCAAAAGAAAATGCCGGAATGTCAGAAATCCACCATGATAACCTCCCTCGCCCAAGCTTTACTGGGGATGCATTTGGGGACAAATTTCACCTGGGCGTTTAAATATTTTAACCCTGAATTCTGGCATATATAGCCAGTGATTCCAGGGCATGCAGCACTTGCCAGGGATGAAAAGGCAAAGGTGCAGGGACACACTGATCAATGAAACTGATAGGCTTGAACGGTTTCATCAATGAGACTTCATAGTTTTGTTGCCCCGCCTGCGTGAAAGGCTTGTGCTCATAGCAAATGTTCTGAGAGTGTGCTTCACTGCTTTTCAGGCTATATCCAACTCTTTGGAAGTCATTTTACCCACCTTGGATTTCATTCATCTTGACCAGATCTTTCCTGCTGTCAGCCTTCACTGAATAATTAATCACCCTACGTAGCTCCACCTTGGAACCCTGATGAGAAACAGGAGGAGCAATAACACCAGCAGCAGGAGTATTCGGAGTAAAACCACCAGTAGTTTGAGTATTTGGTGTAACACCACCAGTAGTTTGAGTATTTGGAGTAACACCACCAGTAGCTTGAGTATTTGTAGTAATACCACCAGCAGCGGGGGGATTCAGAGTAACAACACCAGCATTTGGAGTAACACCAGCAGCAGCAGGAGTATTCAGGGTAAAGCCACCAGTAGCAGGAGTATTTGGTGTAACACCACCAGTAATTTGGGTATTCGGAGGAACACCAACAGTAACAGGAGTATTCGGAGTAACACCATCAGCAGCAGGACCGGTTGTCCTTTCCTCAGTCGCAAGTAGCTTCATGGGACAGAGGCGATAGGCACAGAGTGCAGCTTGAAGGAGGTGGTATTCCCAGCACAGGATCTATCAGCAGAAGATTAACTTTTGTGACATATCCGAGCACCAGTGTCTCATAAGAGTCAGGCTTTCATGGCAGGTTGTTGTTGACATCTGTTGCCGTTCTGACACAGGAATACCTCACTGTGGACCATGTGGACTGTCAAATTGGCTCTAGATCCACCGTTGGTTCTCTGCCTCTCCCTGCAGCTGTGCACTCTCTTCTCCCGCAAGCAGAGAGAGAGCAGAGATTTTTGTGTGCGCGAAGTATAATACTTGTTGAGGAGGCTGAGAGTGGGCCACGGGTGTGAGATGCCAATTAAATGAGGCTCAGGGTGCTGGTAGCTGTTCTGATGGGGGCGTGAGGTGGCTGCAGAGAGAAGAATGAGTGGAGCTGCAAAGGTATGTTGTCTGAGGAGTGCTGTGCAGGAGAAAATTGGGAAGGTCAGAGTGTGAGGCATGGCACCTGGATGTGTCAAACCACTCTGCCTTCCTGCCCTCATGAGCAGCAAACATTTTTCAGAAAGGTATGAGCAGAATTTGCTTTCCTTTCGCTGATTGCACACATCTGGAAATGCTGCTTCTCATTGTTTCACTTTTGCCTCAGGAATACAATTTTTAATAATGGGAGTTTAAACCTGATGTTGGAGCAATAAATCATTCTATGGCCAGGTCACTTCGACCACCCCTTTTCAGTCCAATTGGCAGCAAGATGAAAACGGGATTAAAATCAGGTAGTTGGCATTTGGCGAGGGATATGATGGAGTGCTGCAAAAGTCCCCCAAAAATATGGAGCAGCATAATTAATTACATAGATCACCTACTCCATAACCTCTTCGTCCTAATGCAATAAAAACCCCAACAATGTAAGTGTTGCATGTTCTCAGCAAAACAAGAAATTAGTTTAGATAATTTATGCTGTATTTACATTGGTCCATAATTTGCTGACAAAATAACAGTGAGGCTAACATATCATCGCTGCTTTTGCACAAATTCTGCAGCAACTTCAGAGAAGGAACAAATTGCGTGTGAAAATCCAAAAGTTGCTGATGGAATTGCCACCACTGCTGTCTTCTCTGAAACAGCAGCTTGCTGTTTGACTCCGCGGTCATAAGCACCGAATGGCGTGAAGTTGCTGTACTTGCATGGTAGATACAAACTGAACACGAAATAGGAAGTGAAATGTTATCCACTTCATCTAAGCATCCCTTTAACAATGTGAAAAGTGTTAATTAATTTCCTTCAATTGCACTGAAAATTGTGGAATTTCATTCCTTCAGATTTCAGTGATTTTTGGAGACTTTAACAATGGACGCAATTTAATTAAATGGGGACAAAGTCCAACAGCGAGCACGTTTAGCCACATGTTTCCCGGTGTTCACAGTGCCAAGAAACACCCTGTTATTTAACCCATCCCCAGTTAGATAGGGGGCCTCAGCGGGGAACGTGCGGCCGAGGCTGCATAAAGCTCCATTTTCTGCACTGAGGAGTTCCTTTCGCCAGAACTCTTCGTTGTAACGAGAGAACAGGACACAATTTTTAAATGGTCTCCTGATCTCTGGAGACCCCCACCTCACTATGAGAGGGTCCCTGAGTCAGGTTCCCCCCCCTCCCCAAACACCCACACAGACAACCCCTGGCCCGATCGCAAAAAGTGCCAACCTGGTACCTTGACAGTGGCACCTTGACACTGCCAGGTTGCCATGCTGGCACCAGCAGTGCTAGGGTGCCACCCTGCCCAGATCCCCTGGCAAGCCCCACAAGTGCTGTTCCGTTGGTCCCTGTTTGTGGCGACCAGTACTGAACGGTGCTCACCCGAGGTCTCCGAGGTGAAAGGGATCGATCTCAGTCTCGGGTGCCTCTGGAAACTTTGGGAAAATTAGAGCGAGACTAGCTGTCTCGCTCTAATATGCAGATTCGCCAAAAAGTGACCCCGCCCACAATGGACGGGGTTCACATCAGAACGTCTTGCGGGATTGCCGGGTAGGTGCCGGGAGCAGGGCATCCTGGCTTCTATTGGCCGTGTTGCGCCGCAGCGCGTTGCCTTTTAGGCACAACGTGGCCGTTCGATCTCGCCCAATGTTACATTTTAAATTTGAGTTTTTTTTTAAACTTTTTCTTTTTGCTTTGATTTTATCTCTCTCTCTTCGCTAAATCTTTCTTTCTGTCACTTTATTTATTTCTCTTCCTGCAACTAACTTGACATTTCATTCACTAACACTAATTTACACTTCCTTCTCAGTCCATATTGTGCTAATCTCACAATCTATCAAACCGATTGGCCAAGAAGACACATCCTTACTTTCCCTGTTCACCAATGTCCCAGATATTCAGTTAACCTCACTGCAACATTATCAAGGGAGACTTTCAGTAACTGGGGCACGCAAAATATTATAGTGATTAAACATACCACAGGCACGTCACTGACAGTGGCTGCCATTTGATGCTCAGTTCCATCAAATTATAGCCATAGTCCAAAGTGATTCTTTTAAAAAAAATTCTTCTCCTTATCCATTACAACATTAAAATAACACAATACTTGGAGAGCAGAACACACCAAGCCAGTCCTGCATAAATTACTCTTAGATGTATGAAAACTCCATGGCAACTACCTGTCTTTAGTGACCAATCCTTAATGATCGCTTACCCAGCAACAGTGCAGGAGGATATCCTGCGGCTCTCATTGGTAGTTATATTTTAATAATCAGATTTGTTCAGATAATGTTTTTTTTAGTATCTCTGACATTTTCTTGAATAACTGCAATACTTGGGTGGCAAATGAGGTAAATGTTGAACGTTACAACCTGTCCTAATGTACCAATAACTTGCCCTATCTATAAAATACTGGGCTATTGCAAAATAAATCACTGTTAAAAGACAGTACCTATCAGGTGATGCTGTTCGAAGTCAACAATGGCAAAATGACAATATCAAAATAACCTTTGCAAATCATCTTTTTTACACTCACAGAAAAAGCAAATTAATTCCATGCAATTAGAATATTCCACACTTTACATCCTTTCATTTTATTTCTAATTACAAAGTCAAAGAGAATGGAAAACGAGTGTCTTGGCACAATGACATTTCTTCTTCTTGTGCATTGTAGCAAGCTTCTGCCTGGATCAGAAGAGTATAGGCTCAATCCCATTTCAGGATGAGACTCCAGGGCAGTACAGAAGGAGTGCTGCATTGCCAGAGATACCATGAACTAAATTGAGTTGTCTATTGCTGTGGTTTAGATGGATGCAAAGATCTACTTTCTGACAAATAACATGAAGTTTGCATGCTATTTTCTCCAGTATTGGTTCTTCAACCGATGTCACTTCAAATTAGGAAGGGTTATTGGCTTAGGGGGATAGGGTGGAAGTGAGGGCCTAAATGGGTCGGTGTAGACTCAATGGGCTGAATGGTCTCCTTCTGGACTGTATGTACTATGTTAAAACAATATCTCATATTGTTGCTTATGGGATCGCACTGGTTCATCATGTCTGCTCTGTCCGTCTCCAGACCTCGAAGGGTGAACAAGAAAAACTGAATTAACAAACGTCTGGAAATAATTTGTTGTGTAAATTGCCATGTAAAAGCAAATATTATTACATGAATGACATTTTTTTTATTTTCAAGACCACATAAGGCAAACATATCACTTAACTTTAATTTAAAAAGCTGCCCTCATTTTCCCATGTCCCGACGGTATGATGAGAACATAACTTTAAACATCTTTTCTTCTGATTCATATTTAGCTTATGCTTCTATATTGAATAGTATTCATTCTTTACTTTTCTGCTCTTCTTTGGGTTGTGGTATTTCTGTTGGACCTCCAGCCTTATTCTTCGACTTGTCACACCTGTTGTCACAACTGAATAACTGCTTAGCTTTCTCCATAATGGAAGCCGCCAGCGCAAGTATGTTTCTCCCACCCCCCGCAATTATCTTTCAACCACTGTTATAAGTGAACACCCAGATGACAAACATGCTCAACTTCACCTCGAAGAATGAAGAAGAAAAACTGAATTAACAAACGTCTGGAAGTCTTTACCAGTTAGTTGTGCCCTTCGCTCTTAAGCACCATGAGAAGTTAATTACTACACGTGTCATGATCGGCTGCCAGTTTGCCATTACTGCTAATGAACCTGCATTCGCAGGCATTGCGTATCTCAAAGCCATATGTTGCTAAGATCTCATTAGTGGCTTCATAAAGTCAAATGAAAGGTTTCTCTTGATTTTATTTTGACAAAAGAGGAAATTACAGCCATGTGTGATGGGTTTTACAAATTGGTGCTCCTGGCACAATGCTTTGCGTGGCAGCAACACTACTTCATCAATTCTATCCCTGCATATTTGAATGCAAACCAGATACAATTAGCTTTTGGCTGAGAACTGACAGTCTACTCATGGTATTCTATCCAACATTATTGACCGTTCATTTTTCCTCCTTAAAATTAATTAAAAACATTGTAACTTGTCGTTGTATCTTATAAGTAAGTAGCTGTTAGCTGATCTGTATTGAACTGAGAAAATCTAACAATGAATAGGCAACATTGTATCAAAAGATCATTTAAGTAATAGAAATTAAAGAGATCAATGTTTTAATCTAGTTATTGATTTATAAAATGCTTCTAAAAACCCAAGAAAGAAATGAAAGATCAGTGGATTACAGAGTGTTTTCATCTTGGCAGGGTTATGTGGGAAAGATTATTCACGTACTATAGGTCAGCAGTGGTGCAGTTCAGGCATGGGTAGTTCCACAAAAAAGGTTTAATGATTTTTAAGTAAAAGAGCAACAGTGTTAACTGGAAATAAAAGTTAATCCTTCTGATTTGAATAAATGGTTTTACAGAGAATGGCATAAAATAATGGTTGCAATGTCAAAACCCTCGTACTTGCAGACATCATAATTAGGCAGATGGAAGGAAAGTGAGGTTAAATTTTCTGAAAGATTGAAAGGTGAGACATCATTGTCCTGAAGGTGCTGGGGATTTGATTTGTCGGGGCTGGGGCATGCACCGAAAACTGGAAGGAGTGTATAGCCGTGGTGATGTGGGAGCAACAACCTTTCTCGATTACGAGTAAGAACCTGATATGCAGGTGCCGGGCACAAATCTCTAGATAAAGGGGGAGAAAACATACCAACTTTGTCCTCATTTTGATGGGCACTTTTATTTGTGGTTGCATCAAGCTCTGCGAAGATCCTCGATATGCAAACACCAGATTTCACCCCATGCTGAGGTTCTATCTGTCCCCAATGATGTGATGGGTTGGTCTGCCCGTGTTTCCTTGGAAAGATTCGTTCAACTGGGCCATGCCATACCACTTCTCTCTCATGAAAGGTTTCTGCAGAAAAACAGCTTTGACCCCAAGTCCATCAGGTAGTGGCCCATATGTAACATCTTCAAGAAATGGCAGATCCTGCTGGATGGTTCCATGAACAGACGGACAAAGTCATTTGGCAGAATGCCTCTTCACCAGAAATGTTGAACGAGCACCAAGATGTAGATTGGCTGGTGGTGAGAAGGGTCCGCTCCCTCAGAGTCTCATCCCTCCATATGTTTCCCTCGAGGCGGCTGTGGTGGGAAGAAAATCAATGGCTACCTCCCTCTGAAATGTGCCTTTTTAAAGCAGATGGGGAAGAGATGCAATTGTTTTGTTGAGGTTCGTCTGAGCAGCTCAATAACACAAGACTCTTGCTCTATACACTGCTCCGAGGAACCAGCATCGGGATAAACATCAACTGTTTCTTTAATTCTACTTGTGGCTTGGTGCAGTTTTTATAGCTGCAAAGTTTAAAGAAGAACCAGTATATGTTTTGGTTTGGGTTTCGGTCAATTCTTGCCACAGTCAAAAAGATGAAAGAAAATTATCGAAGAATACTGGGCTCGACCGTTAAGTGTTGGAATTTGAGTTTAAAATATTGGTGAGGCTAACAGCACTCACGATTAACATGGAGTAAATCAGACAACAACATCCAGAGTCGCTACAAACATAATCAAACGCAGTGATCCAGAAGTTGCCGTCTCATTTGCCCTGAACCTCGACAAGCTTCGCTACACTATTACTTTATCACTGGATTCATCATGAAAATAATTGAAGGTTGTGTATTGACTGTCCAGTTACCCAGTAAATATTGGAATATAGCAGATCTAACTCTACTAACTAAGAGAGGAGTGGGAGTGAAAGCAATGAACTATAGGGCAGTTAACCTGGTCATCAGTAGAAGGGAAAATGTTAGCATCTATTATTCACAATGTGGTAACATAGTATTTGAGAAAGCATAATATGATGAGACAAATTCCCGACATTAGAAGGATGAGAGGCGATCTCATTGAAAAAGATTAATCTCTGAGAGTCGAATCTTGAGGTCAGGAGTATAGGTTGGAAGGTGGGAGCGGAAGGGAGCGATTTTTACTTGAGGATGGAATGGCTGGCCATATGCAATTTCATGCTGCTCATCTCATTAGGTATGCATGCACGAAGATCATTGTGAATCTAGCAGTAAGACGGGCAGGAAATCAATTTGCCGCCACTTCTTCCTTAGCGGGATCACAGTTAGTAGAACTTTAGGCTTCTACTAGCCTTGCTCTCCCCCTGTATAGTTGAGTTGCCCTTCCAGTTAATTCATGATTATTAGGGTGTCCCTTTAATGGCCAATTGTGCTCACCTATAACTCCACCCAGCAAAAAGACTCTCCTCTACTTCAAGGAGCCACATGTACAGAGCAACCATGGTGTGAGGAAGATCCTTGAGAAAACTGTGCACATAACGTTCCAGACACGTTCCATCATCTTCTCTCCTCCCCGTCACCCACAAACCTCCCTACTCCATTTTTGACCCACCCAATATAATCAACCTCTGTCACCTTTGAAACTCTCTCTGATATCCTTGAACCTGTAATAACCATCATCCTCTGCATGCTGTCTCTCCATCTGAACCTACACCCATTAGCAGCCCCATGACCACCCTTACTATTATCCACCCCACCAGTTTTTTTCCATTCCTGTGACCCGCCCCCCCCGCATGAAACCATCTGCTACCCAATCATGAGCCTGGACCTGTGTTGCTAACTTTGCCTTAGTTTAATTTCTCTGTTTTATCACCTTTGCTCTTGAGTCGCCAGGTATCTTTATGATACTCGGTTCAAGTCCGAGTAATGATCAATACTCCAATACACCGCTTAGTAAGATTTAAATCAAAGCACATTTATTATACACAGTAATCGCTACTCATGCACAAGTTCTACGTTTAAGCTACTTCTATAACTAACAGGCCTATACTTAACTTGGAACTGGCCCCCAGGTCAGGAAACAAATGGCCTTTCGTTCGGGTTCTGAGCCTGCGGGATTCGAAGTTGGTACAGATTGGTAGCTAGGAGCGCCTATCTCGTAGCGAGCATTGAAGTAAGACTTACAGTTTCAACCAGCTGCTGAAGAGTGAAGAGCTGGAGAAGCGGTGGAGAAGAGAGCGACTTGAACTTGGGGCTCAATTCTTATAGTCACCAGGGGCTTCCCGTCTTTCGGGGCGGACCCTGTACCTGGTCCCAAGTGATTGGACTTTGTCCCAATCGCTTGGTTCGATTTTCTCCAATGCTGGAGCGGTTCCCTGATCGATGGGCGGTCTTGAGGTGGTCGTTCACCTCCTTTTGTGTAGGCTCCTGCTGGCGCCGAAGAGTCTGGTTTGGCTTTGTGTGTCTAAATGTTGCTTATTGTTCCCGGGTATTGCTCATTAGTATGCAGATGGCTGTTGTTTTGTTATGCTGATGGTTGCTGGTATCGATAGTGTCTGGCCTTCCCAGAGGTAAATACACAGCCAACCTGCAGCTGCTCATTTTTGTCTTGTTGGCTGACTTTCCCATCCGCCTTTGCCGTTCGCCATTTTGAATCGGGAGTTGGCCATTTTAAGTGGCTACACCTGCCACACTACTGCACCCCACCACCCCTCTCACTTTGACTGTTCCCTCCGCTGCCCAGTACCTTCAGTTCAACCCTCAGGAGCCCAATGTAGAGAGCACTAAACCCATATGGGACCATCTCTCCCACCATCCCTGTACAGAAACTCCCCATTTACTCATTCATAGGTCAAATATGCATACCCCTCCCTCCCACATTCCTGCACCCTCACCTTCCCTCTCTGGCTCCATCAATGTCCTGGACTCCTTTTTTCGCTTGGCCAGCCTCCCTGCCCGTTAGACTGCCACCACCCAATCATTACCTCATTGAACAACACTCCCCAAAGAGGAAAAACTCACTCCAATCCCAGCAAGTTGACAACCTCGCCTGCTACACTCACTTATCTGCAGTCATGAATCTGAAGACATGTGTTGCTCAATTGGGAAGGGAATTTACTCATGGCAAGCTGACCTTTTAATTGAGTATGCCTGACATACAAACATAGTTCTTGATGCTTGCTTGCTGTCAGGAACCTTAACACATTCAAACTTCCCTGAAATTAATTGCAAAAGTTCATTGCGCCTAATTAACTTCCCCTGGCCAGCTTGCTTCCTACTCCCAGAAGCAGCACAAAGCTCCGCCCTGAGAGAATGTTTTTTGTGGCTATGAACTCTAGTTCATAGGGTCATAGTCTTAGAATACTGGCGAGTGTGTGGTGGTGGTGGCCATTTAGGACTGATATTAGAGAAATGTCTTCATTCAAAAGGATGTGACTCTTTGGAATTTTCTATTCAGAGGCTGGAGATGTTCAGTTATTGAATACATTCAAGACAGAGATTTTTGGAAACTGAGGTAATCAAGGGATATTCCAATAGTGCAAGAAAGCAGAATTCAGCTACGAGATCAGCTAAGAGCTTTTAGCCTGCGCCACCTCCTATTTCTTACGTTTGTTATGTTCTCAATCACACCATAAAAATTTTGGGTTGAAGTGAATTTTCAATGGTGCGATCAGCCATAATTACTTCCTCGCAATCTCTCTAACCCTGAAAATGTAACTTTACAAGTATCCAGTCACATTTCTCCAAGTGAAATAGGTATTGGTGATTAACGGAGTTCCACAAACTGCCATAGGCATCTCTCCCCATGAGAGGGAAAAAATTGGCGAGACAGCTTGTGGAGCATCACTCTACATCAAGCGCAGAGCAAGGCAAGGAGGTAGTTCTCCGTGAACTACCACAGCCAGTACAGAGGTTGAATCCGAGCTGTTAATGTTAGCCTGCACCACATGT
This sequence comes from Scyliorhinus torazame, assembly GCF_047496885.1. Lineage (NCBI taxonomy): Eukaryota > Metazoa > Chordata > Chondrichthyes > Carcharhiniformes > Scyliorhinidae > Scyliorhinus > Scyliorhinus torazame. The sequence goes on along the minus strand of NC_092707.1, from coordinate 324,305,703 downwards.
GAGCCAAGTGTTGGAAATGTAAATTTTTGTTTTTAATACTTTTTCTGTGATCTCTCTTTTAATTCCAGCTTTCATTCCCAAGCGCCATGAAGATTTGTGGAAATTATTTTATATTGAATTAAATACTCTAGTTTATACTTGCCATTTAGACTTTACTCTGTGCTTCAGTGAGGATTATTCAAAATGATCAGTTGAAGCATGTACCGGATTTGTCAGAAAACACAAAGCTTGGGAGCGGGCTCAAAGACAAAGTGCCAAGTTAGATCCAAAATTGGCTCAGTGACAAGCAGCATGGCATAGCTGTCAATGACATTTTTGTGACGGGAAGGCAGTTTCCATAGGACTCAGTATTAGGTCCCTTGCATTTTGTGGTATATATAAATGAATTAGACATAAGTATAGGAGACACGATTAAGAAGTTTGCAAATAGTGCATCACTCACCTGATGAAGGAGCTAAGCTCCGAAAGCTAGTGATTCCAAACAAACCTGCTGGACTTTAATCTGGTGTTGTAAGGCCTCTTACTGTGCCCACTCCAGTCCAATGCCGGCATCTCCCCATGGATGCAAAGATTGGCCACATGGTTGATAGTGAGGAAGAAAGACTGCAGGAAGTTATTAATGGACTGGTCAGGTGAGGAGAAGAGTGACAAATGGAATTCAATCCAGAGAAGTCTGAGGTGTGGCATTCTGGATGGGCAAACAAGGCAAGGAGATACACTATAAATTCTAGGATACTGAGATGCATGGAGTGGCAGGAGGGCATTGGAGTGCATGTCCACAGATCTCTGAAGGTAGTAAGTCAGGTAGCTAAAGTGATTCTGACAGAATACAGGCACTTGCCATTATAGTAAGATGGTCAGCAATCAGGAAAATCGTGCAGGAAGTCACACAAAAACTGCTGTGTGTAATCAGTAGTGGAAAGGGGGAAATGTAGGAAACCCACCTACTAGTGGAGGGAACGCAATTAGGCTCATTAATGGCTCACTTAAAACGATTGGGTGGGATTCTTCAGCAGTGCCCGCCTGTCGACTGGAAATTCCTGCCGGAGTGCAAGGACTTTTACATGGTACCCAAAGAACAAAGAACAAAGAAATGTACAGCACAGGAACAGGCCCTTCGGCCCTCCAAGCCCATGCCGACCATGCTGCCCGACTAAACTACAATCTTCTACACTTCCTGGGTCCGTATCCCTCTATTCCCATCCTATTCATGTATTTGTCAAGATGCCCCTTAAATGTCACTATCGTCCCTGCTTCCACCACCTCCTCCGGTAGCGAGTTCTAGGCACCCACTACCCTCTGCGTAAAAAACTTGCCTCGTACATCTACTCTAAACCTTGCCCCTCTCACCTTAAGCCTATGCCCCCTAGTAATTGACCCCTCTACCCTGGGGAAAAACCTCTGACTATCCACTCTGTCTATGCCCCTCATAATTTTGTAGACCTCTATCAGGTCGCCCCTCAACCTCCTTTGTTCCAGTGAGAACAAACCGAATTTATTCAAACGCTCCTCATAGCTAATGCCCTCCATACCAGGCAACATTCTGGTAAATCTCTTCTGCACCCTCTCTAAAGCCTCCACATCCTTCTGGTAGTGTGGCGACCAGAATTGAACACTATACTCCAAGTGTGGCCTAACTAAGGTTCTATACAGCTGCAACATGGCTTGCCAATTCTTATACTCAATGCCCCGGCCAATGAAGGCAAGCATGCCGTATGCCTTCTTGACTACCTTCTCCACCTGTGTTGCCCCTTTCAGTGACCTGTGGACCTGTACTCCTAGATCTCTTTGACTTTCAATACTCTTGATCCCATCCCGTCCGTGATGATCTTGCGGCAGGCATGGCCTAAGAATCCAGCCCATTATCTCTGAGCCCACTGGGATTTGATGGTGGCTCAGAGATTAAATAAGCCTCACTTCACTCTCCCGTGCTTACAGAAAAATGCCACTGAGATCTTTCAGGGTTGCCAGTGGCCTAACAGTGGGGTCACTCATTCACAGGCACTCAGTTGTGCCCCATTGAGGGAGCTGGGATTAAGAATGGAAGGGTGGGGGTGGGTGAGGCATGCTGCTGAGAGCCACCTGACCTTACATGCAGTGACAATCCCTGGCGAAGGCCCTACTGTGTTACCAGCAGTGGCCACTGCGCCTTACATGGAGAGCTGTTAGTAGCTGATTTGCTGCACTCAGGAGTGGTACTGTCACCTTCTGGGGGTTTAATCAAATGTGAGGATTGACTCTGGCCCAGTTAGTAACCTGCTAAACTTTCATTTGCGTCGGACCTTGAACCGGTGGGTAGGACCCCCATCGACACAACTAAATTCTACCCACACAATGTAATAGGAGGGAGGTCATGTTAGAATTGTATAAAACACTAATTCCACCACAGCTAGAGAACTGCATATAGTTCTGGTCACCACATCACTGGAAGGGCGTGATCGCACTAGAGTGGGCATAGATAGTGTTGCTAGGAGTGAAGGATTTTAGGTATGAGGAAAGTTTGGATAAGCAAGGGTGTTTCTTTTTGGAACAGAGGAGGCTAATTTGAGATTCAATCATGAGGGGCTCAATTGGAAGGACCTATTTCCCTGAGCAAAAAGGTCAATAAATAGGGGCAATAAATTTAAAGTAATTGGCTGAATGATTAGAGTTGAGCTGCAGAGAACCTTTTTTCACCCAGGTGGTGGGAAGGCTCGGGAATACTGAAAGAGACAGACATCCTCATCCTATTGAAAAATTATTGAATATACACTTGCAGTGCTGAAATCTACAAAGCCGATGAGCAAGAGTTGGAAGGTGGGAACTCTTTTATGGTTAGCACAGATGCAATGGGCTAAAATGCTTCCTTTTCTTCAATGATGCTATGGGACACACTGTTGCTTACTCTGTTCATATTAGTCACAGATACCCCATGAAGAGGTACACTGGCAATGACCTTTAGTTCACTTCTGCGGCGACCACTTGCTGACGAGTATGATTGACCACCTAGGATACTCTGTGTTACTGGTCTTGGGTTCTGTGGGTCCTTTCATGCTTAATGAGGCCGATCCTGAAACTGCATCTTTGACTGCACACTTGGCAGGTATTTCTGAGAGGTGTTATTGTTCCTTGGACTCTAGATTGTTGGTATTACTTTCTCAGGCTCCTTTTCCAGGCCTCTTGCTGGCAGGTGGCCTCGAAGAATTGGGTGGGTCCCTTCAATCAGGATGTTTTTCCACGTAGGTCTCTTCTGAGCAAGGGTCTTCCAGGCATTAACGTCTATATTACATTTCTTCAGGTACGCCGTTGGAGTGTCTTTGACACGCTTCCTTTGTCCTACTCTTGTTCAGAAGCCTTCCTGGAGCTGGACGAAGAAGATTTGCTTTGGCAGTTGGGACTCTGACATCCTAAGCACATGGTCGGCCCAGCGGAGTTGGTTTAAAATGATCATGGCCTCGATGCTGGTGCTCTTAGCTCCTTCAAGGACACTGACTTTAATACACCTGTCTTCCCAGCTGACGCAGAGAATCCATCTCAGACAGCGTTGATGATACCTCTCCAGGGCTGTGAGGTGGCATCTGTACGTGTTCCCAAGTTTTTGAGCTGCACAGAAGAGTTGGGAGGATGACCGTTTTGTCCACAAAGATCTTTGTGTCAGTACGGATGTTCCCGTCATCAAAGACTCTTGTTTTTAGGCATCCAAAAGAGGTGCTCGTGGATTGGATACGAAGTTGGATTTCCGCATCGATGTCAGCCTTCGAGGAGAGGTGGATCCCCAGGTATGGCAAATGTTCCATGTTTAGTCGGATTTCTCCATTGATTTTGGCAGAGGGAGAGTACAGATCTTGCCCTGGGGTGGGATGGTAATGGACTTAAGTCTTCTTGAAGTTGAAACCGATTCTTTGGTTGTTTCCACGAAGGTGCCAAGCATGGCTCGGAGATTCTCTTCTGAGTGGAGGTGGCGATGTCATCCATACACTGAAGTTCCGTGAGTGGTGGAAGTGTCGTTTTCTTCTTGGGTTTCAACAGGCTGAGGTTGAAAAGTTTTCCTTCCATCCTGTAGGTGGTGTCCACTCCACTGGGAAGCTTGCTCTTGACAAGGCGAAGGGTTGGGGAGATGAAAATGGAGAAAAAGGTGGGGGCGATGACACATCCCTGCTTGACTCCAGTCTTGACCTCAAAGGTTTCTGTCTTATTTCAGTCGGTGAACTCTGTCACTGTGTAGCCAGTTAAAATGGCTAAGTCCCAACTTAGAATGGCTAACTCCCGATTTAAAATGGCGAACGGCAAAGGCTGATGGGAAAGTCAGCCAACAGGACACAAACAAGCAGCTGCGGGTTGAGTGTGTATTTACCTCTGGAAAGGCCAGACATGATCGATACCGGCAACCATCAGCATAACAAAACATCAGCCATCTGCATATTAATGAGCAATCCTCGGGAACAATGAGCAACATTTAGATACATAAAGCCAACCCAGACTCATCGGCGCCAGCAGAAGCCTACACAAAGGGAGGTGAACGACCACCTCAAGAACACCCATCGATCAGGGAACCGCTCCAGCATTGGAGAAAATCGAACCAAGCGATTGGGACAAAGTCCAATCACTTGGGACCAGGTACAGGGTCCGCCCTGAAAGGCGGGAAGCCCCTGAGGACTATAAGAATTGAGCCCCAAGTTCAAGTCGCTCTCTTCTCCACCGCTTCTCCAGCTCTTCACTCTTCAGCAGCTGGTCGAAACTGTAAGTCTTACTTCAACGCTCGCTACGAGATAGGCGCTCCTAGCTACCAATCTGTACCAACTTCGAATCCCGCAGGCTCAGAACCCGAACGAAAGGCCATTCGTTTCCCTGACCTGGTGGGCCAGTTCCGAGTTAAGTATTGACCTGTTAGTCGTAGAAGTAGCTTAGAGGTAGAATTTATGCATGACTAGTGATTACTGTGTATAATAAATGTGCTTTGATTTAAATCTTACTAAGCGGTGTATTGGATTATTGATCATTACTCGGACTTGAACCACGTGGCGGTATCAGAAAGATACCTGGCGACTCAAGAGCAAAGGTGATAAAACAGAGCAATTAAACTAGCAACAACTGTCATCTTGTCGTGGAGGAGTCGGAGGATGTTGATGAATATCTCTGGACAGTTGGCCTTAGACAGGGTCTTCAAAATCACTTACCGCTTGACTGAGTCAGAAGCCTTGGCTAGATCGATGAAGGCCACATCGAGTGGTTGATATAACTCCTGGCATATCTCTTGACGTTGCCGAGCGGTGAAAATTATGTCCACTATTCCACAATTTGGTTGGAAGCCACACTGACTCTCTGGAAAGATTTCTTCAGCGACGGAGAAGGCGACTAGTGAGGATTCAGGCAATGATCTTCCCAGCGATGGAGAGTAGGGAGATTCCTCGGTAATTCCCACAGTCCGCTTTGCCTCCTTTGTTGAAGATGGTGACAATGATGGCATCCCTGAGGTTGGTAGGAGTTTCTTCTCTGTCCCAGATTTTCAGCAGCAGCTAATGGAGATGATGGATGATTTTTTTCTGCTTCAAGTTTGAATCTGCTCCGGGATCCCATCCACTTCTGCAGCTTTTCCACTCTTCATCTGTTTAATGGTGGCTTTGACTCCGTCCACACTTGGTGGGAGTCCAAAATCATCTTTATGGAGAGTTGAGGATCTCCTCAAATACGTCCTCATCTATGATTGTATCACGGTTTAGAAGTTCTTTGAAGTGTTCTCTCCAATGAAGGCTGATGTTTGCTCTGTGATGCATGATCAATTACACTCAAGACGAAGTGATTTCATAACTGAAGGCTTTAATCGACGAGAACTTGTTCCCCAGCAGCTTCGGTACAGAAAGTGAAGGCTGCTGGGATGGCACCAGTTCTTATACCCCATCTGTCAGGACGGAGCTACGTATCAACAGCCAATGGTAAACTCCTAGGTTTAACCAATGGTCATCAGCCTCTTAGATACCGCAATACCTGATAATACCATATTCACCCCCTGTTAAAAAAGAGTCCGGCGGGGGTGGTGGCCAGTGGTAACAGTCGCCTTTAACATGGTAGGATCAGATATGGAGGTACCGTGATACCTCCTTACAGGGCTGTCGAGAATATTTACAAAGTGTTCGTTCACGGTTAAAGTCACAGCGAAGTAATCAGTCGATCAGGTGGCCTGGTCGTCCTTCTGGATCGTCTGGGCTTCGGGTGATTCTGGTGGGGGTCCAGGTGGTTGCGACTCCGAGAGCGTGGTTTCGGCCTCCCTGACAGCTTCGTCACCCCCAGGCGGAACTGTTGGGCAAACGGTTGACCCGGGGGGGGGGGGCGCCTGTAGGGGGCGTCAGTGGGTGGGCGGGCCTAGGCAGGAGCGGCGGGAGTACTGACCCTCCAGTGAGGTGCTGTGGGGGGGGTAATGGTTCAGGTGCGCGTGGCATTCCGGTGGGCGCCATGTCCCGTAGGAAGACCGTATCTTGCCGGCCGTCAGGGAACGCCACGTAGGCGTACTGGGGGTTAGCGTGCAGCAGGTGGACCCTCTCGACCAACGGGTCCGACTTGTGCGCCCGCACGTGCTTCCGAAGCAGGATGGGTCCGGGTGTCGTTGCCAGGTTGGGAGCGAGGTCCCGGAGGAGGACTTCCTGGGGAAAACCAGGAGACGTTCATGAGGTGTCTGATTGGTAGTTGTACAGAGCAGCGACCGGATGGCATGGAGGGCCACCGGGAGGACTTCTTGCCAGCGGGAGACTGGGAGATTCCCGGACGGTAGGGCCAGTAGGACAGTCTTCCAGACCGTTCCGTTCTCCCTCTCCACCTGTCCGTTTCCCCGGGGGTTGTAACTGGTCGTCCTGCTTGAGGCAATTCCCCTGCTGAGCAGGAATTGATGCAGATCATTGCTCATGAAGGAGGACCCCCTATCACTGTGTATGTACGCGGGGAAACCGAACAGTGTAAAGCTACCCTGGAGGGCCTTGATGATGGTGGTTGCGGTCATGTCTGGGCAGGGGATGGCGAATGGGAACCGGGAGTCACATTCAGGAAATACGTGTTGCGGTCGGTGGAGGGGAGGGGGCCTTTGAAGTCCATGCTGAGGTGTTCAAAGGGACGGGAAGCCTTTATCAGGTGCGCCCTCTCTGGCCGGTAGAAGTGCGGTTTGCACTCCACGCAGATTTGTCAGTCCCTGGTGACTGTCCTGACCTCCTCGATGGAGTAGAGCAGGTTGCAGGTCTTGATGAAGTGAAAGAAACGAGTGACCCCCGGGTGGCAGAGGTCCTCGTGGAGGGCTCGGAGGTGGTCCACTTGTGCAGTGGCACAAGTGCCACGGGACAGGGCATCAGGATGCTCGTTTAGCTTCCCCGGACGGTACAAGATCTCGTAGTTGAAGGTGGAGAGTTCTATCCTGCACCGCAAGATCTTGTCGTTTTAAATCTTGCCCAGCTGTGCATTATCGAACATGAAAGCAACCGACCGTTGGTCCGTGAGGAGAGTGAATCTCCTGCCGGCCAGGTAATGCCTCCAATGTCTCACAGCTTCAACTATGGCTTGTGCCTCTTTTTCGATCGAGGAATGGCGAATTTCGGAAGCATGGAGAGTACGGGAGAAGAAAGCCACGGGCCTGCCCGCTTGGTTGAGGGTGGCCGCCAGAGCTACATCGGCCGCATCGCTCTCGACCTGGAAGGGGAGGGACTCGTCGATGGCGCGCATCGTGGCCTTTGCAATGTCTGCTTTGATGCGGCTGAAGGCCTGGCGGGCCTCCGTCGACAGGGGGAAGGTTGTGGACTGGATATGGGGTCGGGCTTTGTCTGCGTAGTTAGGGACCCACTGGGCGTAATAACTGAAAAACCCGAGTCAGCGCTTCAGGTCCTTGGGGCAGTGAGGGAGGGGGAACTCCATAAGGGGGCGCATGCGCTCAGGGTCGGGGCCTATAACTCCATTTCACACTACGTAGCCGAGAATGGCTAGACGGTCGGTGCTAAATACGCATTTATCCTTATTATACGTTAAGTTAAGGATTTTCACGGTCTGGAGAAATTTGCGGGGGTTGGTGTCGTGGTCCTGCTGGTCATGGCCGCAGATGGTGACGTTATCCAGATACGGGAACGTTGCGTGTAAGCCGTACCGGTCAACCATTCGGTCCATCTCTCGCTGGAAGAACGAGATCCATCTGCTTCGAAGGCAGTGTACTTGCGGTCACTATTACGAAGGGGTAGCTGATGGTAGGCGGACTTGACATACACCGTGGAGAAGATCTTGTATTGCGCAATCCTGTTTACCAGGTCGGCTATACGGGGGAGAGGGTACGCGTCCAGCTGCGTAAACCTGTTGATGGTCTGACTGTAGTCAATGACCCATCCTATGTTTCTCCCCGGTCTTTACCACCACTACGTGAGCTGTCCAGGGACTGTTGCTCGCTTCGATGACCTCTTCATCAGCAGCCTTTGGACCTCTGACCTGATGAAGGTCCGGTCCTGGGCACTGTACCGCCTGCCCCTGGTGGCGACGGGTTTGCAATCCGGGAAGGCGGGTCGACCTAAAGGGTCGCGAGGCCGCAGACAGTAAGGGGGGGTATCAGGCCGCCGAATTTAAAGGTCAGGCTTTGCAAGTTGCATTGGAAGTCCAACCCCAGGAGGGTAGCCGCGCAGAGGTGCGGCAGGTCATAAAGGCGGAAATTGTTTAATCTCCTGCCTTGGACAGTGAGGTTCGCTAGGCAGAACCCCTTTATCTCCACCGAGTGTGACCCGGAGGCCAGGGAGATCCTTTGGTTTACAGGGTGGGTAACAAGTGAACAGCGCCTTACCGTGTCGGGGTGAACAAAGCTTTCCATGCTCCCAGAGTCAATCAGGCAAGACGTCTCGTGGCCATTGATGAAGACCGTCGTTGTTGCTGTTGTGAGTGTCCGAGGTCGACTTTGGTCCAGTGTCACCAAGGCCAGATGAAGCCGTTGCGAGTTCTGATCGGGCAGCGTGTAGTCAGCCGTGCTGGGGGCCTGGGGCCCCATCCAAGATGGCGTCTCCCATGGGTCGCAGATGGTGGCCGGGGATGGGCAAGATGGCGGCAGGAATGGACAAAATGGCGGCGCCCACCCGTCCAGCGTGGTGTCTGAGGGCAAGATGGCCGCGCCCGTGGGTCGCACGTGGCCCTAGGATAGGGGGTGGCGGTGAGCGCTGGCCGGTCGGGGCCTGAAGCGGGGGTTGTCGCGACGGTCCAGAGTCGCTGGAGACCGCGGCCACGGCGCGGGCCTGGCAGACCCCCACAACGTGGCCCTTCTTGCCGCACCCTTTGCAGGTGACGGTGCGGACCGGGAGCGCGGGCGGGGATGATTCGCCTGCCTGCAGAAGGAACAGCGGGGCCCGGCGGCTTTAGCGGGCCGTCTCGCCGCGCAGGCCTGCGGGGTCAGGGGGAAGTTCTGTGAGGCTGCCGCTGAGGGGTGCCACGCAGCGCGGGGGCCGCCGCGCGGTCAGATTCATAGGACTGCGCGTTTTGGGAGGCTACGTCCAATGACCCTGCCAGGGCCCGTGCCTCTCTAAGTCCCAGGGTGTCCTTTTCTAGGCGTCTTTGGCGGATCACTGAGGAGCTCGTACCTGCTACAAAGGCATCCCTGATTAAAAGTTCAGTGTGCTCTCTCCCTGTAACCTGCGCGCAGCCACTGTTTCGGCCCAGCACCAGTAGCGCCCGGTAGAAATCCTCCAACGATTCCCCGGGACATTGCCGTCTACTTGCAAGCAGGTGACATGCGTAGACCCGATTTACAGGGCGGATATAATGTCCTTTTAACAGTTCGATTGCGGCATCATAGTCCTCCGCCTCCTCGATAAGGGTGTAGATCCCAGGCTGACCCTTGAGCGCAGGAGATGCATTTTCTGTCCTTCTGAGGGGGTACCTCCAGCCGTTTCGAGGTAGCCTTTAAAGCACGCCAGTCAGTGTTTAAATATTGCAGCCGAGTTCTCCGCGTGGGGGCTGAGTTGTAGGCACTCCAGTTTGATTCGGAGATCCATACTTCCAGCTTAAGTCTAGTCGATTAAATTGATGCACGATCAATTACATTCAAGACGAAGTGATTTCATAACTGAAGGCTTTAATCGACTAGAACTTGTTCCCCAGCAGCTTCGGTACAGAAAGTGAAGGCTGCTGGGACGGCACCGGACAGGTGGAGCTACGTATCAACAGCCAATGGTAAACTCCTAGGTTTAACCAATGGTCATCAGCCTCTTAGGTACCGCAATACCTGATAATACCACACTCTGGCTCTCAAGAGATTTCTGTCCTTACTCCGCACCAGTTTGAGGCCTAAGGTATTGGGTCCATACATTGCTTTGGTGGCACTGAAGAAGCCCGGGTGTTGTGCTTGTCAGTGAGGAGGTGTAGCTCCTTAGCTTTCTCAGCCCCTGTGCAGAGTGCCACACTGGAAATTACCTCCAATAACCATTGGTTGAATCTTACTATGTGCTACAGGACCCTGATTTTAGGGCAAAAAGACCAATGGGGTCACTTCGGCAATTTTACCACAGGCAGTCTCTTAATTAACCTCCAGTCAAGGATGGCAGGTGACCACCTTATACCATCAGCCCAATCAGAGGGCTGACAGCACTGAAGCCTCAGCAGTGCCCCAGTGAAAGCTAATTGTTGCTACGGCAGGTGGGACACCTTGGGAGCTGGGAATAAAGAAAAGTCTCCATGGCCGATTGTCAGAACAAAAGCCTCTCCAAGGAGATACTGGGGCCAAAGGACTAATTTCCATCCCCATGTCCCCCTCTACCTCCAAAGGCAACCCCAGACTGGTGCAGCAACACAGTCTCTATTAGGCTAATGGCCTCCCCACACAACAGGACAAAGGCACTCTGCTGTCAACAAAATGTCCGATGTTCCATAAAATGGTCCTTTATTGGACCTTTAATTATGCTAATCGGCTCACATCCAGTTGCGCCATTGTAAAAATGTCCCAGCAACGGAACAATTGTCCTGTTGAGACTTCCTGCAATTTTACCAATTCCCCCCCAAGTCCCTAAAATTCCAAGCTGCCTCTCGAGGGTTGACCAAATTCTGCCTCATAGGTTACCGCTCAAAAGCCCAGGGAAAGTCTGTGAGTAGCTCGCAGTGCAGTGGGTGGCGGATACCGAGTTTTCACCGTTACGCGCTAAATTATCAAGTGACAGATTTGCGCAGTAACTTTCAAATCTCCAAGTAAGTGATGATTGATACAAGATTAACACATTGTGATCTAATCTTGCAAGTAATTTGACACATGGCTGCTGATGTGAGCACTGCAGATTATACTGATAGCCACAGAACCCCTTCCAGTTTGTGGAATGGAATTAAATCTGGGGAATTATTCAAAATGTGTGTAATTTATTGCCCACAGGACTTTGAGAAGACCAACAATGACAACAAAATATAAATGTGTTTTTTGTTCTTCACTGTCGTTGGCAAAATAGATAAGCTAAACTGCCACTCTCAGCAAAGCAGCTGTCACATGGCTTAAATAAATGAAGTGCTGTTGACTGACTGATTCCAACAGTAACACCTACAGGGCCTGAAAGATCCCTCCATAGAATGTGAGGGCAGCTCTTGGCTGACACGTTTCGTGCCTGTGCACTCGGGCTCAGTTACCTTTAGTCTGTGTTTTTAAATCAGTCCGCAGTTCCTGACAGAGGTCAAAGCACCTTGCCTCCATTACTAAATTCTCTCAGACACTATTTGTTTGTCATGCCAAAAACATTTAACTGGAACAGATAAACCAATTTGAAGAATAAAAGATTCTCTTTCCCTCCTCCGTCATTTCAATGGAATAAAGCTTCGGCATTCCTTTCCCGGTTTGGAACTGCAGACTATCGATGTCAGTTTTGAAGACATTGCTTTTTCAATATCTATAATTTTGATATAAAACGAAAGGGAAATGCCATGAGATATGCACAGGCTGACGTGGGTTTGTTGTTCATACAAAGGAACATGGGAAAGGTCTTGTAAATGATGGTGAAGTGTAGGAAAAGCAATATTAACACTGCTGCACGTAGCAGCTTACATTTGCATTCGCGCAAAAGCACATTTTCTCAATGGTCATAGTATATAAACAATATATTGCCTTATCTTCCTAAGAACTAAAAACTTGACACTGTTGTCATGATATTTATATCAGCATATCATGGTGCAATCAAACACACACTGATGGACATGCAGTAGGACCAACCAACACACACACATCGCAGCCAATCACCAGTGAGAGCACACGCACTTAAAAACAGGGGACACTACAGTTCCCACTCATTCCAGCAGCAGCCAGCTCAGAGCACCGAGCTCAAGAGCCTGCCACTCAGACATTCACCATATGCTGAGTGCCTCACCCAGATTGTAGTAGGACAGGGTCCACAAATTAGCTGGTAATGCACGTACCTAAGTTAGCAGTGTGCTGTTATAGTTAAGTTGTAAATAAAATTGAGTTACACCATCTCCAGCCGTGTTGGAACGTTTGTACACCAGAACACCCAACACGACAACTGTAACAACAGCACCAGTCACATGAGAAATTAAGGAACTCCTGTTACTGTCATATTTAGTGCACTATCACCTACATCATATAATCTCTATTAAAACTCAATGCACTGGAACAACTGTGTGGCAATGAAAGGAAATACCGGCTGGAATTCTCCGGTCATTGGGATTCACTTCTCTTGCTAGCAGCGCACACCGCCTGGTGTGGGGTGGTTTCAATGGGAAATCACTGTATGCTGCCCAGAGTTTTCCATTAATTGTCAGATGGGAAAACCAGGGCAGAAACCCACAATTTCTCGCTGTGTGACGGGTAGACAAGGCTCAGAACCTGGACTGTTCGTTTGTAGGTTTGTCCCTCTTCAATGGTCTGATCAGTCAACTCCGTGAACGCACAAATTCCAAATCATGCGACACATTGCTGAGTGCATTATATGCGGAAAAGATCTTCTTCACCTATTATCCCTGCCCTCCCAGATTCCACTGGCTTGACATATCCCAAATGCATTGAATTCAAAATATCATTTTCATTTAGAAATATTTCAAACGCCTTGCCTCACTCTGGCCGGGACTCTCCAATCCCACGGTCAAGTTCTGACGCTGGCGTGAAAAGCGGCGCGAGCCACTCCGGCGTCAACGGGCCTCAAGTGGCAGGTATTCACCCCTTCCTAGGGGGCTAGTATCGCGCCGGAGAGGTGTCCGCAGCTCCAGCGCCCGAATGCCAGCACGCCATGGCCTGTGCGAGTCCGCTCATGCGCGCCATGGCCGGCACGGGTCCGTGCATGCGCGTGGGTTCCCGTCTCTGCGCCAGCCCCCGGGCAATATGGTGGAGCGTTGCAGGGGCCTAGCGCGAAGGAACATAGGCCCCCCCATGGAACTAGCCCGCCCGCCGATCGGTAGGACCCGTTCGCAGGCCAGGCCACCGCGGAGGCCCCCCCCAGGGTCGGATCCCCCACCCCTCCACCAGGACGGCCCCCGCAGCCAGAACGCCGAGGTCGCGCCAGGTGGGACCACACGTAACCCACCCTGGGGGGACTTGGCCGAACTCGGCAGGCACTCGGCCTGTCGAAGCCCGGAGAATCGTCGGGGTGGGGGGTGGGGCACTTTCAATGGATCCCGACTGGCGTGGCGGCGATCCCGCGGCGCCCGAGAATCGGCGCCAGAAAATCGGCGGACCGGCGACGGGGCAGTGTGACGCGGTTCTCGCGCACCCCCGGCGATTCTCCAACCCGGCATGGGTTCAGAGAATCCCGGCCTCTATCTTTACAACTTCCACATTGTCATAATATATATCAGTACATTATGGTGCAATGACATACACACACTGATGGACATGCAGTAGGACCAACCAGCATACATAACAGCGCAGCCAATCACCAGGGAGAGCACAAGCACTATAAAGACAGGGAACAGGAGAGTTCCCGCTCATTCTAGCAGCAGCCAGCTCAGAGCACAGAGCTCACAGCCTGCATCACAGACATTCACCAGGTGCTGAGTACCTCACCATAGCTAGTGATAGGAAAGGGTCCACAGTTAAGCTGGTATTGCTTATCCCCACGTTTACAGTGTGTTAGCATAGTTGAACAGTTAATAAAATAGCGTTACACCACTTCCAGCATTGTTGGCTTGTTTGTAAACCAGAACACCCAACACGACATGGTACAAGGAGTGGCCGCCATCTAGCACTTGTGAGACCTACCTGCAACTTCTCAGCATTCCAGCATCCTACAGCATGGAGAACATCAACCCGCTGCCGCCGCTCCACATCGCTGGCAATCTCGGGGTAAATTGGAAGATATTTAAACAGCGCTTCCAGCTCTACCTCGAAGCCACGGACAGGGAGAATGCATCGGACACAGGAAGATATCCCTTCTTCTCTCCATGGCTGGGCAACATGCCATCCAAATCTTTAACTCCCTGACCAAGTACAAGACGGTGCTCCTCAAATTCGACACGCACTTCAGTGTTGAAGTCAATGAAAGCTTCGAAAGGTACCTGTTCCAGCAGTGCTTGCGGGGCAAGAACGAGCCTTTCCAATCCTATTTAACACACTTCCGCATCCTCGCGCAATCCTGCGGCTACGGGCCCTCCTCCGACTCCATGATACGCAACCAGATTATTTTTGTGGTCATGTCGGACACCCTGCATCAGCAGCTCCTTAAAGTGAAACAACTAACCCTACTGACTGCCATCGAGACCTGTGTCCTGCATGAGAATGCCACCAGCCGGTACTCCTACATACAGGCAGCTGAAACGGCGCGGCAAGGGCCCCATAAGGCAGAACGGGTCCAAATGATCGAACACCTCCCGGGCCGCAGTCTGGAGAAGGGCGGCCATTTTGTGCGCTTTCCATGAAACCATAAGACCTAGGAGCAGAAGTAAGGCCATTCGGCCCATCGAGTCCACTCCACCATTCAATCATGGCTGATTTCAACTCCATTTACCCGCTCTCTCTCCATAGCCCTTAATTCCTCGAGAAATCAAGAATTTATCAACTTCTGTCTTAAAGACAGTCAATGTCCCGGCCTCCACCGCTCTCTGTGGCAATGAATTCCACAGACCCACCACTCTCTGGCTGAAGAAATTTCTCCTCATCTCTGTTCTAAAGTGACTCCGTTTTATTCTAAGGCTGTGCCGCCGGGTCCTAGTCTCCCCTGCTAATGGAAACAACTTCCCTACGTCCACCCTATCTAAGCGATTCATTATCTTGTAAATTTCTATTAGATCTCCCCTCAACCTCCTAAACTCCAATGATTATAATCCCAGGATCCTCAGACGTTCATCGTATGTTAGGCCTACCATTCCGGGGATCATCCGTGTGAATCTCCGCTGGACCCGCTCCAGTGCCAGTATGTCCTTCCTGAGGTGTGGGGCCCAAAATTGCTCACAGTATTCTAAATGGGGCCTAACTAGTGCTTTATAAAGCTTCAGAAGTACATCCCTCCTTTTATATTCCAAGCCTCTTGAGATAAATGACAACATTGCATTTGCTTTCTTAATTATGGACACAACCTGCAAGTTTACCTTTAGAGAATCCTGGACTAGGACTCCCAAGTCCCTTTGCACTTCAGCATTATGAATTTTGTCACCGTTTAGAAAATAGTCCACGCCTCTATTCTTTTTTCCAAAGTGCAAGACCTCGCACTTGCCCACGTTGAATTTCATCAGCCATTTCTTGGACCACTCTCCTAAACTGTCTAAATCTTTCTGCAGCCTCCCCACCTCCTCCATACTACCTGCCCCTCCACCTATCTTTGTATCATCGGCAAACTTAGCCAGAATGCCCTCAGTCCCGTCATCTAGATCGTTAATATATAAAGAGAACAGCTGTGGCCCCAACACTGAACCCTGCGGGACACCACTCGTTACCGGTTGCCATTCCGAAAAAGAACCTTTTATCCCAACTCTCTGCCTTCTGTCTGACAGCCAATCGTCAATCCATGTTAGTACCTTGCCTCAAATACCATGGGCCCTTATTTTACTCAGCAGTCTCCCGTGAGGCACCTTATCAAAGGCCTTTTGGAAGTCAAGATAGATAACATCCATTGGCTCTCCTTGGTCTAACCTATTTGTTATCTCTTCAAAGAACTCTAACAGGTTTGTCAGGCACGACCTCCCCTTACTAAATCCATGCTGACTTGTCCTAATCCGACCCTGCACTTCCAAGAATTTAGAAATCTCATCCTTAACAATGGATTTTAGAATCTTGCCAACAACCGAGGTTAGGCTAATTGGCCTATAATTTTCCATCTTTTTCCTTGTTCCCTTCTTGAACAGGGGGGTTACAACAGCGATTTTCCAATCCTCTGGGACTTTCCCTGACTCCAGTGACTTTTGAAAGATCATAACTAACGCCTCCACTATTTCTTCAGCTATCTCCTTTAGAACTCTAGGATGTAGCCCATCTGGGCCCGGAGATTTATCAATTTTTAGACCTCTTAGTTTCTCTAGCACTTTCTCCTTTGTGATGGCTACCATATTCAACTCTGCCCCCTGACTCTCCTGAATTGTTGGGATATTACTCATGTCTTCTACTGTGAAGACTGACGCAAAGTAGTTATTTAGTTCCTCAGCTATTTCCTTGTCTCCCATCACAAAATTACCAGCGTCATTTTGGAGCGGCCCAATGTCAACTTTTGCCTCCCGTTTGTTTTTAATGTATTTAAAGAAACTTTTACTATCATTCCTAATGTTACTGGCTAGCCTACCTTCAAATTTGATCCTCTCTTTCCTTGTGCGTCATTCTCCACCGGCGGGAGTCTCCGTTTTGCCGGCACCGGGGAGTTTCCCGATGGCGTGGGGCTGCCCCACAATGGGAAACCCCATTGACCGGCCGGTGTTACGGAGACTCCCGCCGGCCGGTCGGCGCAGAAATGTGACGGGGCGGGTAGGAGAATTTCGCCCAAGATCTCTCTCTTTGTTATGTTCTGTTTGTTTTTGTAGCCTTCCCAATCTTCTGACTTCCTACTACTCTTTGCCACATTATAGGCTTTCTCTTTTGCTTTGATGCATTCCCTAACTTCCTTTGTCAGCCATGGCTGCCTAATCCCCCCTCTGATAACCTTTCTTTTCTTTAGGATGAACCTCTGTACTGTGTCCTCAATTACTCCAAGAAACTCCTGCCATTGCTGTTCTACTGTCTTTCCCACTAGGCTCTGCTCCCAGTCGATTTTCGTCAGTTCCTCCCTCATGCCCCTGTAGTTACCTTTATTTAACTGTAACACCTTTACATCTGATTCTACCTTCTTTCTTTCAAATTGGAGATTGAATTCAACCATATTATGATCACTGCCTCCTAAGTGCTCCCTTACTTTAAGATCTTTAATCAAGTCTGGCTCATTACGTAACACTAAGTCCAGAAGGCCTGTTCCCTCGTGGGCTCCATCACAAGCTGTTCCAAAAAGCCCTTCTGTAAACATTCAATGAATTCCCTTTCCATGGGTCCACTGGCAGTATTATTTACCCAGTCCACCTGCATATTAAAGTCCCCCATGATCACTGTGACCTTGCCTTTCTGACATGCACTTTCTATTTCGTGGTGCATTTTGTGCACCTGGTCCTGACCACTGTTAGGAGGCCTGTACATAACTCCCATTATGGTTTTTTTGCCTTTGTGGTTCCTCAACTCTACCCCCACAGACTCCACATCATCTGACCCTATGTCGTTTAGTGCTATTGATTTAATTTCATTCCTAATTAACAAGGCAACCCCGCCCCCTCTGCCCACCTCTCTGTCTTTTCGATAGGTTGTGAATCCCTGGATGTTTAAATGCCAGTCCTGAACCCCCTGCAACCACGTCTCTGTGATGCCTACCACATCATACCTGCCAGTCACAATCTGGGCCACAAGCTCATCTACCTTGTTCCGTACACTGCCCGCATTTAAATATAACACCTTTAATTCTCTATTGACCGTCCCTTTTTGTTTTCTTAGTGTGCCTACCTAACTCCCTCTTCTTTTCTAAGTTTCTCCCCATCTTCAAATGCCTCCTTTAAACTATTTTGTTGACTGTGCCGTTGGTACCTACCTTACTCTAACTTCTGCCCGATGACCAATCCCTACTGTAAAGGAGTTTGGGGACTTTGTCATGCAATGGGATTTACAATTGGAATGAGTACAAAATTGGGATGATGGGAGCATGTTTTACACACACTTACGAGGTGAATCATACTGATGCCGTCTCGTTGAGTGTGTTAGTGCGCGCACAGATTGTCGATCAAAAGTATGCAAAACAGGCAGATCATGGCCTCAACTCCCCCATGCAACGGAGATTTGACGTTTGATTTGACACCACCAGTGATTCTTTTGAAGTTCAATGCTTCAACTAACATCATCTTTTAACTCCGCACAACTGAAAACAGGTTCAGCCGCTGGGCGGGGGACTTCTGGTGGGATGTAGGGTCACGGATCGCAAATTGGGTCCGTGCACGGCCAGCGCCATGTTGTCAGTCGTGCGCATGCACAGCCCAGGACCTGGCCATTATCCAGCTGTTTTCGGCGCTGGAGGCGGAGGTTTCACTTAACGCCGTTGCTAGCTCCTCACCAGTTCCGGAATCGGTGAGGGTTTCACGCCGATGTTTTGGTCGTAAAAGACCACATATGCTCCGCTGCTGCCAGCACTTAGCCGCTGAAAAGGAGAATCCAGCCCATGAACTATCACACACTGCATCATGGATTCACAATGTACATCTCCTTTAAGAATAAGTGCAGACTTGCTTTCACTGGTGCTTGTCACTCATGCTATCAGACCCCTGCTGACACATCAAGCTAATCAATCGCGTGGCTAGCGTTGGCTGAACACTGAAATCATTGAAATGATTAGGCAGTGTGAAGTTGGCACTTTGCATACATTGTAATCAATGGGCACAGGTCAATTATGCATCAAGAAACCCATGCCTGTTTTTGAGGGAGGATTGATTTTTTTTTCCCCCTTTGTGCCTCACCCATCGGAGGTGCAGTACCTCTTAATGCATTCAGAGTGAATCTGCTCATTTTAGCTGTTCTTTGAGAGCCTCGTGGCTGCAGATTTTCATACATGAAGGGTTGAACTTTAGAACAGGCAAAACTATTCATTTGACTCACTGACAAAAAAAGGGTGACGTGAATAATACTGAACTTTCCCTCATTTATAACTCTATTCCTAATTTCCTTCTTCTGACTCATGCCAATACCTCTGGAATCAAACCAAGAGAGATTGCAAAGTAGGTCACTTTGTATCGGGTCATGTCCATGTCTATGAATGTCAGTGAACTAAAAATAGCAAACACTTTTTGCAGTATAATACAATAAAACTGAAAGTTGAAATATTCAAATGGAAAATTATTTATGCTTTTCGAGTTCAAAGTTCCACACAACTCAGCTACAGCAACATCAAAGTGTTCTTTGATCATTGAGTGTTTGTTTAGCACAGAGCTAAGAGTCTAAACAGTAGCAGTTCATTACTACAGTGTTAATCTGAATCTGTCAGACCATTTTGTTGACTCATGTTAGTGCAAAAAACTTATATTTGCATATTGGAGTCATGTAAGATGAATGAAAAATGCATTCATACCTTATCTCAAAAATGCAGAGGAGACTGATTATAAAACCAACATGAATAAACATCGAGTCATAGAGGTTTCCAGCACAGAAAAGGCCCTTCAGCCCATCGCGTCTCCTCCAGTCAAAAACAACCACCTATTTATTCTAATTCCATATTCCAGCACCTAGCCCCTCATCTTGTATGCCTCGGCATCGCAGGTGCACATCTAAATACTTCTTAAATGTTATGAGGGTCTCTGCCTCCACCTTTCAGGCAGTGAGTTTGGATACGATACCAAGTATACAACCGTAAAACCAATTTTGCTGTCACACTGAATGCACAAATGGTCCACATAAAACACCAAAGTGCTGGATTATTCTCGAATTGCATTTGGGGCAACACATAGAGTAAAATATATGCCAATTCAACCACCTCAAAACCACGAGTCTAATGGGTATCACAATGGTTATTTTAGGTTCCACCTAAAGTCTGCCCCTCTTCCCCCAAACCCGTACATACTTCAATAGAGTCAAGTGAGCTTGGCTAATCTCCAAATAATTTTCTTCAACATTGCCTCCAAACCCACACCACATTATTATTATCTCTATAGCAGTAGGTTCAGAAGTAATGTACATATTGCTGATGTGAATATTGCTTAGAAGAATCCATTTTATTTACTGCTACAAAAGGTTGTGTTACTTTGTCTGTATATCAACCTGACTAAAACTTTGGAGGGTCCATCATGAAATGTTTTTTGGTCACCTTTGCAAATGAGATAACCTTGGATTTTCCATTCAGAATTCCGCATTTCCTCCCTGATGAAGAGGATGAGGAGCTGGAATGGAACTGTGAGTCCCTCACCTGGTTTACTGGTCAAGAAAGTCTTACTTCCTGAATATCAATGCTTTGGAAGAGTATGCACCATGCTGGAGGAAATTGGTGGCTTAAGATCTGAGTGATTGTGAGTTCAAATGGTGTTTGAGTGTTTTCAATGGGTCCATTTTGCATAACTGGGTTTTCCTGCCACCTTGGAACTGGCATAAAAATATGAGGGGTAAGAATGTGAGTGCAGCGTGTAGCTACTCTTAAGACGTAACTGAACCTCATTCTGAAAACTGTGGCCGTTCTCGGTGTGGCGAAGGTAACACTAACAGCTTTCTGCAGTGCCCCCAAACTCCCTCCCTCCCACCTCTTCATAACTTGAATAACTCTCTTAAGGGACTACCTGCCCTCAGTGCCGAAACACCTTCCTACTGCTGACCTCTCCAAAAGCTGTTCCTTCAGACACTGTATAACCTCTGCTGCTGAAAAACTGATATCCCCCTCCAAGTAATTGCAGCTTTTTCTCTCTGTCGCTCTGTCAACAGCAGATTAAAGAGCAGGTTTACCATTCTTAAATTGCCCTGCATCAATATTGAGTGCTTAAGAAGGCAAGTTCAGCAGGTCAGTTGGCGATTCACATGCTGGCAGGTAAACAATGGGAAGACCGATACCTGGAAGTCAAATACTACCCAACAGACCTGCTCCTTTAACTTCCGTGGGACAGAACTGCTGCTCAACCCTGCCAAGACCAGCACTCCCCACTCCAATTACCAGGGACATGGTCATTTACATAGCTGAGGCAGGCAGACGAACAACTGCAAGGATGCATTAATGGCGACTGCCCCATCCCAAGTCAATCCACCCTTCTAAATCTGAGGGGAGCCTCCCAAAGCCCAAATGGGCCAAAGATAATTAATTTTTTTTAAAGTCCACTGGTGTTTCCTTCAGGATTCAATGATGACTTAAGTGAAGACTAAGGACCAACAGAAGGCCTTGCATCAGGGATCAACTGACATAAAGGTATGAACTTCCTTTGATGTGGGATGATCAGAAATCGATTTACATGCCCCCCCCTCCCCCCGGGCTAAAATTTAAAGGTGTGGCTCAAAAGATGCAGGACTCCACTTGGCTGGGAGCAGCTAATGATGTATCCAGTCCCAGAAATTTCAAGGCCACTGGATGCAAAGTCTGTAGCCATAACAACGGCATTCACTTTTAAGATCTTAATCTGTCGAAGATCTTCTGGCAGCATTTCTAGAAGAGCGTAGAGTTCTTGTAGCATCTTTGCCAAGATTCCTTCCTCAACTGATGCTATGAAAATTGTCACCCTTTTCATTACTACTTGTGGAACTTTTCTGGGTGCAAAACAGCTATTGCCTTATCGAAATAACAGAAGTGGTTTCATTAAAATTCACTGTGTCTGACATATTTTCAGATGTTTCTAAGAGATGTGATAAGGTGCTGTATAAATGCACATTCCCTCTTCCTTAAAATTTCATCAGCACACAGTTAGTTGGCAGAAAGGCTTTTCATAGTGTCAAGCAATTAAATCGCTCATTAGTTAGGTCGGAGATAGAAAACTGTGACTCTTTGCAGCTGCACACAGATATTCATTCCAGCCTCTCCCGATATGCTGAATGCCACCAGCATCGGGAAACATTTGTCTATTTGTCCTTCTTCTTTCCACTAGTAAGGACCAAAGCGCAGTTCACAAACGCAAAATCTGATCAACAGGAAGATATTCATCAATTTCTAATCTTTTTCTATTTTTGTGTACCTCTCTGACATCAAATACAAGGGGCGAAATTCTCCCGAAACGGCGCGATGTCCGCCGACTGGCGCCCAAAACGGCGCCAATCAGACGGGCATCGCGCCGCCCCAAAGGTGCGGAATGCTCCGCATCTTTGGGGGCCGAGCCCCAACATTGAGGGGCTAGGCCAACGCCGGAGGAATTTACGCCCCGCCAGCTGGCAGAAACGGCCTTTGTTGCCCCGCCAGCTGGCGCGGAAATTACATCCCTGGGCGGCGCATGCGCGGGAGCGTCAGCGGCCGCTGACAGTTTCCCACGCATGCGCAGTGGAGGGAGTCTCTTCCGCCTCCGCCATGGTGGAGACCGTGGCGAAGGCGGAGGGAAAGAATGCCCCAATGGCACAGGCCCGCCCGCGGATCGGTGGGCCCCGATCGCGGGCCAGGCCACCGTGGGGGCACCCCCCGGGTCCAGATCGCCCCACGCCCCCACCAGGACCCCGGAGCCCACCCCTGCCACCTTGCCCCGCCGTTCAAAAGGTGGTTTAATCCACGCCGGCGGGACAGGCAATTTATTGGCGGGACTCAGGGGCGTCATTCTCCGACCCCCCGCCGGGTTGGAGAATCGCCGGGGGCTGCCGTGAATCCCGCCCCCGCCGGTTGCCGAAGTCTCCGGCACCGGATATTCGGCGGGGGCGGGAATCGGGCCGCGCCGGTTGGCGGGCCCCCCCCTCGATTCTCCGGCCAGGATGGGCCGAAGTCCCGCCGCTAAAATGCCTGTCCCGGCGGCGTGGATTAAACCACCTTTTGAACGGCGGGACAAGGCGGCGATGGCGGGCTCCGGGGTCCTGGGGGGGGGGCGTGGGCGATCTGGCCCCGGGGTTGCCCCCACGGTGGCCTGGCCCGCGATCGGGGCCCACCGATCCGCGGGCGGGCCTGTGCCGTGGGGGCACTCTTTCCCTTCTGCCTCCGCCACGGTCTCCACCATGGCGGAGGCGGAAGAGACTCCCTCCACTGCGCATACGTGGGAAACTGTCAGCGGCCGCTGACGCTCCCGCGCATGCGCCGCCCGGGGATGTCATTTCCGCGCCAGCTGGCGGGGCAACAAAGGCCGTTTCCGCCAGCTGGCGGGGCGGAAATTCCTCCGGCGTCAGCCTAGCCCCTCAATGTTGGGGCTCGGCCCCCAAAGATGCGGAGCATTCCGTACCTTTGGGGCAACGCAATGCCCATCTGATTGGCACCGTTTTGGGCACCAGTCGGCGGACATCGCGCCGTTTCGGGAGAATTTCACCCAAGATGTGGAGATGCCGGCATTGGACTGGGGTGAGCACAGTAAGAAGTCTTACAACACCAGGTTAAAGTGCAACAGGTTTGTTTCAAACACTAGCTTTCGGAACACTGCTCCTTCCTCAGGTGAATGAAGAGGCAGGTTCCAGAAACATATATATAGACAAATTCAAAGATGCAAGACGATACTTAGAATGCGAGCATTTGCAGTTAATTAAGTGTTTACAGATCCAGAGCTAGGGGTAACCCCAGGTTAAAGAGGTGTGAATTGTCTCAAGCCAGGACAGTTGGTAGGATTTTGCAAGCCCAGGCCATATGGTGGGGGGTGAATGTAATGCGACATGAATCCCAGGTCCCGGCAACCTGGGGGAGTGGCAGGCAGGGGGCAAGTGTAAAATTGGGTGTCATGGCAGCAGCACTTTGCCAGTCACATACCTACCCCTACCCACCCAGCGAGTATTTTACCAGCAAGAGAGAGGGCATCAGATGACCCATTCACCCATGGATCAATTGAGGCTATATACCTAATTAATGACACTTAAGGGCCTCTTCTTGCTGGCTCAGGAATTTTACTCATGATGGGGAAAGCCGGAACAAACGTGTCCAGGCACCCAGTAAAAGTTACTGCGCCTCGTGGCACCCAGGCCAGCCCAAGGTATTTCTCTCCCTGTGTTTCCCCTAACTCCCTGCCCTACCACCCTGTCCATCAGGCCTCCCCACCTCTTTCACCATGTCTTTCCAGCATGGCCCCAGTGAGACCCCGGACCTACCATCATGTGGACTCCTGTCTCCCTTTTCTTCAGGGGATGCTTGCAGTTCCAGCAATGGCCACTGCTCCCAGTGACACAGTTAAGATAAGAATGCTGCAAGACATTTGATGGGAGACGAAGGCCTGCCTCAAACCAATTAAAGGCCTGTTGGCTGTTAAATGTCTCCAATGGGAGCAGGGAACGATCCTGGTGGATTAACAGGTAGGCCCAGGGAGCGCCGGCTATTGGCTTCCATGCTTCATTTAAATATGAACACCAAGCTGTGGGAACCTGCTTGGTATTTACAGGCTTCACAGGCAAACAGATTTCAAATTCCAATCGTCCTCCACTAAGGGAGGGGAAGTGATCAGGAGGGCAGCCACGGGAAAAAGGTTTTAACCGGGAAAGAGTCATCGAATAGTTACATTCAGCCTTTCACGCCCATGCCAGCTCTTTACAGCAGCAACTCTGTAGGTCCCACCCCCCTGCCTTTTCAATGCAGTCCGGCAATTTCTTTATCTTCAGATAATAATCCAATTTCCTTTTGAAAGCCATGATTGAATCTGCCTTCATCTCACGCCCAGGCTGTGCATTCTAGATCCTAACTGTTGTGTTATGCTTCTTCTTGTAGCATAAGCTGCTTCCTTGATGTATGCTCTGACAAAGGAAGGTTCCGACTTGGAGATAGGTTTAACACATTTATTGAACAATTAACAATTCTCCTACTTGAGTTTGACTCTCCTGCTGATCTTACTATAGTAACTCAATCTAACTAACCAGTCTGCTCTAATCCATGCAGTGGGTGTGATGCTCTGATCTGCCCCTGTCCTTCTCTCTAAGTGTCTCCTGTGGGAAAGAGAAAGAGCATGTGTGCCCTGTCCTTTTATATGGGTTGCCCCCTTGTGGTAGTGTCATCTCTGGGTGTCTTGACTGCCCATTGGTCATGTCCTATTCTATGTGTTGATTAGCTGTATGTCTGCATGTCATGATGTCTCTGGTGCTCCTTCTAGTGTTTATTTAGTCTTAGTATATTTGCATTAACTCCTTGTGCATTTACAGTGATGCATATCACCACACTAACCACCCGCTGCTTAAATGCCTTTCCTTATTAAAGCCTTTGGTTCTTTATTTACGACCTTAAGTCTGGCTCTCCACCCTTTCACCAATAGGGGCAGTATTTCCCTATCTAATCTGCCCTCTTCTATTGAGATTTTAAACACCTGAATCAAATCTCCTGTCAATTTTCTCATTGTTAAGGACGACTGCCCCGTCACCAAGGTTAAACTGCCTGTGGTTTCTGGCTTTGCACTTGTATTCTTTTTTGAAGGTGTAACATTTGCAATTCTCCAGTCTTCTGGCACCACCTCTAAGAGGGATTAGAAGATAATTAATTGCCAGTGCTTCTGTACTTCCTATCCTTACTTCCCTCAGTATCCTTGGATTCATCTCATCCAGTCATGGCGATTTGTCAACTTTGAATGCAGCCAGTCTTCCTAATACCGTCTCTTTCTCAATTTTTTGGCCCATTTAGTGTCTCTTATGATTACTTCTATCCTTGGTAAAAACAAAGGCAAAGTACTCATTTATTATCTCAGCTATACCTTCTGCCTCCATGTGTAAATTCCCCTTTTGGTCCCTAATTTTCCTGCATGCATCCTTTTAGCGTCCAGATGCCTATAAAAGACTTTTGGATTCCCCTTTATCTTAGCTGGCAGTCTCTTCACATACTCTCTCTTTGGTTCTGTTATGATATTTTTCACTTTCCCTCTGAACTTTCTAAATTCAGCCTGGTTTTCATTTACATTATCCACGCGGCATCTGTTGTATGAAGACCTTTTCTGCTTCATCTTATTATTTACTTTTTTTCTCACCTTCGGAAGCTCTGACTTTGTTTGTCCTACCTTTATCTTCATGTGGATGTATTTCAACTGGAACTGAACTAGAACCTCTTTGAAGGAAAACCACGGTCCCCTTTTCTTTGCCTGCCAGTTTATCTGGGCCAGATCTGTTCTCTCGCCATTGTCTGTTGCCCTCTTCCAATTACTTATTTATCCTCTGTATTGTGCCATTTCCATAGCCAACCTCAGCCTTATCATACCATGATCATTGTCCCCTAAACGGTCCCCGACTCATACTTTATCCACCTTATTCCAAGAGAAAGATACAGCAGAGCCTCCTTCTGACAAAATACAAATTTCTTTACCCGTCAGTCTGGCCTCAATAAAAGTCGAGATGGATTTGCAGGTACAGCATTAGTTATTTTATTTGGCTTGCAAGCTTGATTCATTTCACAGAGGCATAAGACACATCCAGTCTCCTACACCCCGGAAAGCGAATGAACAAAGAGACAAAGGGATCTCTGCAAATCAATTCAAATGGTATCAAGTTTCACATACACGATTCCCATAGGTCATCCTATACCCCTCCTGACCTGGTCATACATTCTGATTGGCTCACTTCCAATCCCTTCCTCTGGTCCCTATTACCCAGCATCCTTTTCTCCTCCTTTGGTGGACACACCTCCTCCTTGCTTTGCCATGCGGTCTGAAATCCTTTGTCTGTGAACTCACCAGAATGAGACTGGCCTATCTCTACATTACAGGAACTAATATCTCTAAAGTAACTATTTTATATCACATTCGTCATTCCCTCCTTTTATCATTCCATGATAACCGAACTATCCAATCCATAGCTACGGTCCCGCATCTAAAAAGATCCGTCACTGCATTTCCAATTCCTGGCGTAGCCCCCCTTCATCTGCTGCACCCTCATGGATTTTGACAGCTAAGATTTTAGGGGCGTTGATCTGTTCCAGTGTTATTTGCCTTCCCCTTCCTCGGGATAATCCCCACTCACAGTATGATAGGCTGCAACTAGGAGGGCGTACATACCTAGCCACTTCACTCCCAATAGGGATTCCCGGTCGTACGAGAATTGTTTCAGCAGTGAAGGATACGGCTGTTTGCTGGTAGAGGTGGAAACGAATATAACATGTCTGTTATATAACATGTCCCGCATTCTACCCATCACACATTTAAGGATGGCTGGGCCCACAAAGATGCAGCCAATAGCCACTGCTAAATACATGGCCATATTTATCAACCAGTCCTTCCAACCTCCAAATCCCCAGTTACCCCAAGAGCCAGGATCCTGCATTCCGTCCAGGTGATCCGGTATGTGATCCATAAATTTAGTGATGTTAGCGGTTAAGTCTTGAACTCCCATGATACACTTGCCCTGTACTATGGCGCATACCCCAACCTCACGGGCCAGAAGATAGTCAAGAGCAAACCGGTTCTGCATTGCAAACAACCGCAGCTGAGACAATTCCTTGGTTATTGCCCCGAGGGCTCCCAAGGTTTCATTTCCCAAGATGGTAAGGCCACAAATAAAATAATTCCTATCGCTGACAGCCAAGGAACCCCCACACCTCCCAGTGTCAAGACGCTCCGAATTCCCCACCGGGCTGAGGGGCCCCGGTTGGGTGCGAGAACCTGAGGTTTTTTCCAGTTCTCGCAGAATTCAGCTGAGACTGCCCGGCGTGCTAACTGATTATGCAGCATCCACGCCGAGGGGCAGGGGACTGTGGTAGGGACTAGAGTCCCAATAGCAATTTGGCGGGGAAATGGGGGTGACAAAACATTGGTCGCTGTGCCATTAAATAAAAAGTAGTATCCTAGCTCCGTGTGCAGGCTAGCATCACAATCAGTATATTGGTTGCGTAAGGATCCCCCACTAGCCCAGTTTATCCAGCTTTGGAACGCCCATTCGGGCCGCCTAGCAATGCGGAAAGCCCTAGTCCCAACAGTGATCTGGGAAATATTCGCCCAGCCACAAAGGAGCTGGAGGCCGGCGTTCAATAGAACGCCAGTGGTGTTGGAACAAACGCATTGGCCAGACGCCTGGGTGATATGACACCTCCTGTCCGTACAGGTGGGGAACAGACATGTTATATTCGTTTCCACCTCTACCAGCAAACAGCCGTATCCTTCACTGCTGAAACAATTCTCGTACGACCGGGAATCCCTATTGGGAGTGAAGTGGCTAGGTATGTACGCCCTCCTAGTTGCAGCCTATCATACTGTGAGTGGGAATTATCCCGAGGAAGGGGAAGGCAAATAACCGGTGGTGCTGAACCCGGATCGTAAGGAAGAGTGACTTGATCGGGCGGTGGCTCGGAACGCTGACAATGAACCACCGTTTGGGGAGTGCCCCAAAGCGGTGAAACAGAAAATAACCTAGACACCGCTGTGGGGTTCGGATAGCAGACAACCCGTCCGTGGCCATACAAGCGGTGGTAAATCTGGTAGAAGTGATTCATACTACCCAGGTTTTCCTCAGTTTGGCCTTTAACTAAATTAAGTGTATCTCCCAATAACCTACGTTCTAGCTGTACTTCCCTTCTCACACGCCCCGTCCTCTCTCTAGTCCCTCTCTCTCTCTCACAGCCTCTTCCTACGCTCTCCTGACGGTCTGATGTTACCTTTATCGCACCAATCTTAACACATCCAAAATCAAATTTACATGTACTCCAAAAACAAGGCAATGTCCATATAATGTTCCCTTCCCATCGCCGGGACCGGTGCAATTGCTTCATGACTCCTGCATTCTCCTTAACTTTGACGACCTTCCATGAGTCGATACCATGTCCCCGTATATGGGGGCAGCGAAGAACATCACCTTTGCATAACTGAAATGTCCTTGTAGCTTGGTTGGGGTTACAAATGTAGATAATATTTCCCTTTTCCATGTCCGTCGCCAATAACACTCCAAGCGAGGTGAGGCCGAATATCACACAGACGGTGCGTAGCCACCCCATCATGCTCCACACCTGTAAAATAGCACTGGGGAAGGGAGGCAGATTAATCTGTCCAAGAAAATGAGGCCCGTTATCAGAACTCAACTGAGCTGGTCTACTGTACCGGGGAATGATTTCCCGCATCAGAACTTTAACCACAGTAGCAGCTTTATTATCGGTAGTCGGATACGCCTCAACCCATCTGCTGAATACATCCACAATGACCAAAACATATTTATAACATTGACACCTTTCCAACTCAATGTAATCCATTTGGAGCGTCTCAAAGGGACCACTGGGCAACGGGGTTTGCCCCATCCCACAAGGGATACCGTTTCCGGTGTTATATTGCTGACAAATCAAACACCGATTACTGATACTCTGGGCCAACCCCTGCATTTTAGGGTGCCACCAAGTGTCCAGCAACAAATCACTAGTCCCCCGAGCCCCATAATGAGTTGCAAAGTGTACACATTCGATGACCCATAAAGCCAGTACATCAGACATACAAGTCTGATGTGCTGGCGTGGTCCATAAAGAGGAAACAGAATCATATGTACAACTTAACCGTTTCCACATTTGTTTATCACTCTCAGGAGCGTCCTCCTGTAACCTTATGACGTCTTGGATAGTTGGCATTGACTTGTCAGAAGCAGACATATTTATAGGAGATCGTTTAGTCTGACTTAACATTTTAGGCACCATCTCTTGCTGAATTTGCGCGGCTGTCCGCGCTGCACAATCTGCTCGTTCATTACCAACGTCAACTGGGGTCTTACCATTTGTGTGGGCAGCGCATTTAATGACGAAAATCTGCGCGGGCATAAGGAGGGCCTGCAGTAAGTCATTAACTAAACCCCGGTGGGATATTTGACCACACATAATCATGTCAGGTTGTTCTGACGAAATATCACTCAAATCGTCCCTTATTGTGGTAGTTTCCTGAATCAAGGCTAAACAGTCGTGGCCAGGTGCGTCTTCATGGACAGGGGGACCACTAAGAAAACAGGCTGGATTGATAGCGGTACAGTGTTTAAATGTCAGACATGGATTGTTCGAAAGGTATATCTCATACCAATTCTGACGAGCTGCGGTAAGATGCTGAGTCTGCAGTTGCCTCAGTAGTGCGATGACCGAGTGGAAGCTATACATCGTAATATCCTGTTGGAGAGTGAGAGCATGTAACGGCTGTGCGATGGCATTGATTGAACGTAAATCCTGTACTAATCGGTACTGGTCTGGCTTGGCTGGTTTAGGCACAGCAAGTATGGGGGTGTTACATTCTGATTGGCAAGGGACCAAAATACCTTGTTGCAACAGCTCTCGGATTAATTTGTCCATAGACGGGGCTGCAGTCGAATGTTAATCGTTTCAGGGACCTCAAAATATTTTATGGCAGTGCCGTCTGGCGTGACTTGAAGTGCGTACTCAGTTGGATCTGAATGATCCACTGCCCTCCTTACCATAGGCCCCAAATCCCTGGCATGGTACTGGTCGTGGACCTGACGTGTAATATGAGGGCTGACCGAAGCTGACTGTGGCCATAAATGTGGTGGTATTGTAACAAAATCGGCTGTACTTTCTTTTCCAGTGACTGTGGCTGTAACTTTGACTGGCCATTCGGTCCCGATTAATGGCCGGTATTTGTCCTCCAACTCCCTGTTTTGTCCGGTTCTGTCATAGGCCAGGGTAACGTGATGCAGTGAATGTTCAATGTCTAACGTCCACCACTGGGGGTGATAGAAATATAGCACTGTTGTCTCATCCCCCATGATTGGACCGTTACCCCTTCGTCTCCGTACTCTAGCTGTAGCTGGAAGATACACAGTAAATCTCGGGCCAACAAATTACAGTCCAATCCAGTAGTCACTACAAACTGATGATCTGCAGACTTATTCTCGTAAGTGACTGTCACAGGTTCAGAAATAGGATACTCACACACCTGTCCTTGGAACCCCGACAAATGCTGGGTGTGGTCAGATAGTGGTAGGTGAAGTTCTGATTGCAGAGAAGACATGGCTGCTCCAGTGTCGATTACCAATGGGTGATGTTCATCTCCTATCTGCAGAGAGATAATAGGTTCCCTGTCTGATTGGAGAGTCCTTATGACTAAATTAGCTAGTCAATCCTGTGTTGGGAAAGGGTTTGCCTAGGAGAAGTCAGTGTATCTCGTCTGTCCTCCCCTTGGTGGGTACCCCCTCCTTCTGCTGCCTGTCTTTTAAAGGGGCATTCCTGTTGCCAGTGTTCTGCACGGCCGCAATTAAAACATGCATTGCTCCCTCTATATCTGCCCCGTCCTCTTCTCCCAGTAGATCAATGGCTCCTCAGAGGGGGCGGCGGTTGTAAAGCTGTTGGTGCATACAGTGGGCCATAAAAAGGAGCTGAGGGTCCCTTTGCGTGGGTTTGATATCCTCCCCCTCGCTGATCCACTCACCCAAAGTCACAATATTGGGGCTCCAGCTGGTAAGCTACCGTTTCTGCCGCTTATTGGGGTTGCAGATCATCCTTTTTCATTACATACTCAGTCTTAATCTTTGTAACTGAGCCTCCTTCCTGGCCTACACCCTCCTTCCAATAAAATCTGACTGCCCTTGCCATCTGGGAAGGGTCGTTCTCTGTCCAATTCATGTTATTACATTTCACAGCAGTAGCCACGGAAGGTGGTAGGCAATGCATTAACATAGCACAATATTGAGGGGAATTCTGACCATTTTGATATGGCAAGTCGCCTGACTGCCCACGGTAGATTTCATTAAAACGTTCCAGAAATTCCTCTGGCTCTTCAATCTTCTTAGGTTTTAGGTCTAAGATAGCAGAAATATTTATGGGCTTTTGAAATGTGCTATTCAACGCATTCAGGATTTGTGTCCCTCTATCGTAGTCTAACGCATGGGCTTGCTGAAGTGCGGCGTGGCTAGCATAATTCAGGTGATTGGTATCTTCCTAATCGGCAACTGCCTCCGAGTCTCACCAGGGGGCACTCTAGCTATTTCCTCTGGTTCTTCCAAGACTTCGACGTCCCTCCCTGTCACTAGAGGGAGTTCTTTCTCTTTCAATCCTGGCATCTCCCTTTGTTCTCGAAATTTGCGGTTTCCTCTTGGTCTGAAGGGATTTAGGTGGTATGCTTAATTGTTTCTGGTTAGGATCAAGCCCTTCTCTCGCTGTCCGAGATCGGGTCCTAGAGCTAACTGGGCTTGCGGAACAGAGCTCTTCTTCCCCTGCTGATCGTAAAGATGGTAAATCGGGACCCACGCTATCATCCAAAAGGGCTGGAGTTACTGGCATGATTGGAATCTGGGGAGCAGTGACTGGATATAAATTATTATACTCTGGTGGTTCTGGAATTAGTGCAGACAATGCTACAGGTGCAGTCGGAACTTTTACTGACATTTTTTAATCATCGAATTGATCATTTCCTGTCAATTCAAGGCCAGCCATTGAACTACTTAGCCCATCTTTTGTTTGACCCGAGCCTTTCCTGTCTTTACTTGCGCGTTTTTTTTTGAATGCACATTCCTTTTTCAAGACCTGTAATGTTTTTTTTTCCCTGTTCACTTATTGGAATTCCCATTTTATGGGCATTGTCCTGCCAACTTGATAACATGATCCTATCTCTTTCCTCTTGACAATATTGTCTCCATAATCTAATTAACTCTTTAGCTTTCATACTTTGGCTCTTTCCTTTTTTAAATTATATATATATATTTTTTATTTGCTTATTTATAACCAATGGCAATTTTTTTTTGCTCCTTGGCAAAACGATTGAAAAGGTTCTAACGGTGTTCTTTTAAAACTTAAAATGTTTGAAAATTCAAATTGAATTACTGCAACTTGCAAGCTTAGCTCTGATCTCAACTCAGAACTAAATTTACGATTTGCTTAACACAAACTTGTATAACATTTACAACTTAATTAATTCTTTATCAAACAATGTTTCTTTTAACAAGTTTTTCTTACATTCTCAAAAATGTTGGCTGCTATCAATGAGGGAGGTGATGTATACCGGAGCAAAGTCAACTGTCATCTCCAGATTTACACTTTTTAAAATGGTGTCAGTGATCTTCTTTAAGTTTCTATTAATTCACAAATAAAATGAGATAAACATTATTTCAAGCAAGTAAAACTTAAGATTCTGGCAATTTCAATCAATTGTTTTCGAAAATAATAACTTTTATCAAAGAGGTGGAGAAACCCACTGGTTTCCTTTAATTAATTCAAAACGTAACTTTGCTGGAGTTCATTGACTCAAAGGAAAGGTATCCGATTACACTACAGGCTGCTGCTGTTATCTCAAGGCCTGAGTGAGAAGCACTGTCTGTCGTCTTTAACTTTGGCTGCTGCTGTTAACCCTTTGAGAGACTTCTGCTTCAACCAACATGCAGCATCCAGCTCTATGGATGTTCTTTGTCTTGAAATTTATCCAAGCAATTCTCCACAATCTCAACTAGTCCTCAGAACTGCGCCCTTCGCCACCACAGTCCAAGGGTACAATTTTAGCTTAATCAACTATAGATTTAAAACACTCACACATTATTTACTTTTTTTCTCACCTTCGGAAGCTCTGACTTTGTTTGTCCTACCTTTATCTTCATGTGGATGTATTTCAACTGGAACTGAACTAGAACCTCTTTGAAGGAAAACCACGGTCCCCTTTTCTTTGCCTGCCAGTTTATCTGGGCCAGATCTGTTCTCTCGCCATTGTCTGTTGCCCTCTTCCAATTACTTATTTATCCTCTGTATTGTGCCATTTCCATAGCCAACCTCAGCCTTATCATACCATGATCATTGTCCCCTAAACGGTCCCCTACTCATACTTTATCCACCTTATTCCAAGAGAAAGATACAGCAGAGCCTCCTTCTGACAAAATACAAATTTCTTTACCCGTCAGTCTGGCCTCAATAAAAGTCGAGATGGATTTGCAGGTACAGCATTAGTTATTTTATTTGGCTTGCAAGCTTGATTCATTTCACAGAAGCATAAGACACATCCAGTCTCCTACACCCCGGAAAGCGAATGAACAAAGAGACAAAGGGATCTCTGCAAATCAATTCAAATGGTATCAAGTTTCACATACACGATTCCCATAGGTCATCCTATACCCCTCCTGACCTGGTCATACATTCTGATTGGCTCACTTCCAATCCCTTCCTCTGGCCCCGATTACCCAGCATCCTTTTCTCCTCCTTTGGTGGACACACCTCCTCCTTGCTTTGCCATGCGGTCTGAAATCCTTTGTCTGTGAACTCACCAGAATGAGACTGGCCTATCTCTACATTACAGGAACTAATATCTCTAAAGTAACTATTTTATATCACATTTGTCACTTCTTCATGGGCAGCATGGTAGCACAGTGGGCAGCACGGTAGCACAGTGGTTAGCACGTTGCTTCACAGCTCCAGAGTCCCAAGTTCGATTCCCGGTTTGGGTCACTGTCTGTGCGGAGTCTGCACGTTCTCCCCGTGTGTGTGTGGGTTTCCTCCGGGTGCTCCGGTTTCCACTCACAGTCCAAAGATGTGCAGGTTAGGTGGATTGGCCATGATAAATTGCCCTTAGTGTCCAAAAAAGTTAAGTGTGTACTGTAAACCTTCCCCCACACCTCCACCCCCTCCCCAAAACCCAGTAACCCCACTTAACCTACCCCTAAAGATTATTAAAAAAGCCAGGTGGATCCCAGGTGGAGTCTCGTGACATCTACCGGCTGCGCCGCGCTGCTTTTCAGGTGCAATGCCACTGGTAGATCTCGCCCTATACTGTACAAATATATAATTTTTGGTGGTGTATAAAACTGTTTTCCCCGAATGTAGCCAGCCTGGTGCCAGCTGCATTTATGGTATCCCAATATTGCACAGGGGGCTTCAAACAGATATAGCCACCTTACTTGCTTATGCAAAAAGATTAAAGTATGCTTTAGGTATGGCCCAACTCACTTATTATGTAAATATGGTTTAATAAGCATAAAAAAGCACCTTTCATGTTTATCATTTTAATAATAATCTTTACTAGTGTCATAAGTAGGCTTATATTAACACTGCAATGAAGTTACTGTGAAAATCCCCCAATCGCCACAATCTGGCGTCTGTTCGGGTGCACTGAGGGAGAATTTAGAATGTCCAATTCACCTAACAAGCATGTCTTTCGGGACTTGTGGGAGGAAACCATAGTACCGGATGTGGTGATATGCCTGTGGCCATATCATAGTTCCATGGTGTATGACCTCCAACCAGCAGGTGGCGGTACGGACACACTATGCGATCTCAAGACCAAGGTCATGTGACCTGGGACCTATATATAAAAAGAGGCTCATCTGGCCAACTCCGAAAAGAACACGTGATAGAGAGTAATAAGATGTACATGTAACAGGTCAGCAGAAGGTGTAAGTTCCAGAGGTGTAGCAAGCCTCCATGATAACGTGCTCTGTATCAGATTGCCATCCTACTGCACAAGACACAATAAAAGGATTTTGGTTTGGACAAATCTAAATGTTTGGTGAGTTAATCATAAAAGTATAAGGGACTAAACAAAACACCGGAGGAAACCCACGCGGACACGGGGAGAAGGTGCAGACTCCGCACAGACAGTGACCCAAGCCAGGATAGAACCTGGGATCCTGGCGCTGTGAAGCAACAGTGCTAACCACTGCTCTACCGTGCCGCCCATTTAGGCACACGTTTTGCACTGGGCCCGTTTGTTGGTGCTATTGAATTTCTAGGCTATTGTTCCTTGTTATGAAAGGCAAGAGAATATGAATGAAAAAATATTCGGCCGAATTCTCCGTTCCTGAGACTGGAGTGTTGACGCCGGGGCAGGATGAGTGAAGTTCTATGACAGCATTACTGCCGCCACATCTGGACAGATTCATTGACCATTGAGGTCTAGCACCAATGCCACATGGAACAGAATCAATTTCAATGAGGAACGGTGCCAGATTTGTTGGGTCCGTGACATAAACTCAGAGGCTGACAAGCTGCAGTTACATATATAAACTTCACTGCCCACACACACCATCCCAGCCAACAAGATGGCAGCAAGATGTACGGCCCCATGGTTCACCGACGCGGAACTGGAGACCCCGCAAGACGCCATGGAGGAGAGGCAGGCGACCCTGTGCCCCGGGGTGGAAAGGAGGCTGCCAGCCGCTACCGTTCACTGAGCCTAGACGCTGGTGACAGAAGTGGTCAGCACCGTGGGGAACGCCGTGGGACCGGCCTAGCAATGGCAGAAAAAACTGCAAGACCTCCTCAAGGTGGAAAGGGTGAGTCGGCAGCACAGTGCCCCTGGCACTAACCCCGTCCCACACACCCGTAAGCCCCCCCACCCAGAGGGTGGCCGAACCTCGCGCCCTGCATCACATGTTGGCATCAATGCCGACCGCCGTGGGCCGGGTGCCCTGCCCACTGTCGCCACCAGCTAACCACCCCCTTGGCTGCATGCGTTGGACTGACTAACACTGTTCATTTTCTGTTCCCCCCCAACCGCCATCAATCCCAGGATAAAGCTGCCCATAAACCCGGGAAGCGGGAGAAGGCAGAAGAGGGAGCGCTGGCCCTGCGGCCCCTCTCCGCAGTCAAGCAGAGTGCACTGGATGTGGTCAGTGGGCCCAAGGAAAGGGCAGTTGCCTGAGAGGAGGTCGGCATCGGGTAAGGAAGTGCGACCCTGCTGAGTTTCAGTTCCCCATGACAAGTGTGTCAACCCCCCCACCACCACAACCACACCCACACCACCCCACCCTTACACTCAGAGCACCCCCATACCACCTTCACAGCACACCACCCCACCCCCACATCCTTGCTTCACCACCACCCCTACTACTCCTCTCCCTCCCAAATACATCTCCTTCCCCCCCCCCCCCCCCCCCCCCACCACCACAATCCACCCTCCAGCATTTATGCATCCTGTCTTGTGTCTTGCAGGAGCTGGTGGTGTTGGGGCGGGTCCTCCTGGTGTTCCGCGCCCCCAACCCCAGCCACAGCCACAGCCAGAATCCCAGGTGCCGACCAACGACGAGGACGACACAGACGAGAGCCATTAACCCCAATCCAAGGATACCCCAGAGTTCGAGTCCGAGGATGACACAGATTTCCCATCACAGCTGTCTCCAACAGCCTCCACCATCCCAGAGGTACTCACCTTGGTTGGGCATGTTAATGAAAATGCTCCTGGGGCACTATCTGGTGTGCACCACACACATGCTCCGGTACAGCAGGTAGAGAGGAACATCTGAGGCGGCGGAATGGTCGGAGGGCGGACCGACCCCAGGAATTAGCTGCCGTCCAGATGGGTTTCAGGCATCTGGAACGGACGGTCCCCTCAAATGTTGAGATGTAGTCGCAGAGCCAGGGACTACATAAAGGGGTTGTCGGCAAGCATCCAGTACCTGCAGCTTCAGTTGGAAGGTATCCAACTGAATGGCATCCACGGTGGAGTCCTTGTGGATGAGGGCTTTCGTCATTGATCAACATGTCCAAGGCCTGGGCAATCTTTGCAGCTGCTGGCCAAGGCCCAGTACACCGCTGCTCTCTCACAGGCAGCCATGTGCCAGGGCCACCTGGACATTGCAGTAGCGTTCCTCAGCACGGCCAAGTCACAGTGGGTCATGGCTGAGCGCGGCGGCGGCAATGCCCAGGTGCTGGCTGATGTCACACACATCCAGAAGGTGTGCGCAGTCGCAACATGATACGGCGCAGTACCAAATGGAGGAGGTCCAGTCCTGTGTTCCATGGCCGCGAGCATGCAGTCCCTGGTCGAGACGGCAGCGGGCCTCGCGGACTGGCAGTGCCATGTGGCGGGAAGCCTCAGGGGTTAGCTTCCCTCGCACCTTCATCCCATGGAGTAGCCCGGAGACCATCAGAAACCACAAAGAAGTAGATGATAGGGCCTTGCAGGTGACCCCCGCAAGGGAGGTGCTGGAACACCGCAGCATCTTGGACTCCCCCCTCCTGTCCCTGGCGCATCACCTGGGTAGTGGGCAGAACCATGTTGCACCACGCCAGCTGGGACAGCCCGGTCGCCCCAAAAGAAGGCGACCCAGGCCACATGGCGGAAATCATATTCGGCCGCCTCCACTCCTGATGTAAGGTCTGTGGATCCACCGAGGCATCGGGTTAGGGCCAGAAAGGCCAGAAAAATAGACATCAGTTAGGTTGGCACAGGTGCAAGGCACAGTTTAGCGATCGGGGCTAGGGCATGAATCTGTGTATATGTTTTCATATTGAACACCCGTGCACAATGTCACAACCTGCCTTGGTGCTCTTGGTGGGCTGTTCTGAGCTGTGTGTGTGTCTGTGTGGCAGGAGGATGAATGGGCGAACATTGGAGGTGGCCATGACCCAAGGACTGCGGTTCAGCCACCGCTCACCACTCCGGTGTCCTACCTTCCCCTCCTTCCCTCATCGTCCCACTTCCGCCACCCCAGGGATCCAATGGGACCGTGCGATGGAATAGCCAGCTCGCATGCAGGGATCACCCAGGTGAATGGTGGACAGTGCAACCGTGGGCAAGAGCCAGACATATTCAAATGATGTGGAGCACCAGAGCTCATCCCAGAGCGGGTTGTCATCATCCTCCTTCCCATGCACCATACCCGCTGTTACTGCCAACCCAGGGCCCCCACTCTGTGGTGCAGCAGATCTGCATCGCGGAGGGGTTGCAAGTGGGGGGATGGCCGAGGCGGGGGAAGGGCGGGGGTGGGAGATATGCGGTGTCTGTGCCCCCTAGTTTCTCCCCCCCCCCCCTCCCCCACTAGTCGGTCAACCCGGAGGCGATCAGAGCGTCCCGTGCATATTGGATCTGGCGCACACGTTGTGCGGCCTCCCACTCCTGCCTGGGCCCCATGTGCTGCCCATCCTCATCCTCCCCACATCCCCCTTTTTGGACGAGGACTGATGTTCATCCTCCTCCTCCAGCACGTCGCCCCTCTGTTATATTGTGTTGTGGAGGACGCAACAGGCCACCACGATGTGGCTGACACTCACAGAACTATACTGGAGGGCCCCTCCAGAGCAGCCAAGGCACCTAAACCGTAACTTCAGGATGCACAGCTCGATCATGCTTTGGGTCGCGGCATTGGCGTTGGTGTAGCGGGTCTCTGCATAGGTCTCTGGCCTCCAGATAAAGTCATCAGCCAAGAGCCTACTCTCCCAGCTGGGGGCGTGGGGGGGATCGTCGAAAAGACCAGGAACCGTCAAGTGTGCCAGGATGAAGGTGACATGCACACTGCCCGGGTATGATGCGAATCTGATGGTCACACACCAGCTGAACGTTCATCGAGTGAAACCCCTTTCGGTTTGTGAAGATCGGCCTGTCATCTGCAGGTGCTTGTAGGGTGACATGCATCCCGTCGATTATGTCCTGGACCTGAGGCATCACGGCGATGTTGGCGAATTCCGCTGCCTGAGCATCCTGGGGGGCTCGGTCTAGATTGATGTAGATGTACTGTGCTGACTGGGCATATAGGGTCCCGGTGGTGGTGCAGATGCACCTGTGCACCGAGCTCTGTGAGATTCTGGACAGGTCCCCACTCAGTGCCTGGATGGACCCCGTGGCATAGACGTTCAGGACCACCGTCACCTTGACGGTCACCGAGAGCATGTCCCCCCCCCACTATTCCCCCGTGGTGCCAGGTGTGCTATGATCCGGCAGATATGTCTCACTGTCCCCCTGCTCAGCTGGAGGCTTCAAAGGCGTGCCCAGTCCAGCAGGTCCTCGAGTGAAAGGTGCTGCCAGTACATTCAAGGCTTCATGCAGCACCTCCTTCGCACTTTCTGCTCCTCGGCCTGATGGCCGGCCCATTCTCCATCATCACCAGCTGCTTCCTGTTCCTCTGGAGCAGGTTCCACTGCTGCAGCTTCCTCCTCCTCCTTGAGCAGCGCCAGCTCATACATCCTCCAGGTCATTCCCCAGGGCTGTGGTGACTAGCAGGAAGGCCACCATTGCTGGTTGTATTCCAATATCCTTGTCTGCAGGGAGTGAAAGGCTGACAGGTTAGCATGGTGCGTACCCCCATGCTTAACCAGGTCCACCGGGCTACACAATGACCCTGGTTAGCACTGCGGTTCCTGACCCCACATGACACCCCCTCCCCTATCCCCGCACCCTTTGCCCTGTCGGTGCCCGGCAGCCCATGTTCGCGCTTCTCTATGTTCTACTTTCTCTCTCTCCCTCTTCACCCACGGCACCTGTTTCACAATTTTTGAAAGCACAAGTGAACCTTGCTGTCGGGATTTGCCCCGGCGGAGGCAGAGAATCACACAGGCCCCAGAGAATGGCAAATCGGGCCCGCTAATGATTTGCAAACGCCGTTTACTGTATGTGCAGAGTGAACATTAACGACGTAGTCGAGGCACCGGA
The DNA here is from genome assembly GCF_047496885.1 of Scyliorhinus torazame. Classification (NCBI taxonomy): domain Eukaryota; kingdom Metazoa; phylum Chordata; class Chondrichthyes; order Carcharhiniformes; family Scyliorhinidae; genus Scyliorhinus; species Scyliorhinus torazame. The sequence goes on along the minus strand of NC_092707.1, from coordinate 324,265,473 downwards.
GAATTGCGATTTGTCGTGAACCCAACATCTGCCACGATTCGGCCTCAATGCCGATTCTCCGTCCAACCGCCTTTCCCGATTTTGGCGTCGGCCGATGGAGAGGCCAGTCCCATTCTCTCTGTGTTACATTCATAAAGAATTGCTTTATGATTTCACTGCATGTAACAGACAGGAGAAAGCTTCCCCAAGCGAGTACTTATTTACATAAGATATCTATGTTTCACATCTGGAAAAATATACCAAGAAACTCCAAAAGACTTTCTGGGATGTTCATTCACCAGAATACTACCAGACCCCCAATTGTAATACACACAACATATGCTTCTCCTTCAATTAAGGTAACAGTAATCTAAATATCACTGCAATTCAAATGGTTTATCATTAAAAATCCAACCAGCTTACTAATATTCTTTAGGGAGGAAGCCCAGTGTTCTTTCAGGGTCTGACCCAAATGGGGCCCCAGTTTCATGAAAAAGTGTTTGATTTTTATCTGTCCTCCCAAGTAAGGATGCTGACTCTGGCTGGATCTTTTATCACATGATTTCCCACTTCCAACCTTCCTTGTCAAAGGGCCATTTATCTAACCCCACTTTTCCAGCATTTGCTACTATTAATAACGTAATGTATTAAAAATGTGAAAAGGTATGCGTTTTTTTTTAATGTCCTCATGACATTTCTTCTAGGTTGCTCACAGCAGTTTCCAAGAGATTAATGTTTAGTTCCTGGAAATCACCAAGACGTTCCAGCTGGAGGCAAGCCTAATGGAACTGGCTTAGCAAACCACTCAGTTGTATCACAAAGCTGCTAGGAGTTCAAGAAAAAGGATGCCATCTTCTCAAACCAACTTAGGGATGGACAATAAATGCGGCAAGGGCCGTGTCCTACGAATGATTTCATAAAACCATGGGTTTAATTGCAACAGCTTGTCACGACGTTAAACTCTTAAAAAATATGAGAGCTTAACGGTGTTGGTAAAAGTTCATTTTCATTCTCTATAACATGATCTGATCACTTCAATATGCTGCTGTTTTGTATGCACTCTTTCGTGCAACATACTCAAGAATTATTTTAACGTGTATTATACATTGCATTCACACATCATGCCGAGCGGCTGCCTCTCACTTAATTTCATCGCAATGCATTCTTGAAGGCTGTCAACTTCCTGGACATTCTCTCACGTGCCAATGACACGCAGTCCACAACAATAACTATATTTCCGATACAGAATCAACAAACATGTCAGATATGCCCGAACACTTAACTTCAACTTTATTGTAAGGCTGATACGTTCTGTGAAATTCAGTACTAGGCAAATGTGTTGTACCCTTTCAGCACTGCATTACCACACACTATACTCACAGCACAGTAGTCAGTGGATGTTACACACCAATCTGCAGAGAGAAAATTCCCTTCAACGTTTAAATGTTCAATTAAAGAATACAATACTAACAGGGAGTACAACCAAAGATTAGAAATGCAGTTGAAATACCACACAGAGTTCAGATAACTTACAAAGCAATTGAAAATTGATCTCATGGTTAATGATATAATGCAAACTCTTTGATTGTGTTACAAGCTCATAAGAGTTTCTTATTCCATACATCTATATCTAGTAACAGGAATACTGGTACAATACGAAAGACTTGGGAGAGAAAGAGTCATGGTTAGATTCCATATCAGGTAGCATTTTGACACACTCTATTCATTCTTGGAACGGTCTCCGTTCTTTTCTGTCTTTAATGGTGTGTGAGAAATGTCCACCGATCTTATGAGCAATATTAATAATCTTGGCAGATTCCTATTTCTCGTAGGAATTTGCACAATGCATTAGTGCCATTCTGCAGCAATCAAATCCAAATGCAGTCTTATATTAGAGTCACTCATTCCACAAATATTCTAAAAGGAAAGGTGAAGGCAGCGTGCATTCCCTCTGAAAAACCCTTAAAGGTGCCTTGAGGTAGGTGAGAGATGATGCTACTTTACCGAGAATAATAATAACCCATGAACTGCTGTATTCTATCTGTGGAACAGGAACGGTTTGAAGTACTGGCGATGCAGTGTCCTTTTGCCGTTAGCCGATGAATGAGAAGCACTTTATTTTAAAATAGTCTTAATAAAGTGAAAAACATCTCAGCAATAAAGGCAATAAAAAATGAAACAATAAATGTAAAGATACAGGGGTGCGTGAATTAATTTTTGTCAGTGTTCTTTGCAAAGATATTTCAAATTCAGATGAATTTTTCAGCAATAATGATTGACAATAGGAATAAAGTATACTCTTCTACATAGTAGATAGCATTTGCACTAAAAATGTTTGAAACCATGGTGGTTACTATTGATGATGATATCATACAAACACTTAACATGCCTACATTCATGGTAAATTCATCCCTACCAATTTTCAGAGGCTTTTTAAATGAGTTAACATCTATGTACAGGCACCAGGATGATGACCCACAACAGAAATTCCCTGGCCTATACAAAATTTAGAGACAGCAAATTAGATCTTTCTAATTATTTTCTTCACTCTCCACTGAAAAGCAATAAGGTTTGTAGCTTTAATCGTCCACATGTAACAATCAATCTCAAAGTACCAGTGTCCATCGTTTGACAAGTCCATGGTGACAGTTGAGCACTGGAAATCTATATAAAGGGCACGATTCTCCAGCCTCATTAGGCTCTGGGTCAAGCGAAACGAGCCAGTGAATAGCGGGAGAGGCCAAAAACAAGATCCGCGCCAGGCGGCAAACAGTTGGCGATGCACCCAGCCCTCTCCTGCAGGCGAAATTGGGATCTCGGCATAACGAGGTGAGAACCAATTATCACCACTTAAGCCTTATTTCCATACAATTAACAGGAGGCACCAGATATCCAATCAGCCTCCCAGCAAGTGATCACGCTGATGCCGATTAGTACTCCTTTTTAAAAACGTGAACCTGTCGGAAGGGCTCTTGTGGGGAGCTAGGGAGGTGAGCAGTCATCTTTGCTGACAGGCAAAGAGCCCGGGGGTGCTGAGCTTGCCATCCCAGTGCTTGTTGGGGGCTGGGGGACCCACGGCTGGGGGTGGGGGTCCCTCAGCTTGGGGTGGGGGACCCTCAGCTGGGGTTGGGCCCCCATCGGAGAGTGGAGAGGGAAGTCTGGGGTGGGGGGGCGGGAGGGGGGGGGGGTTCAACTTGGAGGCAACCGCTCGTGGCACCACCATGTCAACCCCTGGATCGTGTGTACTCATTCCGGGGGCAACTCTTGCCTCTGCCTGACTGCCCCACTGACCATCCATAACACCTGCTGATGTCCGAGACCTCTGGCTGTGCAGCTGAAGGCTATTGCTAACAGGGAATTAGCAATTGTGGTTAAGTGAGCACTGCACACATCCCAAGTGGATTCCCGTGCTTAGACGGGCCATGTAGAATTTGGGAGTTATTGCCTAGCAACCCAATCAGACCATGATGCCTGAACACTGTGCTTGAGCACTGCAGGAGGCAACACCACACAGGCAGCAGCCTACATCTGAACTTCCAGGGGATGGGGCACAGCTCCGGGGAACATGTCCATGGCCGGAGGGTGGGTGAGTGCCACAGCGAGGGGACCAGCGCCTGGTCCTATTGATGTTGTGATCGGGTATTCAGGATACAGGGTCTGGGGTCCGGTGAGGGGGGCCCGCTGCGACCAGAGTACATCGGCAGGGCATTCCGGATGGGGAGGAGGGGGAAATGGAGGGCCCCGGGGAAGGTGTCACCGCTGTTTGTCAATCGAACACCTTCTCCCAATTACAGATACTGAATACTATGACAGGGATGTTGGACGCAGAGGTTGCCCTAGTGGTGCTGCTGCTGGGTGATGCAGACAGATGCCAGAGACAGTGGCAGCTGCAGCAGCAGCAGCAGATGCTCGAGACAGTTGCCCATGTGCCGGACCCCACCCCACGCCCTGAGGGCCCGGCTGCCCATGAGGCCAGGGAGCGACCCAGAGGGGAAAACCGGTGTACAGGTGTCGAAGGTCATTCAAACAGATGACAATCAGCGCGTGCCGCAGGAGGCTCCGCCTCAGCAAGGAGATGGTGCGACACCTGTGCCATGTCCTCGCAGACTTGGCACCACATGGACGAGGACGACACCTGCTCCCGCTGGCTGTCAAGGTCACCGTAGCCCTGGCCCTTTACGCCTCAGGATCATTCCAGGGCTTGAGCAGGGATCTGTGTGGTATCTCACAGGCCGCAGCCCACAGGAACATCTGACAGGTCACAAATGCCCTGTATACCCGGGCGGAAGACTACATCATCTTTGACATGGACCAGGCTCAGCATGATGCCCGGGCAGCATGTTTCTCTGCCAATGCCATGGTGCCCGAGGTCCAGGGCATCATAGGTGCCACGCATGTTGCCCTGCGCTCACCGGGCCATCTAAGGATGCCCTATGTTAACAGAAAGGGTTCCACTCCCTCAACATACAGCTCGTGATGAAGATAATACACGTGTGCGCACACTTCCCGGCTCACTTGTTGACAGCACATGCACAGCCGTGCCATCCAGTCCTGTGTGCTGATTTCAAGACACGGCCTCATCAGAGGGGTGGACCTCAGGGTAGCTGGTGGCCACCGTCGCCATTCCATGGGACCAGTCCGGGTTGGCACCCAGACCCCCCTCCTTCCGATCGATGTTCAAAGAGCCAGGGGTTCACTTTGGGATGGAGGAGCAGCTGGTTAGAGCCCCGGCTTCCCCTGCATCATCTGGCTCTGCCAGCCCTGGCGGTCTCCCATGGTCTGCACCATCGTGGCGATCCACGCAGTTATGCTCATCAGTGACTGGGACAAGCTCCGCAGCGCCTCAGCCATGCCCACCTGAGAGGGGAACATGTCCCGCAGAACCTCATCAAGGTCAGCCATGTACTGGGTGACATCCCCCAACGAGTCAGACATTCTGCCGAGATGCTCAGCCACGGCCGTCACTGACTGTGCGACACCTTGGACACCTTCACCCATTGTGCCGACGTCGTGCACCAAGCTCTCCACTGCGGTCGCCACCCGAGCAGTATTGGCCATGGTGTCACACTTTGCCGCCACCATCTCCTGCGCCCGTAGCCTCTGGGACTCCTCCAATTGACTATGGATCTGCTGGAGTGATGCTGACTTCTCCCTCTGAATGTCCCGGCCGCTTCCTATCCTCTCCATCAGCTCTGGGTACCTCTGTACCGCAGGCACAGCATCAGGCTGAGACCCAGCTGGGCCCTGGGATCCTGCAGCTCTCCGACTCCTGTCTCACAGGGGGGGTTCCGACCTCCACCTAATGTGCATCATCAGCGGTGCAGTGCTCACCAGATTGTGCCCCGAACCCTGTCCACTAACATGTCCCACTGAGGAGTGTGTATCTGCTCTGGTGGAGGGTGGGGATGACAGCTGTGCCGCGACTATAACGGTTGCGTCCTCGGAATTCACCTCCGAGGTGGTCTCCTGGGCGGCAGGAGAGCGTGCCTCCCAGGATTGCCGGCGCGATCGGCTGGAGGACCTGCGGGAGAATGAACATGTGGTCAGTGGGAGGGATGGGTCAGTTAGTAAGGCAATAACAATCCACATTTGACAGGTCCCCCTGGTGGAGCCCGGTGGTTCCTCACCACTGCGGCGTCCACTCGCCTCCGCGTGGGTGACCGAACACCGATCTGTCCTCGGTCACCCCAATCACCTCCAGGGCACGCTCCTCGAAGGAGGTGAGGATTCTTAAGTCTGTCAAACCACCGCAAGTCTGGGCCCTCTCCCAATGGTTATGCCAGAGATTTTGCTGAGGAGACACAGGACACAGAGAGGGCATCATTAGCCACACACGTTGTTCACAGTGGTGATGGGGGGAATGGAAGGAGGGCTGGGGTGGGAGGGTTGAAGGGGGAGTGAAGAGAGGATTGGGATTTGCCTGGGGGATTGATGGAGTGGATGCTCCCTTTGGGGGGGGGGGGGGTTCAAACCACTCTGGCTGCCCAGTGCAGGTCGTTGACCTTTTTCTGGCACTGGAGGCCAGTCCTCCAAGTCATATTCCCGAGCTGACAGCCACTGCCACCTCATACCAGGCAGCACTGGCTGCCTTGTGGCTGACTCTCCGGGACCCTCGGGGGAACAGGACATCCCTCCTGGCCGCCACCGTGTCTAGGAGCCTCCCCAGGTCAGCGTCCCCGAATCTTGACCTTATTACAGGCGGGCTGGCGCGCGTGGTCCCAGAGAATTAGCTGGCAAGCCTTCTTTTGTGGCGAGAAGCCCGTGAGGCCTCGTTAAGTGGACCTATTAACATTGAATTGCGTTGCCGGCTTCGCAGGGCCGAGCGCCGGGAAGCTCGTGGCAATTCCCACTCGCTACCACACTTAGAAAATTTTCAGGAGAATCACGCTCAATAACCTGTGAACAGGTCATTTGCAAGTAGCTTCTTGTGTTCCAATTGCCCGAGGAGATTGATCATTTAGTCTTTTCTTTTCAGACAGATTGCCAGGCACAGGCTGGCTGGACTGAATGCAAGAACTCAACTTATTTCTGTCACAATTTTCTGGTTGGGTAACACCAAACACAACAGGTTCTGTACATGAAGCTGGAGTCATTGAGGAATCAGCCACATTGCTGTGTTCCCATCTGTTCCAATCCCACTCCCACAAAAAACTCAAAAGTAAAATCTGGACTGACAATCTAGTCAAGAAATACAACTGTTTTCTGTCTTTGTCTATTTGTTGATTACCTTTCTGTCTCTCTCTCTTTCTCTCTGTCTCTCTCTGTACTTCTATTCGTATCTCCGTATGCTTCTCTATTTATTACGTCTTGACATAGACATTTGGCTGCCACTATTTCAATTTGACTTCTATGGCTGCAGTGCATCAAAACACAAATATTGGCAGATATTTGAGGGATATTTTATCTTCTGGGGTGGGCTAACTGGGAGAATGTGCAGACCAGTTGTCTGATACCTGCAGTGGCAGGCTAGGTCTTGTTGACAGCTCCTCTTCATTAACATACATCTGGCCAGGACATATACATCTGATCCATCCAGCCACGCAAAAAAATGCCCGTATTTTGCAGATGTAATAATGGAGGAACTCTCAGCATGCACTATCTTTCCCGTGTGAAACCGACAGCAACTTATGGCATGCACACATGCACAGTTAAATCCAGAAATGCAGTGGCTACTGTCAGTGCCCAGCTCCTCCAACCAGTGTGCTGTTCAATTCCTTGCAGAAATAGAAATAGTTGAAATGTAAGAACGTGCCCACTAACACTGTAATGTTGCTGTTAAAACCTCCGAAAAGGTTATGCCTTGTTCATTAGATGCATCTGGGTTTATGATGGCGCACTAAGTCTTAACTACTGTTGAACAACCTTTCTGCGTCATGTCATTTTTGTCCCCACTTTGATAAAAATTCTTCTGCCAGGATTCTCCGATCCAAATTCCTCACGCTACCGCTGCCAGCTGGATGAAAATTCGGTGCTCAGCCAAAACTCCATTCAATGCAGCGGGAACGGAGAATTGCGATGGCGTGAACAGACAGAGAATCCTACGCACGGGGCTGGATTCTCCGCCGGCGGGATGCTCTGTTTTGCCGGCAGCCCGGGGGTTTCCCGACAGCGTGGGGCTGCCCCACAATGGGAAACCCCATTGACCAGCCAGCGACATGGAGCATCCCACCGGCGTGCTGAGCCAGAAATCTGCCGCGGCGGGACGGAGAATCCAGCCCATAGTCTTTTTATACAATAAAATGTATCTTTAAGTTTGTTGCTATCTTGGTTTCGATCGTGCACACCCAGGGTGGATTCTCCGATTTTGAGGCTATGTCCCCACGCCGGCGTGGGAACGGTGGTTTTTTACGACAGAACAAATGGCGTAAAATGGCCACCGATCCTCCGTTTGGCTGGGGGCTAGCATCAAGGTAGTGTAGAGCATCCGGCTCTAGCTGACGATACAGCCTGGAGAATTGCCAGATCCGTGGCCACGCATGCGCAAAGCGGCGGCCTGCAGCCGCCGCGCCGTGCAACATGGTGCCGGCCGCTCTCGGACCCGGCCTGCGAAATAGTGCCCCCTCTTTAGCCGGCTTGCGGGCCCCGGACCACCCCCCAACAATGCCCCCAGCCCCTGGTAAAGTTTCCCTTGCCCGCGGATCGGCCCTCCCCCAAATGTGGCGGCGCTGTACTGAATCCGCAGCCGCCACGCTGAGTTCCCAAAGGATGAGGCCACATGCGATTGACGCCATCGGGAACTTGGCTGGTTGGGGGTGGAGCATCGAAGGGTGGGCCTCAGGCAATGTCCTGAGGCTGTTGGTACGATGCACGTAAAATGTATAAAAACTCCCTCTAAAATGTATAAAAAACGAAGGATAATTCATAAATCTGACAATTCTTCATTGCGATTGGCTACTTATTTGATTACATCACTTTCTCTGGTTACCTGGATGTGGTTACACGGCCCCTTTAAGGAGGCAGGCTCCATGGACCATGTGACTGGCTAGGGGCCAATCACGTGGGAGCGTGCGAACCCTGGCCAATAAGAAGTTTGCATGGAACCCTGGGAGCAGGATCCCAGGCAATGTGGGCCAGGGAGATGAGTGTTAAAACCTGTTGTACAGTGTTCTGTGCCTGTTACTTAACCGCCTTTGCTTTTCCTTAATAAACATCTTTGTAACTACTGGAAGCCTCCGGTGTATGTCTCGAGCCAGTACATTGGTACCCAGGTAAAGGTTTTTGATCACGGCCAACAGTTGTCATGAACTGGGGAGGGAAACTTTGGGACTGTTGAGAAAGGAGAGAAGCGCCAGCAAGAGTCGGAATCATTTAATTTGGGAGTGAAAATGCCTGTCATTGGGAAACTAGATCCATTTGAACAAAGGGCTGAGTCAGTACATCGAACACCACCATTTCTTTTAAGCACGAATGAGTTCAGGTTCCTGGACCGCCCTGGGGGGGTCCTCCTGTATAGTGCTAGGAGAGTCTCGCACATCGTGGTGGCTGGCTGCATCCTCCACAACATCGCGCAGCAGAGGGACAACATGCTGAAGTGGGGGAGGGCATGGGGTGCCCGGGCAGGCTGAGCAGGCCGCACAACATGTGCATCAGGGCTGGCACGCAGGGGACACTCTGATCGCCTTGAGGCTTGCCGACTGGGGTGCCTGGCTGACGGCAGCATGAGTGGTCCCACCCGCGTCCCATCCCACCACCATATCCCACCGCTCAAGTACCCAGCACCACCCCCATACCTCTCCACCACACCTCCTACCACCCCTGAAACCCCTCTCCCTGATTCCTCCCTGCCTCACTAAGGGGTGTGGGTCCTGGGTTGGCAGTAACAGCAGGTTTGGTCCATGAGATGTAGGATGATGTTGACCCGCTTTGGGATGAGCTCATATGCTCCGCATCGTTTGATAACGTCTGACTCCTGCCCACGGTAGCACTTTCCACATGGTTGATCCCTACATGCGGGCTCAATCACATGGTTCCACCAAATCCTTGTGGTGGTGGAGTTGGGGATGGGGTGCGGGGTGAGTTGGGGGGGGGAAGATTGAGGTGGAGAGGGATGGGGGTGGTGCTGGGTACCTGAGGGGTGGCTGAACTGGGGGCCATGGCCCGTGCCCCTCTAAATGTCGCCCATCCCCACTCCCCAGCGCCCCTCTGCAGCCAGCCCAGCCCAGCCTCACACCATTCTTACAGAGCACCGAGACAGGTTGAAATGTTTGTGAACAGGTAAAGGTGTTTCAACAGGTTTGTGCCTTAGCCCCTAACACTATAATGCGTGCTGCGCCTGAGCCAACTTAACTGGTGTCGAACTTTCTGGTCTTACGGGCTCTAACATTACATTTAGGTGGATACTCAGATGGCACATCAGGGATGCAAGTGATCTGCTGTGATTCCTGCCTGGGTCCCCTTTGGCAGCCGTCCTCTGAAGTGACTGGTCCTGGACGACCAGGCATTCTCTTGGCCATTCCGGGTGGCATGGTGCTACACTGTTCTGCCCGCTGCCCATCAGGGACAGGAGGCGGTTTGGGGGGGGGGCATCCAAGGCTCTGGGGTGCTCTGGCATGTCTCCAGGGGGTCACCGGCACTGGCCCCATCACCTCACCCTCCCTCGGCTATTCCTTGGGATGGGGGTGCGGCCGGAGTGAGCTCTGGAGGTTCGCCTGTCACCTGCCGCTGCTTGTCCTGGTGGCCCTCTCTCGTCTCGGCCAGGGTCTCAATGCTCGTGGTCATAGAGCACAGGGACTGTGCCAAGTCCCTCTGTGACTGACCTAGGTCCGCAAGCACTGGGGCAATACCATCGATGCCCGCAGACATGACCCGTTGTGACTGGGCCAAGCTCTGGAGCGCCGCTGCAATGTCCAGGTGGCTATGGTACATAGCTGCCTGTGACAGGACAGCCCTGGCCTATACGTCAGCCACCGCCTGCACGGATTGCCCTCGGCCTTGGACATCTTGACCCATGGTCGATACCTTTGCCCTCAAGGCCTCCACCACGAACGCCAACCATGCGTTGTTGGTCTGGGTGGCATGCATGGTCGACACTGTCTCCTGGCCCTGCACGGGATGGGACTCCTCCAACTGCAGCTGGATGGTTGCTGACAGCCCCTCATATACTCCCTGGCTCAGTGTCTGCATCTGCATTATTGATGGGACTGTCCCTTCCAGAAGCCCAAGACACATCTGGACAGCAACTAATCTCTGGGGTCGGGTTGCCCTCTGACCGTTCGCCCCCTTGGGGGTTCCTATCTTCATCTGATGTACTGCTGCAGTTGTGCGGTGGACACCAGATAGTGCCCCAGGAGCCTCTTCACTAATATTCCCAACCGACATGAGTGTCTCTGGGATGGTGGAGGGTGTTGGAACCAGTTGTGACGGGAAGTCGCTGCCATCCCCAGATTGTTGCTCCGATGTACCACATATTGGTGATTGGGGGCTCGCCGGTCATGGCAGATGGTATGGGTGTTGGCATGTGGTGTAGGGTAGCGTGTGAGCAGACTGCTGACATGTGGGGTTCGGTCATATCTTCCAGGTTGGGGGGGGGCTGGTAGTAGTTATGGGTATGTGGGATAGGAGTTGTGCCATGGGCATGGTTCCGGCTATTCATCCTGGTCGCCCTGAGGTGGTCGGGAAATTTCTTGCAACACTGCTGGCTCATGGCCTCTGCCACCTGCGCCCAGCCCCAGTGTACGGTGGTGGGTGGCAATCAGGACGAGTTGAAATGTGAAGGTTTGAAATGTTGAAACATGATTCTGTGGGGATCATGGATGGTCATCTTGTCTCAGGCCAGATGACCCCTCTCCTTCAAGAGCCTCATAATGCCCACCCAGAGCAGACAGTAATGAAGATCCTGGCACGCACTTCGATCTGGTGACCAGGCATAGATAAAGCCACTGAAGAAAGAGAACAACAGTGCCAAGAATGCCAAAGGCAGCATTTATGTTGCTGTCCGTCACCCTTCATCCTTGGGACAGCCACGTCGTCCATGGACCAGTGTCAATATTATCTTTGCTGGCCCGTTTATGGGCAAGATGACTTTAGTGTTGGTGGATGCCCACTCTAATGGCTATCAGTTCAGAGATGGGGACCACTACCTTGGTGGCCACGGTAGATGCTTTGTGCTGACTGTTTGCCATTCACGTGCTTCCTGAGTCAATGGCACACCCTTCAACAGCGATGATTTCCAGGTTTTTTGCGAGCAAATGGCAGATGACACAAGACAGCCCCCTACCGCCCAGCTGGCTCAGAGGACAGTTCAAACTTTCAAGAAGGCTAGTTTTTTATGGTTGTACAATTCACCCCTCATTCCACCACTAGCTGAGCTGCATGGGCATTTGGTTGAGAACCGGTTGGATCTTGTGTTGCCAAATTTGGCAGGGAGGAATGTCAGGCCTTCCAGATGGGTTGGCAAAAGAGTGATAGATCATTCCAGGTGGATGACCTGGTTTTAGTCCATAATTCAGCCCCGCTTTGGTTAGAAGGATGAGTTGCAGCGCAGTCAGGGTCGGTATTACATATGGTCAGTGTTAACGGGACGACTGTCAGAAAGCAGGTCGACCATTTGAGGAGTCGAGATGTGGCAAACCCCAACTTGGAGTAAACAAGACTGGCTAGCATGGTGAACACTCCTGTAACTCTGTCCAGCCAAGGGAAGCCGTGGACTCCTGATCCTGCTCAATCAGCTGCGCTTGCTGAGGCCGGTGAGGCCAGTTTGCCGGTCGTTGAGGTGGTGCCTCCTGAGGTGGCATTAACTATGGACCACTTGATCGCCTAAAAGAGTGCCAAGCCTGTGGCAGGGCTATGGAGGTCCGGGATGACATGGAACACTCTCTTTCTCCTTTTGTCTCTATTAACATTTGTATCTTCTGTCTTTAGTTTTTGAGGTAATTATATAAGTGGCTTAAGCAGAGAGGGATGTGCTATTACAGCCCCTTTCAGGGGCAGGGCTCCACGCACCCACGTGATCAGCTTGGGGTCAATTACATGGGTGCACACAAACCCTGACTAATGGAGCGTTTGCGTGGGGCCCTGGAAACAGGACCGTGGACCAGGTAGTCGAAGTGTTAAGACCTGTTGTCTAGTGTTCTGTGCCTATTACTTGACTGCCTTTGCCTTTCATTAATAAACCCCTTTGTTAACAACTAGAAATCTCCCCTTTATGTCTTGAGCCGCCACACTGGAGCTCTCCTTGATTTGACACCATTCAAATTAAGGTTAAGAATGTTGAAATCCATGCTATTAAGGTGATTAGATCTTTGAGTAGCTTTCATTGAGGTCAGAAGATCAAGGTTGGGAAATTCGAGTGGCCGGCGGGAAATTGTTGACAGTTGCAGGCAGCAGCCCACAGTTTAAATGTCAGGTGGCGAGAAACACTCCTGTACCTCATGACTCCAAATTCAGGGAAGTGCATTTTACACACTTACCTTTTTGGTGGCAGCCTGCAATGGTTCTTTTAAGGCAGATATTTTAGGCTGCACGTAGACCTATTTCTCTTGGACACATCCAACCCATTTTCATGCAGGGAAACATTTGCCCCAAGAAGTCTCCAAACACATGCATTTTTAATGCCCCAGTGATTTTTCTCCTTTGGGTTCTTGCTGCAGTGAAATTGATTTTTAATTCTGGGACCTTCCAGTACAGCTATTCAGGGTTGATAACCTAATTTCAATGCACTAACTGCAGAATAATTTTCGGAGCACTGCTCCTTCCTCAGGTCAGGAAGGAGCAATGCTCCGAAAGCTAGTGTTTGAAACAAACCTGTTATACTTTAACCTGTTGTTGTAAGACTTCTTACTGTGCTCACCCCAGTCCAACGCCGGCATCTCCACATTACAGAATAATTCAGAGATGTACCAAGTCGACTGAACTTGAACTTATTTAAACTACATTTCAAACAAATAGCAGATATAAGTGAGATTCTCTTTTGAGTGTTGGTTGGGGCAGATGCAGATTATTGATGAAGCATTAATATGGGCACTGGTGCCCGTGCACCCAAAGCAATGAACAATTCCAAACTGGATAAAATTGAAAACAAGTGGGAAGTCACCACGTCTAACTGGGGAAAAGGTCAGCTGGTTGGTGGGGACTGCATTGAGGGAAACAATGGGCCAAGTGCCTGTAAGGCAGCCATCTTGCTGCACACCCCACTAACCACCCACTTTGGCTCCTGGTTCTGCAGAGTGACACCAGCTGTATGGTTGGGGTGAGGGGGAGGAGGTGGGGGGGGGGGGGGATGCGGCGGCAGAGCCTGCATTGCCACCGGGGCCACCATGTAGCCCGGTGGGCCAGGTTGGGCACGGGGGTACACACCATGCTAACATATCAGCCTTCAACCCCTTTAGACAATGGATATTGGACTACAACCAGCAATGGTGGCCTTCCTGTTGCCGCAGCCCTGGGGGATGCCCTGCGGCTCTACGAGCTGGCGCTGCTCGAGGAGGAGGAATCTGCAGCAGCGGAGCATGTAACAGCGGAATGCACAGAAGCACAGCGTGCCCCAGAGGAACAGAGGAACTGCCAAGGATGGAGAGATGGCCCCCCAACAGATCGAGGAGTAAGAGGTGACAAGGAGTCGCATGAGGCCTCGTGTGTACCGGGGTGAGTGTGAGGGTGCTGGGTGGGTGGTGTTGGGGGGGGGGGGGGTTGGGTGTTGACACATGTCATGGGGAAAAGCAACTAATCAGGGTCTCACTTCTTTGCTCGCAGTCGATCTCCCACCCCAGCAACCTCCATTTTCTCCAGGCCGCCGACCACGTCCAGGGCCCTTTGCTCTGCCATGGTGAGGAGCCACAGGTCCGTCGATCCCTCTCCAGTTTTCTCCTGCTCCCTGCCTTTATGGGCGGCCTTCTCTTGGGGGAGGGGGAGGAACAGATAATGACAGTGTCAGACAGTCTGACGCATGCAGCCTAGGGGGTTAGCTGGTGGCCTCAGTGGCCAGGGCAGCGTGTGGGTTTGGTCGCCCTCTGGGTGGGGGAGGGTGCAGATCGGGTTACGGGTGTATGCGATGCGAGTTAGTGGCAGCGTCACAGTGCTGCCTACTCATCCTGGCCGCCAAGAGGAGGTTGTGCAGTTTTTTTCCGGCATTGCTGGCCGTCCAGACAATGTGGCTCATGGCACTCGGCCTCTGCCACCTGCATCCAGCCTGCTTCCCGGGCCGGGGTACAGGATCACCCGCCTCTCCTCCACCACGTCCAGGAGGGTCTCCAGCTCGGTGTCGGTGACTCTTGGGGCTGCCGTCCTTGCTGCCATCTTGTTGGCTCGGATGGTGTGTGTGGGGAATCAAGCATGTATATGCGGCTGCGTGGGCAGCACGGTGGTGCAGTGGTTAGAACTGCTGCCTGTGTGCCGAGGACCCTGGTTCAATCGCGGCCCGGGGTCTCTGTGTGGATTTTGCGCATTCTCCCCGTGCCTGCGTGGGTTTCACACCCACAACCCAAATATATGCAGGGTAGATGGATTGGCCACATTAAATTGTCCCTTAGTTGGAAAAAATTATAATTGGGTACTCTAAAATTTTTTTAGAAAGTGTATCTGCAGCTGCATCTTGTCAGCCTCCTAATTTCAGTCTCGGACCCGACGAATACCGCACCGATTCTTATTGGAATCAATTAGTGTTAGTGCTAGCCCTTTAACAGCCGCTGAATCGGTCCAGGTGTGGCAGCAGTTTTGCTGTCGTGGAACTCCACGAATCCTGCTCCAGCATCAACACTTAGGGCCGAATTGTCCGATTACCGGTGCCGAAATCGCATTCGCCGATTGGCCAGAGAATCCGTTTTGACGCTGACATCGAGGGTGCCACCGTTTTTCGGATGTTTCGCCCCTCCGAAACGGCGTCATCACTGAGTACACTGTGCCGTGTTATTCATGTTGGGGTAATACGGACTGCAACTGGATGCAGTTGTACTTGAAAGTAGACTCCAAACTGTGATGTCGGTTCAATACGCTTTATTGAACTTCTTAAGCAGTGCACACAGTTCGCTGTGGGTTTGACACTCTACTAATCTAAGTGTGCTGACTATAACTAACTAGACCAGACTAGCTCTGAGCCACATGTAGAAGGTGCTAACTGATATATACACCCTGACTGTCACTACAGTTGTCACCAGTGGAAAGAGGCAGAGTGCTGATGCCTCATGTGTTTTATAGTGGGAGACCATCCTCTCGTGTTCTGCCTGGTGATTAGTTGTGTTCTGCACTGTGTGTTGATTGGCTGTACTGGGTGTCTGTCACTGCCTGTCTGTATCTCATTATGTGCATGAGTGCATATCATGACACACTACACGCCTTTGGGAAGGCCTAAGAACATCACCTGAAGTTCCTCCCACAATGCTCCGCCCCAGATGGCCAACTTCCCGACGGTGTGAGTCACTTGTGGTCTGAGGTTTCGTCAACCTCGCATGGTGGCTGCGGACTGTGTCCAGTTTGGGGGGGGGGGGGGGGGGCGGGGGGGAAGCGGGGGAGCTGTTCTGCTGGCGGGGGCTGGGGTTGGTCCAGGGGTGACGAAGGGGTTACGGGAGAAACTTTCTGGCAGGTCGGCTGGCGCCATGTTGTAAGCCACGGACCCAGCAATTCTCCGGGGGCTTTACGTGGCGTGGCTGCTAGCCCCCCACCGGGCGGAGCTTCGGTGCGGGGGCAGTGCTGACTTTTTGGTCGTAAACCAAGACACATGATCCGGACATAGCCTCAAAATTGGTGAATCCAGTCCGGAGTCTCAGGAACGGAGAATCCAGCCACTGATGTAATTGCTTTTCTAATGCATTGACAGGAAATGTAAGTATTTTCTCCCCAAATCAATGACTGGTACATAATCATATCGGGAGCAAAACTATGAAAGCTGATCTCGATAAAAATTCAGTAATATTTCCAAAAGTCAATGACCAAAAATTGACTATTCAAATCTTTCAATTTTATGCTGATCATTGATTTCTCAGAATACCAGCTTCTGACCTTCCAGGATTCTAAAGATTTTGTCAGTTTTTATTCATGACTAAACAATTAAATCTTTCAAAGGCTCACAGCAAGCTAGGTGAAGGCTGTGTTCTCATTCCTTCTGAGGAGCCCTGAATAGCTTGAATTTAAAGTTAGCCACTGGACTTCCGACGTTAAGTTCTTGAGGGTAGGCTATGCAGGGATAAGACTAACAATCAGATGCACATAGTATTGATAATGGAGTAAATGCAGTGTTTACATGTTATGGTCACCAGTTCTGCATCACTTTGTGTGGAGCATAGCAACTGACACCTGAGGTAAGCATGACAGCAAAGCCATCTGCAGTAATAAATTATTTATCATGTTACAATATATTTTGACAGCTCTCGGTTCAAATAAACACACACCTACTGATTGTGAAAGGTCACAAGCAGATATTTATTCACATGCAATGCTCACTGAATTCTGCCACCTCTTGCAAGCAGACCTTCTGCCTCAGGGCCAAGGTGAGAACACCTTGCCATTGGCTGTCAAGGTAACCAAGACCATGAGCTTCTTCATTTTGAGCTCCTTCCACGCTGGAGCAGGGGACAGCTCAATCATTTCACAGTTCACTGCTCACTCTGGTATAAGGGAAGTGACTGACGGTACGTGTCCAAACAGGAACAAACACAATGTGTTTACTTTCTTTGATTGATTGATTGATTGATTTTATTGTCACATGTGCCGAAGTACAGTGAAAAGTATTTTTCTGTGGCCAAGGAAACGTACACAGTACGTACAAAGTAGACAAAAAAGAATAGTGGATGGTTATAGTGGATGCGAAAAAGTACACAGTACATCAACAAATAAGTAATTGGTTACAGTATGGAACAAGGGCCAAACAAAGCAAATACAACATGAGCATGAGCAGCATAGGGTGTCGCAAGTAGTGTCTTACAAGGAACAGATCAGTCCGAGGGGGAGTCGTTGAGGAGTCGAGTAGCTGTGGGGAAGAAGTTGTTCCTAAGTCTGGATGTACGTGTCTTCAGACTTCTGTACCTCTGCCTGATGGAAGGGTCTGGCAGAGGGCAATGCCTGGGTGGGAGGGGTCTCTGACAATGCTGTCTGCATTCCTGAGGCAACGGGAGTTGTATACAAAATCAATGTGAGGGTGGCAAACTTGTGTGATGCATGGGACTGAGTTCACCTCACTGCAGTTCCTTGCGATCTTGGGCTGAGCAGTTGCCATACCAAGAGAGAAGCAGGTGGAGCTTCGATGTGTCTTCATCAGATAGCAGCCTTCCTTATATATTGCAAAGACTGCAAAAGCGTTGCTTTGTAGGGTGCCACATCTAAATTCAGAGCATACCTCAACCATAAAGGGAGCCAGTCCCTGAAGGAGCAGCTCATGTGTGACCATAATCAACACATCATGGCTGTCATTACCTGGTATCCTGGCAGCAGCCATGATGCATTCATTCTGTGCCAGTCTACGGTACCATCAGCATTTGAGAACTTCCACTGCAGTACCCAGACAGTGGGGGTTTCTGCTTGTGCTGCAGTGGAAATGGAGACATCAACCATCGGATGCAACATCACTGTTGGGTCTACAAGTGGTCTCATGATGTGCAGAAATCACTGTGCCAAGCTGAAGCCCAGACTCCTCCAAGCACCTTCCAATGCAGGCTTTCTGATAAGCCTGCCAATGCACCAAGTATTCCTCGCTGCGGCCTTTTTATGTCCGTTTGGAGGGAACTGATGCCCAGTGTCCCACCACATGAAGATCCTGCCTCTAAACTACCCGTTAACGTATATGTAGTGTGCAAATAGTGTGCCACCTTGACTTGCAAGAGAAAGGAAGGATGGCAGTAAGTGTGGCTGATGTGGCAGTCAAAGCTGAATAACTGGCAGTATGTGTGTGATATGGGTGTGAGGCTTGCAGCAGTGCTAAATATGTGACGGTGAGGTGAAGCATGGGTGTGGATGATATTGTTGGTAGGTGAGTGAAGGGGAAGTGGTGAGTTGAGCAGTATGTGATGCTCGTGGTTCTGTCATAAGTGTGGCATTTGAGGATGACTTAACTGACCTTGACCACTCAGGGTGAGCTCATAAATACCTGGGTACACTACATCCAAGTCTTCAAGGCTCTGTGGCTTACATTGACATCAATGACCTATGCTTCCACTACCTTCTCAGCATTTGTCAGGAGGGCCCCCTGAACGCCCGTAGATAGAGGATGACTTTCCTCTTGTCTACCTACTCTCTGTCCTATTGCACCATTTGTGCACTTTTGCTGTTAGGTACCATTTCTTATGGGCTGTAACAGGCTAGTAGACAATGAATGAATGGAAACCAACATGCATTTTATGTTTTTAAATCTGGTAATACTTATTCTTCATTAAGCTTATAGTTTTAGTTGGTGCGTGTGGTCTGCCAGGCTTGTAATGTATCTAAACATTATTGACACTGGTAAAAATGAACATCCATAAGATCATAAGATGCAGGAGCAGACCCAGGTTATTTGGCTCATTATGTCTGCTCCGCCATTCAATCAGATCATGACTGATCTGATGTGATAATCCTCAACTCCACTTTCCCACCGTATTCCCATAATCATTGATTCACTTACTGATTAAAAATCTGTCTATCTCAGCTTTGAACATACTTAATAACAAAGTCTTTACATTAATAAGGGGATCATGGTTTATGGAGAGAAGACAGGAGAATGGGGATGAGAAACATATCAGACATGATTAAATGGCAGAACAGGCTCGATGGTTTGAATGACCTAATTCTGCTCTTATGTCTTATGGTCTTATACTCGTAACCGTCTGTGGTAAAGAATTTCACAGATTCACTACCCTCTGTGAGAAGAAATTCCTTTCCATCTCTATCTTAAATGGGTTTCCACTTACTCTGAGATTTTGCCCTCTAGACTTGGCTCTAGACTCTCCCACAAGGGAAAACAACCTCTCCGCACCTACCCTGTCAAGCCCCCTGAGAATTCTATGTGTCTCAAGAAGGTCGCCTTTCATTCATCTAAACTCCAATGTTTACATGCCCAATCTATTCAACCTCTCCTCAGAAGAAAATCGCTCAATACCTAGGATCAACCAAGCTGTTCTTACCTAAACAGATCCTATTGGGTAGGGACAATTGGTTACCCCATGGATCTTGGGGAATACGGGCCAGGGCAATAATTAATCTTTTCTGTCGTATGAGCTAGCCAGTTAGGTACTGGTTAGGAAGAAGAACAGTAGAGATTTACTGGTGTTGTGTAAATATTAGTTTGAATAAAGTTATGTTTCGTTTGACTCACAAACTCGTGTTGGATTCTTCATAGCCCACACAAAACTCGTGAATCTTCTCTGGACTGCCTCCAATGCCAGTAAATCTTCACTGAGATAATTTTTTAAAAATTCATTCATGGGACGTGGGCATCACAGGCCGTGCCAGCATATTTTGCACATCCCTAATTGCCCTTGAGAGGCAGTTAAGAGTCAACCGCATCGGCGTGTGGGTCTGGAGTTACATGTAGACCAGACCAGGTAAGGATGGCAGATTTCCGTCTCTAAAGGACATTAGTGAAGCAGATGAGTTTTTTATGGCAATCCAGGGGCGCGATTCTCCCATCGGGCGGCTAAGTGGTGACGTCGCTCCAGCTGCCGATCCCGGCGTGAACCTGGCGCCACAGGATCTGCGCATGCGCAGTTGGGCCGGCGCCAACTAGCGCATGCGCAGTGGCCTGCTTTTCCCGCGCCGGCCCCGATGCCAAATGGCACAGGGCTACAAGAGCCAGCGCGGAGGAAAGGAGGTACCAGTCCGCCAATTGGTGGGCCCCGATCGCGGGCCAGGCCATTACGGAGCCCCCCCCCCCGGGGTCCAAACCCCCTCCCTCCCCACAGGCCACCCCCGGACCCTTCAATGCCGAGGTCCCGCCGGCTCAGGGGATATTAGAACGGCGCCGGCGGGACTCGGCTTTTTGGTGACGGCCGCTCGGCCCATCTGGGCCGGAGAATCGGCACGCCAGCCCGGTCCGGAGAGTCGGCGCATACTCCGACCGGCGCTGCGCCGATTCCCCACTCTGCGGAGAATAGCGTCCCAGCATCGGGGCGACATGTTGCGATTCGTGCAGCCCGCCGCCGATTCTCCGACCCGTCGAGGGGTCGGGGAATTCCGCCCCAGATTTTTACTAAATTCAAATTTCACATCTGCAGTGGCGGGATTTGAACCTGGATTACTAGTCCAGTGACAATACCACTACACCAAAGGGGACCAAAACTGTGCACATTACTCCAGGTGTTCTCTAACTATTGCCTTGTATAGTTTTAACAAGACGTCCCTATTTTTATAATCCATTCCCTTTGAAATAAAAGGCAACATTTTGTTGCCTTCGCTATTATCAACTATAGAGTGACATATCTTGCCAATGACCATTGCTCATCTGTAAGGTCACCCTGCATTTAATATATTCATACTCTAGAAATCTTGTCAAACACAAACATTGTTCTCACAGGAGAAGGATTGAAGACTTATAAATTAATCTTGATGTCACTGTTGAATCATTTTCCATATGACCTGAATTATTGGGATTGAAAGATCATTGAGCTTAACAGTTTTCAAAAATCCCATTATGCAAGGAAGTATCAGTAATAATTCAAGCAAGAAGTTACTGTCCAAATCTAATCATGTGCTATATAACATACGTGGACGAGAGACATAACCCACTAAATTGCTATAGCATGGTTTATGCCCCGTAACTTCTGTGCTCCATTTCCTAGATTGCTCCTAATATTCCTCCAACTCATTGTCCCGTTTCATGCAAAAACTCAATCCTTCATCAATGTCATTGTTGAGAGATTTTGCAACAAGCGCCAAGGCCAGTTATTCTCTGTTCTCAGAGAAGTTAACTTAATGTCAGGGTCCTCATTTTTTTCAGCTATGGGAACTCTCGGCTCCGTTGCCCCAGCAGTGGAAGTTTGCCACATCCTTGGCACATTTGTTGTTATGAGATAGCTTTCAAAAAACAACCTGTCCATGTTGTGTCTGCTTTCTTCAGAAAGGCACAAAAGAATTTGAAAGTTGTGAGGCATGATCAATTTGGCTGGAGACGAATTTGAATTCAAACTGAGGCTTTATTAGTATCTCCTACAGGAGCTGGCAAAATGGCTGCGAGCTGAAGGCCACGCATATTTATAACCCGGCTCCTGGGCGGAGCTAGCATGCAGGGGCCCAGGTGAACCTGTAGTGCAGGTTCTACCGTACAACCCTTAATATAGGAACACAGTGGTTTACTACAAGTTGCACACAGGCCTTCAAAACTCACCACACCGCTCTCTTATAATTGTGATTCAGGTCAACCTGAGTCCTCCACTTGTGGAATTGGAACCGTGAGGGGCCTGTTCTTCACAAACAGAAATGCTGTACTGAAAAGCCAGGACACCATAGTACAGCACAGTACAGGCTCTTCGGCCCACAATGTTGTGCCGAACATTTATCCTAATCTGAGATCACCTAACCTACACCCTTTCAATTTACTGCTGCCCAAGAGTCGCTTAAATGTCCCTAATGACTCTGACTCCACCACTTCTGCTGGCAGTGCATTCCACGCACCCACCACTCGGGAACATTCTTCTTTCAGACAGAATTTCAACACCTCAATTAAGTGTAATTAAGAAGCAGGATTGGTTAAATATTTTCCTGATGATCAGAATGTCGAATTCCTGGTGCATTTGTCTTTTCGCAATTCTTTCCAGCTGTACTTTACGATATCACCTAATAAACATTGTGAACGCAGCAAATAATTCATATTCATTTGTTTTTAACTGGATTGCTGGTAGCTTTTCATTTGGTGCTGTCATTTACATTTTTTTGCATCAGTGAAGCTGTTTTTGTTCCAAGGGTGAATGGGTCATTGGGTTAGCTTTCATGGGAACTGTGTGATTATGGAAATGTAATGGAACTAGATAGGGAACTTGAAAGGACCAGATACATTGCTTCTACTCACTGTGATAAAGGAACTGTGCAAGCTGATGTAAAATATTTGCTTGAGTATGTTGTCTGAATCCATGCACATTGAAACTTCGAGAGGCATTTCAAATTAGCCCAGATTTTACAGTCAGCAGCAACGAATGAAGCTCAATGTTCATTACTCTTACACTTGTCCAGACCATCTGTGGGCTATTATCTCGCTATTTGCGTTCTTCTGCCCATTTCATGTCTAATCTTCATTCAAACATCACATCTGATGTGATACATTGTTGCTCTTTTTAAACTGAGGTCATCTCCTTTACCCTTGTTTTCCCATTGGGACTGAGAGAAAGGAAAACCCTATGTATGCGTAAGCTGTTGAAAGTGCCATGGGCCTTTTTAAAAAATATTTCACAATGTCTACAATGCCGTTTTTAATACTGAGGTTTTTAAATTTAATATTTCTTCCCCATATTTCTGTAAAGTTTCTTTACCCAGAAAATGCATTATGCAACATTTTTGAAGGGCAATTTTAATTTATCCTCAATAGTATAGTTGTTTTAAAATAATCCACTTCGGTTTGAAGCAGTATAAGATGAAAGGAAGCTTTCTAGGGATGTCAGCCGGCACCAAGCCATGTTTGCAAACCTTGGCACACATACCTGCGTCTAACCAAGGACAGATGCCTTCAGTCAGTCCAGGTCAGTATGTAGCCAACTGCAGGATTTTGCCACCTCCAGCTAGGCCACCTGCAGGAAACTTGCACAATAGGGGAAAGACTGCAGGTTGAGGGTAGTGTAACCTTGGTAGTCTCACAAGGTAACTACTTCCCATAATTGTTGTGCTTTTTGCTCATTCCCAGCTAGCATTAAAATATCAGTAGAAGTGATGTATCCAGGATGAGATAAGGAACGGAATTTAATAAGACGAATGTGGTTCCCATTGGCCAGACAGGAAGTGAACGCCACCTCTGAGTATGTGTTGGGAGCCAGCACGCACACAATCACAAGGTATATTTTAAATGTGCATGGTAGACACACTTGCAATCAAGCAGCGCAAGATGGTTCTCAGCTGCCTGCCTGCCTCATCAGTTACTAATGTTGGCGTCACACCAAGGTATTGTCGTCAGAGAAGAAAAATTAATGAGTATTGATGGCACAATGGATATTGGTGGCACAGGTGCTGAAATGATGTTATGGTATGTGCATCATATATAGATATCATAGGATATTCAGTTCATTTGGCTATTGTGTATATTATGTGCATTGATTGGACATTCCCCTTCAGAGGGTATTTTGCACTGTCTTGCTTCATGTTTGGCAGTCAATGCTGAATGATGGGGTTCTATGGAACATCTCACTTTTGTAGGTAATGTGGCAGTAAGTTAGAGTTCAGTCTTTATTGGATTGGTAAGGTGTGTATCGTGATTTGTATTCTCAAGGGGATGCAACATGACTGAACATGCAGCATCTGCTGACCTCCCCATTAATGACGTACCAAGGAGATTTTCCAAGGTCACTGACACATGCAAGAAATCATGAGCTGCTCTGGCAATCATGGCATTGGTGATGTGAGCAAGGAGCAGAGAGGTGGCTCAAAATAGTTTCATTGATTTGTGTGTCAGTACAAAGCTGATAACCTCAGGAGGAGTCAGCTCTTTTCATCCCATGTGAGAACTATTCATTCGCCTTGGTCGACTAGGGGTGGAGGATGTTGTGCGTGAGGTAGCTTTGGATGGAGGTTAGTAGAGGTAGGCACAAAATTGGAACAGGTAAAGTAGAAGATGAAGAAATGATGGTTGGGTAGGTGCACCACACATGGTCAAAGTAATTAAAGATGAGGTTGTCCCTGACAGCCTCTGGCTCATATTTCACCATGTCATCCTCATCTGAGGAGGTTAGCAGCTCCTTCATGTCCTCGATAGGGAATTCTTCTCCCCTTTTGCAATGCCATATTGTGCAAGGCACAGTAGACGGCCACAATCCTGGACACCAGCTGTGGCATGTTTTGTAAAGCCAGCCGCACTGCTCAAGGCATCAGAAGTGCATTTCGAGCAATTCTGCGGTTTGCTCTATTCTTGCCCTTGTTGAGCAGTGTGCAGTGTTGTGACGCTCCTCCGCAGGGCTTTGGGGATAATGCATTTGTGTCATTAGCTTCCTTCTGAGGAGATAACCCTCGACACCCATAACCCAAGACTGCAGTTGAGTAAGGGTCTCAAATAGCTGTGGCAGCTGGGAGTTCCTTACAGTGTATGTATCGTGAGAGCTGCTGGGAAACGGTACCAACATAATAATTTTCTGATGGCCACAGACAACTTAAGGGTATGAAATTCCTTCCGATTTACAAATGCAGCTGCCTGCTCCTAGGCAGCCCTCATGGCCATGTGTGTGAAGTTGATTGCGCTCTGTACCCATGCGAATCACACAATAACCCTGAAGCCAATTGCTTCCGTAGCCTGGCTATCAGCATTGGGTGAGAGTCTGATTAATTTATTGCCATTCTGAACAGGACATTGGTCACCTTCCACATGCACCTGTGTGTTGCCGTTTAGGAAATGCCAAACATGTCACCTGTGGAATCTTGATATGAGCCACTGTCGTCGAAGTTTAGAGCCGCAGTCATCTTCAGGGTGACTGGCCTGGGGCTCCCACGGAGATGCAGTCTTCTTGTAGGACAGTGCACAGGTTAGTAACGTGAAAGCCTTAGTCACCTTTTCATTGTCTTTTCGGCATCTGGGGCTAGTTAGCGCGCATTCTGAACACGTGTTGACATGCCAATTCTCTTCGACAGTTATTGGGCCTCCTGACATCAGTCCCCTTTGCCTGGTGCTGGCTGATGCCTTGTGCTGTGTTATGGTACTGTCTGAACAAGGTCTTCCTCTAGTCAATCCTCTACTCCACAGCCCGAGATTGCAAAGAGATTGGATGCATGACCCTTGTTGCCTTCCACTTTTCATATTAAAAGATGGAATCTTCTGGAATACAATGCTGCCAGAATGGTGGGATCATTTTTGGGACAGGAACTATATTTCTTAATGCGTGGACTTATCTCTGTCCCTTTAACTCAGCTCAGGTATTTGCATCCCACCTCCAGATTCCCCACTCACTTAGAGAGGCCAGGAGTGATGATGCATTGGTCCTGTCCAAGGAAGGACTTCTTATTAAAGGGGCCAAGATATGGATTACAAGAACTCAGCAGCTCTTGGATTTTTTGAGGCTCATATTTCTAATTGGATGCCTAGCTCAGCTGCTGGTCAATTAGCTAATTTAGATTTCGGAACATCATTGTGATAACGACACACCTTGGGAAGTTCCCAACCCCGCATTAAAAATCCGACTCAGAGCACTGCTCCATACTTTCAGTGCTATGATATTCAAATGGGAATCACCCCTTAATGTCAGCCGAGGTCCTTATTTCTGCAATCATGTTACAACTACTGGTAGCTTTTGCACAGAGAAAGGCCATTCTCAGCCCAACTGATCTATGTCAGTGTTCCACACAAGCCTCCTCCCACCATTTCATCAAACCCTATCTGCATATAATTTTACTACTTTCTCATTCCTATCCAGCTTCTGCTTAAAAGTATCTGCGCAATTCTACACAACCAGTGGTAGCAAGTTGCACATTTTAACCATCGTCTGGGTCAAGAAGTTAACAAGCCATGCACGTCTGACTGACAGATCAGTTTGTTGTTGTTTACCTTTTGGTGACAACTAAAATTGGAGGCAGCCCAGCAAGACAGGCACAGGGAGGGAAATGCTAAAATCAGCTGTGGCTGATAGGGCTGGAGTTGGGAGGGAAGATTGCCACTCAAATATGACAATAGGAGTGAAGTAAAGTTCATTAAAAGTTGCTGAATAAAATGAAATGAAATGAAAATCGCTTATTGTCACAAGTAGGCTTCAAATGAAGTTACTGTGAAAAGCCCCTAGTCGCCACATTCCGGCACCTTCCGGAGACAGAATAAAAAGGAAACGTACTTTGGGAAATCATGCAACCAAGTTGAGAATTGGTGGTAGAAGTATTGTGATGTTGACTCTTCTTTCTGACTCATTAGATTGAAGCTCCTGCTACCTCTGTTTAAGAAGGGTAGCAAGGATAATCCCGGGAACTACAGGCCGGTGAGCCTTACTTCAGTGGTAGGGAAATTACTGGAGAGAATTCTTCGAGACAGGATCTACTCCCATTTGGAAGCAAATGGACGTATAAGTGAGAGGCAGCACGGTTTTGTGAAGGGAAGGTCGTGTCTCACTAACTTGATAGAGTTTTTCGAGGAGGTCACTAAGATGATTGATGCAGGTAGGGCAGTGGATGTTGTCTATAGGACTTCAGTAAGGCCTTTGATAAGGTCCCTCATGGTAGACTAGTACAAAAGGTGAAGTCACACGGGATCAGGGGTGAGCTGGCAAGGTGGATACAGAACTGGCTAGGTCATAGAAGGCAGAGAGTAGCAATGGAAGGATGTTTTTCTAATTGGAGGGCTGTGACCAGTGGTGTTCCACAGGGATCAGTGCTGGGACCTTTTCTCTTTGTAGTATATATAAATGATTTGGAGGAAAATGTAACTGGTCTGATTAGTAAGTTTGCAGACGACACAAAGGTTGGTGGAATTGCGGAAAGCGATGAGGACTGTCAGAGGATACAGCAGGATTTAGATTGTTTGGAGACTTGGGCGGAGAGATGGCAGATGGAGTTTAATCCGGACAAATATGAGGTAATGCATTTTGGAAGGTCTAATGCAGGTAGGGAATATACAGTGAATGGTAGAACCCTCAAGAGTATTGAAAGTCAGGGAGATCTAGGAGTACAGGTCCACAGGTCACTGAAAGGGGCAACACAGGTGGAGAAGGTAGTCAAGAAGGCATACGGCATGCTTGCCTTCATTGGCCGGGGCATTGAGTATAAGAATTGGCAAGTCATGTTGCAGCTGTATAGAATCTTAGTTAGGCCACACTTGGAGTATAGTGTTCAATTCTGGTCGCCACACTACCAGACGGATGTGGAGGCTTTAGAGAGGGTGCAGAAGAGATTTACCAGAATGTTGCCTGGTATGGAGGGCATTAGCTATGAGGAGCGGTTGAATAAACTCGGTTTGTTCTCACTGGAACGAAGGAGGTTGAGGGGAGACCTGATAGAGGTCTACAAAATTGTGAGGGGCATAGACAGAGTGGATAGTCAGAGGCTTTTCCCCAGGGTAGAGGGGTCAATTACTAGGGGCATAGGTTTAAGGTGAGAGGGGCAAGGTTTAGAGTAGATGTACGAGGCAAGTTTTTTACGCAGGGGGTAGTGGGTGCCTGGAACTCGCTACCGGAGGAGGTGGTGGAAGCAGGGACGACAGTGACATTTAAGGGGCATCTTGACAAATACATGAATAGGATGGGAATAGAGGGATACGGACCCAGGAAGTGTAGAAGATTGTAGTTTAGTCGGGCAGCATGGTCGGCACGGGCTTGGAGGGCCGAAGGGCCTGTTCCTGTGCTGTACATTTCTTTGTTCTTTGTTCTTTGTACCATTGACAATCTGCACTGTGCATCAGAGTGGAAATGTGTGGCTATTTAAAGACAACACAGCTACTTAAATTTCGAAGGACCATGTATTTGGCAGGCACGTCTCATGTCAGTGCAACTTTTCTGAATGGAAATTTGAATAACAAAGGGATCTGATTTCTTTGGGCACATGTTAATGCCTCAGTTTGATTGATGGAAATGGAAGTATTCCGGTATGAAATGGATGTGAGAGGATTGTCCTGCTTAACCCTTCAGGTCTTACTTTCCACAGGACAGCAATGCTACATATTTGGCAGCACGTGGTGCCAAGGTGATCCCACCATTCTGGCAGCATTGAATTCCAGAAAATTCCATCCTTTAATTCTGAAAAGTGGAAGGCAACAAGGGTCATGCATCCAATCTCTACAATCTCGGTCTGTGGAGTAGAGTGAGTAGTGTGTCCATTAACCTCTGGGAACATGTCTGTTGAGGAACATTAATATAGGATTACTTGCCAGTGAATGTATTAAGTGTTTTCGTGTCTACGTGAAGTTAATTTAGACCTGATCATGTCCCATCCATCACCATGTATGAAAGAGGCACCCTGTGGTGAATACAGATACAATAACATGAAGATATGTCAATGGAAACATTTGGAATATGGCGCTGGGAACCCCAACTATGGGCGAGATTCTCGACCCCCCCGCCGGGTCGGGGAATCGGCGGGGGCTGGCGTGAATCCCGCCCCCGCCGGTTGCTGAATTCTCCGGCACTGGAGATTCGGCGGGGGCGGGAATCGCGCCGCGCCGGTTAGCGGGCCCCCCACCCGCGATTCTCCGGCCCGAATGGGCCGAAGTCCCGCTGCTAGAATGCCTGTCCCGCCGGCGTGGATGAAACCACCTCTCTTACCGGCGGGACAACGCGGCGCAGGCAGGCTCCGGGGTCCTGGGGGGGCGCAGGGCGATCTGGCCCCGGGGGCTGCCCCCACAGTGGCCTGGGCCGCGATCGGAGCCCACCAATCCGCGGGCGGGCCTGTGCCATGGGGGCACTCTTTTCCTTCCGCCTTCGCCATGGTCTACACCATGGCGGAGGCGGAAGAGACTCCCTCCACTGCGCATGCGCGGGGATGCCGTGAGCAGCCGCTAACGCTCCCGCGCATGCGCCGCCCGGCAATGTCATTTCCTCACCAGCTGGCGGGGCACCAAAGGCCTTTCCCGCCAGCTGGCGGGGCGGAAATCAGTACGGCGCGGGCCTAGCCCCTCAAGGTTAGGACTCGGCCGGCCAAGGGGCGGAGGATTCCGCACCTTTGGGGCGGCGCGATGCCGGACTGATTTGTGCCGTTTTTGGCGCCGGTCGGCAGACATCGCGCCGATACCGGAGAATTTCGCCCCAGATCTTACAACAATGTAACATCAAATCAGAAGCACTGGTCACTATACCATGTACTTACTACACATGAAGAATGAAAGCCCAATCTGTCCTGCTGTTATTGTCTGACACTTTCCTGGCTTTCAAATCTCTCTAATTTCCTAATAGTTTGTTTGCAGGGAAACTTCCATCAAAACAGTCCCCTCGCCTTTTGTGAATATATGTCCTCTGGCTTTAATTGCTTTCAAGCTTACTAGTACTCAATAATATTTGTTCTACTTCACTTTGCTATTTAATTTGTACTGATAAATGTCAAGGATTGGGTACTTCAACATTGAAACAACCACAAGCAATCAAATGCTTAATACCTGATGATTATGTTTGCCACCCTCGATTATGCTTGCTACCCTCTTTCAATTACGGTCAACAAAGTGTAATTGAAATGGAAGCCAACAATGTACTATCTCGCAATCCTTTTGTAAATTTACGGTTAGAGCAAATTACATTTTTCTACCTAGAAATTGATGCTGTTGGAGCTGAAATATTTCACATTTTCTTCTTGTGAAATCAGGCTTTCTTTTCTTAAGCTCCAAATTTCTGCTGATAAAACGGCATCCGCTGAGCTGCTACATACGCAGTTATGCACACTAAAAATATAACCACTGTACTTATCCTGCAAAACAGGTGCTGCATTCAGTCTGCACTAGAAGTCTTTGGAGCATCTTGGAATGCTTAATCAACGTCTTTAAAGCGATGATGCTAACATCAGGCAGCTTGCTGTAAAATAGGAAGTGTACTGCAACATCTTTGAGCAAACTTTTTCAAGAATATTTAAGGTAAGATGTCCTGAGGAAAGCCAACTCCTGATAAACATTCATCTTCTAAGGGTGCATCTTTAAAAGTGTCACTTCAGTACTTGGTCCTGAAACAGAGGATATGGATTCAAGCCCCACTCCAGGATTTAAATAAAGAGATCATTAAGTTTTGTACACATGCTCATAATCATCTCCCTGCGAAGGACTGAGGAATTCCGGAAGAAGTGGTGTAAACAGTGTTTATTCTGTTTCTCCTGTCATGGGAATGTCATTTTAAGAAATATTTGTCTTCTCAGGTGGCTGCAGTGATGTCAGTGTGTGGGTGGAGCTGGGCTCTGGCTCTGCTTTTCACTTTCGTTTTGAGCTGGAAGCTGTTTTGTAGCTGAGTTTTAGTTTCATTTTCAGTTGGAGAGCTGCATTCAAACCAAGGAGATGTATTTTGGGTCTCTCTCTCTCTCTAAAGAATGTCTCCAGATCACTTGATAATTTCAAAATTATACCTGTTTCTGTAAGGAATGCAAACCTATTGTCTTTGTTAAAAAAAGATTTTGACTTCTGGATGTTGTTAGGAAAGTTACTAAGGGTTACATACGGAGTATTGTATCTTGGGGGGAGTGTCAGTGTTGGTAGTTGATAAGATGTTTACTGTGTGTTTATAAAATGTTAAGTGGATTCATGGAATAAACATTGTTTTTGTTTAAAAGTACTTTAGATCTTTGTTGCATCACACATGTAAAGTAGGCCCTTGTGCTCCCCATAACCAAAATCTATTCAAAGTTGTGGGTCAGGTGAATTCCATGATATACTTTGGTGTTCTCTAAACCCTGGCCCATAATTCTGCTGGAGTTATGGCAGATGATCAAGAGAGATGTACAGAAATTCAACTCCATAATCTTCAGAAGGATACTGAGAGAATATTGAGATGTCAGAGGTGCTACCTTCGTGATGACCCCTTAAAGCTACTATCTGGGCCGGGATTTTCTAGTCTGAATTCCGAATTCACCCCGCCACTGCTACCAGTGAGAACAGCGAATTCGGCGCCCAGCCAAAGCTCCATTCACTGCAACAGGAACAGAGAATCCACCGGCGTGAATGGATGGAGTATTCCGGCTTCCATTCACTGCAGCAGGGACGGAGAATCCCAGCCGCGGGCGAGGTTGGAAAATTCCGGCCCTGGTATTAACAATATCAGGAAAACAACACGACATTGCCTCAGGAAACAATGGCTTTTTTTTGTAAATGGACTTGAGGGAGTAGGTGCAGGTGAATCCTCTGTAGTCTGAAAGTGACGGAGGTCAAATGCATGGGAAGAGAATAAATGACAACAGGATCTTTCATCCCTATCTTCAGGGAAATAATTCTGTTGTAACAGTAGGATTCAGAAATAGGCATTGGAGAGAACCACTTCAGTGCAGAAACGCAATGACGTGCACTCCATTTTACACAGTCAGGTGGTTGATATATCAAGCGTTAGTTTGGATCGGAAAGGGTTTCAGGTTTCCGTAGATTGTTGCCATGGGCTATTTGCAGAACTTCAGTCCAATGTGTTAGTGCAACAAAGTTGTTGTGGCTGAAAGTTAATGATGCATGTTCATTTAGCTCAAATAATGGATGGCATGCCAGCTGTACTGTGTGTGGGATTATTAAATATTTGGATATTATCTCAGCTAAATAGATGTAAGTTCACAAAACCATAATACAAATGGGCTTTGAACAACTTAGGCAGGAAAACATCAATCTGGGAAGGGTCGTGCCTGTGGCAGCGACCATTTGCAGACGTATATCCTTTGAAGCAAGAATTTAAATAATTTTGCTCTGAAAAAAGATAGCAAAGGGCCTTGATATTTCAGGTGCAACAATCAGTGGCACTGTGCCATTAAACATTCCAACATTACAATCTTTCAAAATGGAACCGGATGTATTTGCTCTCTGCCTTAGCTACATGACAACGAGGAAAGATAAAAGGTACAGAACAGGTAAATGTATATGGACTTCAAGACAAACTAGACCACCAAGGGATAATAATGTATCAATATAATTGCACAAACTATGCCTTGGATACAACTTTCATGAAGCATATTGCGAAACAGAACAATTAATGTAACATCAAATCTAAACAGCACACACAAAGGGAGGTCAATAAGTGAATCTTATCAAAACCATATTAATTGCATTACTTATTGTAAAATTTTTGTTGGATGATTAAGTAAATATTGGAGTGTAGTTTTTAACCCAAAATTGCCACCTTGAAAAAAGATAACAGGCATGATTCAGCGACTCCATTGTGCCCGGGTACAACGGGTGAATTGTGCGCGAGCCCCAAATCGGGCTCCGTTTTGGGCCGTTCGTGGGTCACCTGACTCGCTCCACCCAGCACGATATGGATCTCGCCCTTGCTGAGCGAGATCCAGATCTGCATATTTAAATGAGCCAAATGGCCGCGGCCTCACCATGGCTTTGTTTAGTACTGGTCCACGCAAATGTGGAACAGGCATATCGGCACCTGGGAGTGTCTCTCAGGCCATTGGAGACCCTGGGTGGTTGGGGACAGGGAAGGGTGGTACCCTGGCACTCTGGCACTGTCAGCCTGGCAGTACCCAGGTGGCACTGCCTGGCAGTTCCAGGATGACCAGGTGCCAAGTTGGCACTGTCAGGGTTTGGGCCCAGGACGGGGGCTTGCTAAGGAGAGGGAGGGTGAGGGTGAGGGGTTATGGGGGCTTCCACAAGGTCGGGGGGGGGGGGGGTGGTGAGAGGGGTCCAAAAGGCAGAAGAGAGGGCCCGGAATGTGGGGTGGGGGGGGGGGGGCGCAGGGAGAGAGTGTGGATGTCGGACATAATGGCACCTCAATATGCAAGGATCCTTTCCTGCTGACGAGGTGAGCTGAGCTCGCCAGCAGGAAATCTCCCTCTAAGTGTGGCCTCAGCGGGAAGAAACTCCCCAAGGCAAAAATGGTGGCAAAGTGCAGTTCGATGGCAGGATGTTTCTCGGCACTGCAGCCGCCGATAAACAACCCGCTAAACTCGCCGTTCAGTGGACTTTAACTGCAGTTCACTGAATTGCGCCCAATTACAATCTGTTAGTTTTCATACTTTTAATATCTAGGCCAATTTTATCATTCCAGCTCCACATAAAATATTCTTGGATAAAGGTTTCTGAGTATTATCCAGACAAGAAATCTAAGCAAGTACTGCGGATGCTGGAATCTGAAACAGAGAATTCTGGAAAAGCTCAGCCAGCCTGGCAGCATCTAGAAGGAGAGGGAAAACAGAGTGAACATTTCCAGTCAGTTTGGCTCTTCATCAGAACTGAGTGAGAGGGAAAATCTATTAGATGCTATACTGTAGCTGGAAGATATTGCAACAAAAGTGCAGCAAATTTAAGAATGAGGGATAGATGTATGTTATGAGATGAACATAGGAAAATGGGAACAAGAATAGGCCATTTGGTCTGTCATTTCATAACATTATAGCTGATCTGCAATCATATTCTTGCCTTTGCTGCATTGCACTTAACCTTTGATTAATAAAAATCTGTCAATCTCAGATTTAGAATTAACAGTGGGTCGAGCATCAAATTCCATCTGCAGCAGAGTTCTAATCTTCTCGCACTCTTTCTGTGAAGAGGTGTTCCTCAATTTCACAATTTTAACTCTTCTAAGATCTGGCTCTAATTTGTAGACTATGCTCCTCAGCCAGAGAAAATAGTGTCTATCTACCCTTTCAATCAAACCATCCTGCAATCTTCCATACTCCGAGAAATACAAACCTAGTTTGTCTAATTTCTCCTCATAATTTAACACTTGGAATCCAAGTATCCTACTGTGTTGCACACCCTCCAAGACCAGTGTATCCTTCCTAAGATGTGGTGCCCAGAAATGCTCACTGTACCCCAGGTCTGGTCTAACTAGGGTTTGTATAGCTGAAACATAACTTCTACCCTTTTTAATAAAACTCTGGTTCCTTTGTTGTATAAGGACCAGAGAAACATTAGAATTAAAACATTACCTAACTGTTTCTAAATTATTCATGAGGCAACATACAAGCAGGTGGAAATATATGTCAGCCAGGCAAAGACCAGCTGGTCCATCAAGCCTGTTCCATATATTTGTGATGCCTTAAGCATCGCAAATTAAGATACTTCCTTTCGGAGCAGCACGGTGGCGCAGTGGTTAGCACTGCTGTCTACGGTGCTGAGAACCCAGGTTCGATCCCGGCCCTGGGTCACTGTCCGTGTGGAGTTTGCACATTCTCCTCGTGTCTGCGTGGGTTTCACCCCCACAACCCATAGATGTGCATGGTAGGTGGATTGGCCACGCTAAATTGCCCCTTAATTGGAAAGAAATAATTGGGTACTCTTAAATTTATTTTTTAAAAACACTTCCTTTTTTCTAGGTGCCATCCCACCTGCGATGGTCAATGAAGAGAATAAAAATCTAGAAAATCTCTCCCTCATTATTCTAGGCAATCTAAACTAGTTCAGGAGACCATAATGAGCATGGCTTCATTGCTTCATCCCTATCTCTTGTATACTGCCCCAATCAGGAACCGAGACAGCTCTCCCTTGAAGGTACATAACAAATCAGCATTCATTTCACAAGCCAGGAATTTGTTTCACGAAATAAAAGTAAAATACTTTGGATGCTGGAATCTGAAACAAGAACAAGAAAACTCAGCAGGTCTGGCAACATCTGTAGGGAAAGTAAACATTTCAAGTCCATTTGACTCTTTGTCAGAACTCAGTGAGAGGGAAACTATGTTGGATATTATACTGTAAAGAGAAGAGGGGTGGAACATATGGAACAATGATTAATGAGAACTCGGAGAGATTGCAACAAAGATGTAACAAGGAGCGGCATGGTGGCACTGCTGCCTCACGGCACCAGGGATCTGGATTTAACTCCCGTCTTGGGTGACTGTGTGGAGTTTGCACATTCTCTCTATGTCTGTGTGGGATTCCTCCGGGTGCTCCGGTTTCTTCTCTCAGTCCAAAGATGTGTAGGCTAGGTGGATTGTCCATGCTAAATTGCCCTTAGTGTCCAGGAATGTGCTTGTTAGGTTTTGGGTATAGGGCGGGGTGGACGGGGCAGTGACCTAGCTGTCTTTAAAAATGACTCCCCAGGAGATGCAGAGCTTGTACAGCTGAGGCCAAAATGTTCTCACGTGTTCCTGGGCATGATAAATTTAGTCAGGCCATCTTTCAACGATGGTTTTCCACAGTGTAGAATCTTTTGCCATTTCTTATTTTAGCTGCTGGCATTTGTGTTGTGCAAAATGTACCAGACCATTCCACTACAAGTGCAAAGTTGTAACTCCCTTGAAACTGCTAATTTTGTCTAAACTTTGTGGATATTTCAAGGGTAGGTTATGAAATGGAGGCGATCGGAATAATTTCTGTGGTGGATCTACCCTGCAAGGTCTGCTTCAACATATGGATTGTCAATAGTTTTAAATCATGGCATGCCAGTAGACCTGCTACTGCTGAATCTTTATTCTCCATGATGTAGAACACCTGTGAAGCCCAGAAGGATTGATTGTACGCACGCTCTAGAACTATTGCTCCTGCACATGGAATTAGTGACCTGTTGTACACTGAAATTTTTGCAGTATTACGTTTTGTCATGACCCTCTACGCCTGTGCATACATGTCTTTTAGAATCTGTGGAGCAAGCTGACTCAGTGGCACAATGGATAATGCATTGCACTTCTCGTTAATGATAGAAGATTCTGAAGTGGTAGCGTGTTGGCATTTGCTCCTGTATCAGCCTTGGTCAATAATGAATAGTTGCCAAATATGACAAACCATTTTAATCTTGGCAAACACTTTGAATGGTGTGACAGTGTTTATGCTTTCCACGAGATTACCAGTGTGAAACATGTGTTCACAGCTCTTTGTCTCGTCATGCACATTTTCGGTTTGTCATTCACCTCATGTACATGTTTCTCGCAGGTTAGCGGATGGGTCATTTCTCTTGCTTGATGGTACACTGTTTGGATCAATGTATGGCTCTTTGCAGCGGAATCAGCCTTTACTCTAGTGCACTAATGATGACAATGGCCCTTTCTGCCACAGGTCTTACAGAATTGCTTGAAATTGGGCATTTCCTTGGTGAATATGAAAGGACACACCTTCCAAATGTCTTGCTCAGTTTGGATTTGCTCGTGACTGCTTCAACAATTAGAATGTAAGCTTTGGCAACCTGCGAGGATCACTTTGCCTGTATGTTCATCCTTGGATGGTTCATCGGTGCAATACATTTTGGACTTGCCTGGACTTCTTCCACTGGAGGAGATGTGATCATCAACTTAACAATTTTGTCCGGTAGACTGCATTTGAAAAATCAAAGTACTTTTCTCTGGATCTACTGGTGAAATGGTCTTTGGATTTCATAGGCTGTTGTCAAAATGATATGAACTCTCGTCAGTAAATACGGAAAATTAACCTGATTCTGAACCAGTCTTCCAATGTGGTCCATGAGCCGGATACTCCGCTGTTGGGATTCTCCGTTATGCCGGCAGCTCATCCACACCCGGGGGTTTCCCGACGGCGTGGGGCTACCCACAGTGGAAAACCAGAAAACTGGTGTGGCAGGACGGAGAACCTCAGCTCAATATCTTTTGGGGATCCTTTAGCTATAACTCCTAACATGTTCAATCCATGTAGACTTGCATTCCCAAATGCTAGGTGAATTTTTATGGCTTGCTTGTCTGGTTCAGGTGTACCTGAATCAAGAAACCAGCTTTGAACACTGTTATAAACATTCTGAATTTGGATAGTCGGTCAGCTGCTTCTAAATTTTAACTGCAATTTTGTGGGCATATTGACTATTTTGATTTGGCAATTTCCTTTTCTCCTGTAATACCTGGTATGAGTGTCACTGTTGATTATTTTGTGTGCTTTTCCAAAGCTCTGCCCATTATAATTGCAACCTTTTCTGGCCTGATTATTATCAAGCTGGTGTTTTTTTTGTTTGGTTCTCACTCGCTCGCTATCGATCTGGCCCACGCCCTGGTCACTTGCCTTTCCCGACTGAACTAGCCCAGCTGATCCTCTTGATGTGCTATCCTATCCCACTCACTAAACTGACAGTCTATATGCACTGCAATCTCATCATGAGGGACCAGTCCATGTTCCAGCTCTTTAATTGAGCCCCGACACATTGGTTGGGATTTTCCTCCCTCTGGCCCCCTCCCCTCTTAGGTGGGACTGGAGGATCCGCTGGCAGGAAAGGCCAGATAGTCCTGGCCACTGTGTCTGCAAAGCTTTTCTGTGCAGTCACCATGCTGCGATTTTGATACTCTCTAATACTACGAACCTCTTGTGGTCTGACCTCAATGTCACCTCAGACAATGTAGTATAATCGAATACTGTTCACTATGTTGTATATGTACTTAATATTGCTACCACATTACTTTACCATTGCTGTACATCATGTTGGGCGTTAGTAGTCAAGCTCCCCAGTGCAGACTTAGGATGCAGCCCAAGGATACACTAGGAAATCCCTCCCAGAACTTCGCAGATAAACATTTGCAGGGCAATTGCTCAGAAATACTAATTTCCTCTGGGCAATTGCACTGCACTGTGAACCATCCAAAAATACGATTCAAACTATTAACTTCAGATGGTTCTGGCTGTGTTACATGCATACTTATTCCAAAAAGTAAGAAGATTAAAATACTTCTGCGTAACTATTGGCAACTGACCCATCGGGAGCCTCCCCCCACTCTCCCGACATTTACTCCAGGGGACTCTCCTACCCTTCCGCCCCACTGCCGAACCACCTCCCCACAGTAGTCTCCATCCCCTGACCATCCCATGCGATTCCCGTCACCCCGACCACACACCTGCATGGGATGTTCCGCCCTAACCACCCGCCCCATACCCACGGGCCCAACTCTTATTCCTGACAAGACCCTGTTGGATCCTATCCCAGACCCCACCCCCAAATAGACCCGGCTAAGGTGAATTCAAGATTGAGTCTGCAGGTCTTGGAAGTACAACAAAAATGTCGAGCTTTATTTAGAAGATGTTAACACTAAAGGCAGCGATGTTAGATTGCCCATTTGCCCTCACAAACTGCTGATCGTCACGCAATCGTTTCCTTAAAGTACCCCTGTTCAGCTACAAGGGTGCTTGTGAGGAAACACTAAAAAACACTATGAATACACATTTCCTCCCCCTTTAAATTAAAGGTCCCTGATTCAATAAACAGTATAACATTATTTATCAATCAGCAACATGAACAATCAACAAGTCAATACACCAACTGTTCCACAAGTCATCTCTACTTACGCTATCAGTTCATCCATTTTATTTTTGGCCTTCTAATATTTTTGTAAACTCTAGTTTTATTTGTTGTCTTTATTCTTCGATTTATATTCCTGTCCCTTCCTGACATGGTGTTTATCATTTCCCAGATTAATACCTACCTCTCTTGCCTTGTCTCTAATTTTTGATGTACAACATCTGCCTACATTGATCCCTGACCCCACTATTTAGTTTAAGACCCTCTCCATCAGTTATGGGGTTTTCAAGAACACTGATCCCAGCAGGGATCAGATATAGACCATCCCAACGGTACAACCCCCAATTTCCCCACTAAATCCCATTGCCTCAAAAGCCAGGATCCACTTCTCCCACACCATTCTTTGAGCCACTTACCCATCTCTCTAATTTACATTGCACATGGCTCAGGTACTAATACAGAAATTATAACCTTTTGAGGTTCTGCTTTTAAATTTAGTGCCTAACTCCTCATACTCTCTGTGCAGAACCTCTTTCCCAGGCCTTGCTATGTCCTTTGTACTTACGTGGACCACGACAACTGGATCCGCGCCCTCCCACTGCAAGTTCCTCCCTGCCCTGAGCAGATGTCCTGAACCCTGGCCCTGGGCACACAACACAATTGTCTGGATTCTCACTTTTACTGCAGAGGTCAGTGTCAAACCTCCTGCAGAGGTCAGTGTCAAACCTCCTGACTATACTATCTCCTATTATCACTATTCTTTTTTGCTCCCCCGGCTTGAATGGCTTCCTGTACCATGGTACCATGGTCAGTTTCTTCATCCACCTTGCAGCCCCCACTTTTATCCAAACAAGTTGATAGAACCTCCAACCTATTTGATAATTTCAGAGGCTGACACTCCTGCCCTTTAGGTCTTCTTACCTTAACTTTCCCCCTCCCTGATGTGTGGCAGTGTCCGCAGTTCAGCCTCCAGCTTGATGTCTCTGAACCGAAGCTCCTCGAGCCACAGACACTTACTGTATATGAGATTGGCAGATTGTGTATTGCTTTAAACGGGAAAATGACCTTAAGCACTTACCAGATAGTCACAGTGACGGATGTGAGAAATTTTCAGATTTGAAAGTTTGTATTTAGTATTTTTGCAGTGATTACAAAGGGAGAGAATCTTTGATTTGGTAGGGGCAACGCAACTTTTTGTAACAAGACACAATAATGTGATGTGCTTTTGGTTGCAGGTGGCATAGTTAATGGGAGGAGCCAGGTTTGTCAGTTGCTTCTGGAATACCAAGCTAGACAGACAGGGTTCAGTTTGGTTCTAAAGAAACATCTCC
Organism: Scyliorhinus torazame; assembly: GCF_047496885.1. Taxonomy (NCBI): domain Eukaryota; kingdom Metazoa; phylum Chordata; class Chondrichthyes; order Carcharhiniformes; family Scyliorhinidae; genus Scyliorhinus; species Scyliorhinus torazame. Next base: position 324,225,887 of record NC_092707.1, on the reverse strand, counting down.
CTCCCAAAGACTGGCACAAGATGAACAAGTAAAACCTGATTGTTAACATTATTACACAAGTGGTATTTTTTAATATATATATGGATTTGCTTAATTGGAATATAGAGGCAGGGCTAGAAAACAAGATAAATGTTGGAACTGTTCAATGTAAGCTATTTCTTTGTTGTCAATGTGTTTAATTATGTGTTTAAATTAAAGTTTGTTTAAGCTGTCTACTGGTCAGTGTTATCACTCCTGTGGTGCAATGGCATTTCCTCACAACTTTCCAAATTATAAAGTTGGGTACTGGTCCATACCCATAACACTCACCAAACAGCTTGGTCCTTTACCTGTCGTAGAGCAAGAACCAATTATTTACAGGGTGAAAAGGGTAGAAAAAACAAAAGGAAACAAATTCCTCCAGACCACAAAAATCCTTAACCTCACGTATAACAAGGATAAATACGTGTTCAGCACCGACCGCCTAGCCATCCTCGGCATGCGTCCCCTTATGGAGTTCCCCGTCCTGCACTGCTCCAAGACTCTGAAGCGCTGCCTAGGTTTTTTTCCTACTATGCCCAGTGGCTCCCTAACTATGCGGACATGGCCCGTCCACTGATCCAATCCACAGTTTTTCCCTTGTCGATAGGGGCCCGTCAGGCCTTCAGCCGCATCAAAGCAGACACTGCAAAGGCCACGATGCACGCCATCGACGAGTCCCTCCCCTTCCAGGTCGAGAGCGACGCGTCCGACATGGCTCTGGTGGCCACCCTCAATCAAGCGGGCAGACCCGTGGCCTTCTTCTCACGTACCCTCCATGGTTCCGAAATTCACCAGTCCTCAGCCGAAAAGGAGGCTCAGGCCATAGTAGAAGCTGTGCGACATTGGAGGCATTACCTGGCCGGCAGGAGATTCACTCTCCTCACTGACCAACGGTCGGTTGCTTTCTTGTTCGATAATGCACAGCGGGGCAAGATAAAAAACGACAAGATCTTATGATGGAGGATGGAACTCTCCACCTACAGCTATGAGATCTTGTATCGTCCTGGGAAGCTAAACGAGCCACATGTGCCAACGCAAAAGTGGACCGCCTCCGAGCCCTCCACAAGGACCTCTGCCACCTGGGGGTCACTCGATTTTTCCATTTCATCAAGACCCGCAACCTGCCCTACTCCATCGAGGTCAGGACAGCCACCAGGAATTGCCAAATCTGCGCAGAGTGCAAGCCGCACTTCTACAGGCCAGAGAAAGCGAACCTGATAAAGGCTTCCCGTCCCTTTGAACGCCTCAGTATGGACTTCAAAGGGCCCCTCCCCTCCACCGACCACAATAAAAACTTCCTGAACGTGATTGACGAGTACTCCCGGTTCTCATTCACCATCCCCTGCCCCGACATGACCGCAACCACCGTCATAGAAGCCCTCCATAGTATCTTTACGCTGTTCGGTTTCCCCGCCTACATACACAGTGATAGGGGGTCCTCCTTTATGAGCGACGAACTGCGTCAATTCCTGCTCAGCAAGGGCATTGCCTCGAGCAGGATGACCAGTTACAACCCCCGGGGAAACGGACAGGTAGAGAGGGAGAACGGAACGGTCGGAAGACCGTCCTACTGGCCCTACGGTCCAGGAATCTCCCAGTCTCCCGCTGGCAGGAAGTCCTCCTGGATGCACTCCACTCCATCCGGTCACTGCTCTGTAACACGACCAACCAAACACCTCACGAATGTCTCCTTGTCTTCCCCAGGAAGTCCTCCTCTGGGACCTCGCTCCCGACCTGGCTGGCAGCTCCCAGACCCATCCTGCTCCGAAAACACGTGCAGGCGCACAAATCGGACCCATTGGTCGAGAGGGTCCATCTCCTCCAGGCTCTCAGTACGCCTACGTGGCATACCCCGACGGCCGACAGGATACGGTCTCCCTACGGGACCTGGCACCCGCTAGATCCCCGTACACCCCCCCCCCCGCAACCAGTCTCACCCTCCCTCCCACTGGCGCACCCCACTGCCGCCCCCTTCCCAGGTGGATCGGTTCTTCCACCAGCCATGTCTAGCCCTCCCGTCCACCGGTGCACCCCACAGCCGCCCCCTTCCCAGGTCAGTCGGTCCTTCCACCGGCCCCGTCTAGGGGTGATGAAGCTGCCACAGAAGCCAAAACCACGCTCCCGGAGTCACAGACGCCCGAACCTCCACCATCATCACCACCAAAGCTACGACGATCGCAGAGGATGACCAGGGCCCCGGATCGACTAATTGCTTCAATTTGAAATGTACATTACTGTTGTAAATAGTTAAGATGTAATAAGGCAAAATGCTGTACGGAGGTATTACGGTACCTTCATAACTGTAACTTCTACCACTTTACCACGTTGTAAAACGAAGCCACCACCCCCGCCGGACTCCTTTTTAACATGGGGTGAATGTGGTAGTCTGTATTAGAAGGATTACGGAACCTGGTAATGCCGGAATACCATTGGTGAAGAATGTACTTGTTCCCATTGGTTAAGTCTGTATGTTAGCTCCGCCCTGCAAGGTGGGGTATAAGAGCCCGTGCCGCCCCAGCAGCTTTCTTCTATAACTGCGCTGCTGGGGGAAACATCTCGCATATTAAAGCCTTGAATTGTCTCCAATTGAAGGCTGTTTAGCACAGGGCTAAATCACTGGCTTTGAAAGCAGACCAACGCAGGCCAGCAGCACGGTTCAATTCCAGTACCAGCCTCACCGAACAGGCGCCGGAATGTGGCGACTAGGTGCTTTTCACAGTAACTTCATTGAAGTCTACTTGTGACAATAAGCGATTTTCATTTCATTCATTTTTCATTCACTTTCATTTCATTTCATTTTCATTTCAATCTCGCTTCTGGAGTTATTGATCATGCATCAGAAACAAATACCCCTTCCCCAATCCCCCCACCCACTAAACTTGAGTATTAATTCAGTTCCTCAGCCGCACTCATTTACTGCGGTTACACTAATGAATCGCAAATTTAAATTAAACTGAAGACCGCATGGTTCGTTGGAGCAGCAATTGGATGCACTTAGGAGCATGCAGGGCGGAAAGCGTCATAGATCGCAGTAATATAAATGTGGTCACACCCAAGGTGCAGGCAGAGAAATGGGTGACCACCAGAAAGGGCAGGCAGTCAGTGCAGGAATCCCCTGTGGTTGTCCCCCTCTCGAACAGGTATACCCCTTTGGATACTGTCGGGGGGGATAGCCTATCAGGGGAAAACAGCAGCAGCCAGAGCAGTGGCACCACGGCTGGCTCTGATGTTCAGAAGGGAGGGTCAAAACGCAGAAGAGTAATAGTAATAGGGGACTCTGTAGTCAGGGGCACAGATAGGCGCTTCTGTGGACGTGAAAGAGACTCCAGGATGGTATGTTGCCTCCCTGGTGCCAGGGTCCAGGGTGTCTCCGAACGGGTAGAGGGCATCCTGAAGGGGGAGGGCAAACAGGCAGAGGTCGTTGTACATATTGGTACTAACGACATAGGCAGGAAGGGGCATGAGGTCCTGCAGCAGGAGTTCAGGGAGCTAGGCAGAAAGTTAAAAGACAGGACCTCTAGGGTTGTAATCGCGGGATTACTCCCTGTGCCACGTGCCAGTGAGGCTAGAAATAGGAAGATAGAGCAGCTAAACACGTGGCTCAACAGCTGGTGTAGGAGGGAGGGTTTCCGTTATCTGGACCACTGGGAGCTCTTCCGGGGCAGGTGTGACCTATATAAGGACGGGTTGCATCTAAACTGGAGAGGCATAAATATCCTGGCCGCGAGGTTTGCTAGTGTCACACGGGAGGGTTTAAACTAGTATGGCAGGGGGGTGGGCACGGGAGCAATAGGTCAGAAGGTGAGAGCATTGAGGGAGAACTAGGGAATAGGGACAGTGTGGCTCTGAGGCAGAGCAGACAGGGAGAAGTTGCTGAACACAGCGGGTCTGGTGGCCTGAAGTGCACATGTTTTAATGCAAGAAGTATTACGGGTAAGGCAGATGAACTTAGAGCTTGGATTAGTACTTGGAACTATGATGCTGTTGCCATTACAGAGACCTGGTTGAGGGAAGGGCAGAACGTTCCAGGATTTAGATGTTTCAGGCGGGATAGAGGGGGATGTAAAAGGGGTGGCGGAGTTGCGCTACTGGTTAGGGAGAATATCACAGCTGTGCTATGGGAGGACACCTCAGAGGGCAGTGAGGCTATATGGGTAGAGATCAGGAATAAGAAGGGTGCAGTCACAATGTTGGGGTTTACTACAGGCCTCCCAACAACCAGCGGGTGATAGAGGAGCAGATAGGTAGACAGATTTTGGAAAAGAGTAAAAACAACAGGGTTGTGGTGATGGAGACTTCAACTTCCCCAATATTGACTGGGACTCACTTAGTGCCAGGGGCTTAGACGGGGCAGAGTTTGTAAGGAGCATCCAGGGCTTCTTAAAACAATATGTAGACAGTCCAACTCGGGAAGGGGCAGTACTGGACCTGGTATTGGGGAATGAGCCCGGCCAGGTGGTAGAAGTTTCAGGAGGGGAGCATTTCGGGAACAGTGACCACAATTCAGTAAGTTTTAAAGTGCTGGTGGACAAGGATAAGAGTGGTCCTAGGATGAATGTGCTAAATTGGGGGAAGGCTAATTATAACAATATTAGGCGGGAACTGAAGAACCTAGATTGGGGGCGGATGTTTGAGGGCAAATCAACATCTGACATGTGGGAGGCTTTCAAGTGGCAGTTGAAAGGAATTCAGGACCGATATGTTCCTGTGAGGAAGAAGGATAAATACGCAATTTCGGGAACCTTGAATAACGAGAGATATTGTAGGCCTCGTCAAAAAGAAAAAGGAGGCATTTGTCAGGGCTAAAAGGCTGGGAACAGACAAAGCCTGTGTGGAATATAAGGAAAGTAGGAAGGAACTTAAGCAAGGAGTCAGGAGGGCTAGAAGGGGGTCACGAAACGTCATTGGCAAATAGGGTTAAGGAAAATCCCAAGGCTTTTTACACGTACATAAAAAGCAAGAGGGTAGCCAGGGAAAGGGTTGGCCCATTGAAGGATAGGCAAGGAAACCTATGTGTGGAGCCAGAGGAAATGGGCGAGGTACTAAATTAATACTTTGCATCAGTATTCATCAAAGAGAAGGAATTGGTAGATGTTGAGTCTGGAGAAGGGTGTGTAGATAGCCTGGGTCACATTGAGATCCAAAAAGACGAGGTGTTGAGCGTCTTAAAAAATATTAAGGTAGATAAGTCCCCAGGGCCTGATGGGATCTACCCCAGAATACTGAAGGAGGCTGGAGAGGAAATTGCTGAGGCCTTGACAGAAATCTTTGGATCCTCACTGTCTTCAGGTGATGTCCCGGAGGACTGGAGAATAGCCAATGTTGTTCCTCTGTTTAAGAAGGGTAGCAAGGATAATCCAGGGAACTACAGGCCAGTGAGCCTTACTTCAGTGGTAGGGAAATTACTGGAGAGAATTCTTCGAGACAGGATCTACTCCCATTTGGAAGCAAATGGACGCATTAGTGAGAGGCAGCATGGTTTTGTGAAGGGGAGGTCGTGTCTCACTAACTTGAGAGAGTTTTTCGAGGAGGTCACAAAGATGATTGATGCAGGTAGGGCAGTGGATGTTGTCTATATGGACTTCAGTAAGGCCTTTGACAAGGTCCCTCATGGTAGACTAGTACAAAAGGTGAAGTCACACGGGATCAGGGGTGAGCTGGCAAGGTGGATATAGAACTGGCTAGGTCATAGAAGGCAGAGAGTAGCAATGGAAGGATGCTTTTCTAATTGGAGGGCTGTGACCAGTGGTGTTCCACAGGGATCAGTGCTGGGACCTTTGCTGTTTGTAGTATATATAAATGATTTGGAGGAAAATGTAACTGGTCTGATTAGTAAGTTTGCAGACGACACAAAGGTTGGTGGAAATGCGGATCGCGATGAGGACTGTCAGAGGATACAGCAGGATTTAGATAGTTTGGAGACTTGGGCGGAGAGATGGCAGATGGAGGTTAATCAGGACAAATGTGAGGTAATGCATTTTGGAAGGTCTAATGCAGGTAGGGAATATACAGTGAATGGTAGAACCCTCAAGAGTATTGAAAGTCAGAGAGATCGAGGAGTACAGGTCCACAGGTCACTGAAAGGGGCAACACAGGTGGAGAAGGTAGTCAAGAAGGCATACGGCATGCTTGCTTTCATTGGCCAGGGCATTGAGTATAAGAATTGGCAAGTCATGTTGCAGCTGTATAGAACCTTGGTTAGGCCACACTTAGAGTATAGTGTTCAATTCTGGTCGCCACACTACAAGAAGGATGTGGAGGCTTTAGAGAGGGTGCAGAAGAGATTTACCAGAATGTTGCCTGGTATGGAGGGCATTAGCTATGAGGAGCGGTTGAATAAACTCGGTTTGTTCTCACTGGAACGACGGAGGTTGAGGGGTGACCTGATAGAGGTCTATAAAATTATGAGGGGCATAGACAGAGTGGATAGTCAGAGGCTTTTCCCCAGGGTAGAGGTGTCAATTACTAGGGGGCATAGGTTTAAGGTGAGAGGGGCAAGGTTTAGAGTAGATGTACGAGGCAAGTATTTTACACAGAGGGTAGTGGGTGCCTGGAACTCGCTACCGGAGGAGGTGGTGGAAGCAGGGACGATAGTGACATTTAAGGGGCAACTTGACAAATACATGAATAGGATGGGAATAGAGGGATACGGACTCAGGAAGTGTAGAAGATTGTAGTTTAGTCGGGCAGCATGGTCGGCACGGGCTTGGAGGGCTGAAGGGCCTGTTCCTGTGCTGTACATTTCTTTGTTCTTTGCTCTTTGTAAACTAAACTGGGACCAAAAAAAGCTAACTAACTACACAGCTTTCATAGCAGAGTGCATTTACCTTGTCTAAGGCTGGGAGGAAGAAATAAACTTGGTCTACTTACACAGTGCTTTCCAGTTACTGATAATTTCAGATAAAAGCAAATGACTGCAGATGCTCGAATCTGAAACAGAAAATACTGGACAGTTGCAGCAGGTCTGACAGCATCTATGGAGAGAGAAGGGAACTAACATTTACTGTCTGTTTGACTATTTGTCAAGGCTAGAGAGAACTGGAAATGGGGTCAGATTTATACTGTTGTCGGGGGGGGGGGGTGCATGGAGCGGTGGGGCTGGATAGGGGGCCAGTGATAGGTGGAGATTGCCAACGATGTCGAGGACAGAAAGACAAATGGAATGTAAATGGGGTTGATTAAGGGTGCTGATAGTGGCACATAAAGAGATTAGACTGTGAATAGCAAGTGGAGTGGGGAGAGGGGGAATAATGGTGAGGGGAAAAACAGATAATTTCAAACTAGAAGCAGAAGATGAACATTTTAAACTCCCCCACTTTCCAAACTTTCAGGTATTCATGAATGAGGTGTGGGTATCATTAGCTAGGCCAACATTTATTTCCCATCCTTAATTGCCCTTGAGCAGGTGATGGTGAGAGTCAGCTTATTGAACCGCTGCAGTCCATGGGGTGTTAGCGCTGGAGTTCCAGGATTTTAACCCAGTGACAGTGAAAAGATGGCGATACAATTTCAAGTCAGGATGCTGAGTGGCTTGTCAGGGAATTTGCAGTTGGCGCTGTTCCCATGTTTCTGCTGCTCTTGTCCTTCTAGATGGTAGTGGTTGTTCGTTTGGAAGGTGCTGCCTAAGGACCCTTGGTGAGATCCTGCAGTGCACCTTGTAAATGTTACACATTGCTGACACAATGCATCTCATCTGTGGTGGAGGGAGTGAATGTTTGTGGGTAGAGTGCCAATCAAGCTGGCTGCCTTGTCATGGATGGTATTGAGCTTCTTGAGTGTACATGGAGCTGTACTCATCCAGCCAAGTGGAGTATTCCAGGATCAAAGTCTTGATTTGTGCCTTGTAGATGGTAGAAGGCTTTGGGGAGTCAGGAGGTGAGTTAATCGCCACAATGTTCCTTGCCTCTGACCTGCTCTTGTAGCCATGGTATTTATGTGAGTAGTCCAGTACAGTGCCTGGTCAATGGTAACACACAGGATGTTGATAGTGGGGCATTCAGTGATGGTAATGCCATTAAAAGTCAAGAGACAGTGGTTAGATTCTCTCTTGCTGGAGTTGGCCGTTGCCTGGCACTTGGCTGATGCAAATTTATCATCGAATTTACAGTGCAGAAAGAGGCCAATCAGCCCATCGAGTCTGCACCGGCTCTTGGAAAGAGCACCCTACCCAAGGTCAACACCTCCACCCTATCCACATAACCCAGTAGCCCCACCCAACACTAAGGGCAATTTTGGACACTAAGGGCAATTTATCATGGCCAATCCACCTAACCTGCACATCTTTGGACTGTGGGAGGAAACCGGAGCACCCGGAGGAAACCCACGCACACACGGGGAGGATGTGCAGACTCCGCACAGGCAGTGACCCAAGCCGGAGTCGAACCTGGGGCCCTGGAGCTGTGAAGCAATTGTGCTATCCAGAATGCTACCATGCTGCCCCTAAAATGTTACTTGTTTCTTGACATCCCAAACTTGGTATTATTCAGGTCTTGCTGCATTTGGACATGGACTGTTTCAGTATCTGAGTAGTTGCAAATGGTGCTGAACATTGTGAAATCACCAGTGAACATCCCCATTTCTGAACTTATGATGGAAGGAAGATCATTGATGAAGCAGCTGAAGATGGTTGGTCCTTCGACACTACCCTGTGGAATTCCTGCAGTTATGTCCTGGAACCGAGATGAGTTATCTGCAACAATCACAACCATCTTCCTTTGAGCCAGGTATGACTCCAATCAGCGGAGAGTTTTCCCCCTGATTCTCAGTGACTCCAGGGTTCCTCGGGCTCCTTGATTTCATACTCGGTGAAATGCTGCCTTGATGTTAAGGACAGTCAATCTCACCTCACCTCTGGAGTTCAGCTCTTTTGTCCATGTTTGAACCAAGGCTGGAATGAGAACAAGAGTTAAGATACCCTGGAAGAAACCAAACTGATCATCAGTGAGTAGGTTATTGCTAAGAAAGTGTCACTTGATAGCACTGTTGATGACCACTTCTGTCATTTTACTGATGATCAGGATCAGATCAGGGTGGTAATTGGCTGGGTTGGATTGTTCTGCTTTTTGTGTACAGCCCATACCATAACGTTCCACATTGCCAGGTAGATGCCAGTGTTGTAGCTTGGCTAAGGGCATGGCAAGTTCTGGAACACATGTCTTCTGTACTGTTGCGGGAATATTGTAAGTGCCTATAACCTTTTCAGTATCCAGTGCCTTCAACTACTTCTTGATATCTGAATTGAATTGCCGAAAAACTGGCATCTGTAATGTTGGAATCTCCAGAGGAGGGTGAAATGGATCGTCCATTCGGCACTTCTGGTTGAAGATTATTGCAAATGCTTCAGCTTTATCTTTTCCATAGCAGTGCTGATCTCCTTCATCATTGAGCTTGAGGATATTTGAGAAGTCTCCTCCTCCAGTGAGTTGTTTAACGTCCACCAACATTCACAACTGGATGTGGCAGGACTGCAGAGCTTAGATCCGATCAATTGGTCATAGATTTGTTAAGCTGTCTTTTGCATGTTTTGCTGTTTGTCACACAGGTAGTCCTGTGTTGTAGCTTCACCAGTTTAACACCTCATTTGTAGATATAGCTAGTTCTGCACCTGGCTTGCCCTTGTTGCTCTTTTTAGCCTTAGTTTATTAGCTCTGATTATGTCACCTTTGCTCACGAGTCGTCAGGTATCTTTCTGATACCGCCACGTGGTTCAAGCTCGAGTTATGATTAATAAGTCAGCACACCGCTTAGTAAGATTGAAATCAACAGTCATTTATTATATATAACTAATGCTTACACAATAATCCTACCATCTATATCGAAACCTACCACTACTGGCCAATACTTAACTTTAGGAAGGGCCCACCAGGTCAGGGAAACGAATGGCTTATCGAATCGGATCTGGCCCATGGGATTCTAAAGGCTGATACGGGTCGATGGCTAGGAGTCTTTATCGGGTAGCGATCGCTGGAGTCAAACTTACGGTTCTTTGCTGAAGGTTCTTGCGAAGGCTGCGAGCAGGTGAAGAAGGGAGAGAGAGCGAGATCTGAACTTGGCCCCTCACTTTATAGGGCCCAGGGGCTTCCCGCCTCTCGGGGCGGCCCTTGACCCTGAGTCCCAAGTGATTGGACTTGTTCCCAATCACTGGGTTCGATATGCTCCAATAATGGGGCGATTCCTCGATCGGGGGGTGGTCGTTCACCTGTCTTTGTTTCGGCCACTGCAGGCGCCGACAGGTCTGGCCCGGCATTCAATTGCTAATATGTTGCAATTGTTCCCGGGGATAGCCGATTAAACTGCAGATGTCTGGGTTGATGTGCTGCTAATAGTCTTGAGTATCGATCTGGGCCGACTTCCCCAGAGCCGAATACGCTATTCTGTCTGCAGCTGTCCGTTTGTGTCCTGTTGGCTGCTTTTCCCATCAGCCTTTTCGGTTAGCCATTTTAAATCGGGTTTTGGCCAAATTAATAAGGAATCAGCCATTTTAGGTGGCAACACCCTCCTATGCTCTTCATTAGCTTTATCCAACACAATCAAATTCAAATGCCCAAGCAAAAACAAGGAATGGCCATGGCACTTTCGCTACCATACGAAAGCAAAATAAGATGCAAGGTATTCTCAGAATTGGAGCCGGAGCATTTGAACTCAGATGAAGGTTAGTAACAGGGTGTGCGAAAGAATTAATGCTGTGATAGATGAAATGTTTCATAACATTTTGGCAGATGGGCCAATCTGCAAATTATCTTCTGCTTAAGAATGGGTCGCCAATGCAAATAATTCACTGCAGATGGTTGGGGGTTACAGTCCATATCAGTTGGTTTTTGGTAGAAATTTCAAAATTCCGTCGGTCATGAATGATCAACCTCCAGCTTGGGAGGGGACTATGATTAGCTCTATATTTTCTGAACATTTAAATGCATTGCATGCGGGCAGATCATTCCTCAAAGAAGAAATCTCAGAAAGACTTTGGAAAGCTTTGGGGCACAATCCATCGGGGACAATTTTTCAACAGGGAGACATGCCATACTATAAAAGGGATGTATTTAACGTGTGGTAAGATCCAGGAAAAGTTATAGGTACAGGTAGCAAAGCAATCATTTTGCAGCATGGGAACCAGACTGTTCAGGCACACTCATCAAGATTAGTGGATACACAGTTTTCAGATTCAAAAGGGGTTATTGAAAATGCTGTGGACCACGTACTTCTCATACACATATGTTAAAAAATTATGAGGACCAGATCGTGGGAATTGACAGGGTGTCTGAAGAGGGACATAATAATATTTCAGGTCAACAATGACAATAGGTCATTGATCTGAAACGTTAACTTTGTTTCTTTCTCCATACATGCTTCTTGAGGTGCTGAGTTACTCCGACCATTTTCTGTTTTTAGTTCACATTTCCAGCATCGAGAGTATTTTACTTTTGTTTATCATCTAACCCAGCTCTCACTTTGTGCAATTTGTAAGAGTGACCTCTGGCCGTTCCTAACTGATTTGACTGAAACAATTTGGTCAGCCTTGTCACAATCATTATTTTACAGTCATTGATCAAACAAATCAAGTATATAACCGCAGTTTTTAAGCCAATCTGGATAGTTAAGGTACTTTAAATTGGGAATCGATCTTGCAGCCAGTCTCTGAATCTTTTCCAAAGGCTCAATGTCACATACCATGTGAGGAGATCAAACTGGACATAGCATTTTAAATAAGGCCATATTAAGTTAGGGCTTGTCCAACACAGTCAAAAGTATCTTTTTAACAGAGTGGCAAATCTTAATTGCTACTAAGATCTCGTTGATATTGAAAATTAATTTTTGAAAGTTTTGTAATTACGTGTTAGAGATTTAAAAAATAATAAAGTTTAATTTACTTTTTCTTTCTCTCTCTTCCCTCTTAATCGGGTCTTTCTTACCCTCTCATTTTGATTTCTATACTGGATTTGACACTGAATTCACCATTCTAACACTTCCTGGTTCAAACACTGTGCTGCTCGTTAATGAGTCTCGATTTGGTTAGCTCAGGAGATACACTGTTGTTTCTTGTGTTCGTTCAGGTCTCAGTTGCTCTGAAGTGGGAGCACACTGTTTGGATGTCCTACCTACATAAGTTTGCCATTCAAAGCTCCATCCAAAGTCTATGGGCTGGGGCCATTTGTTCACAGCAAAATCGATATTATTGTTTTGTGGTTAGATGGATGTACCTCAGCATGTGTCAGGTCTGTTACATTCAGAGCTCATTTAGAAAAAGGACATGCTGTTGCATTATCATTGTGATGTACTAGCGTGTAGCTTCCCAGGTTTAGGTACATGGGTGAATCTGGAACTCATTATGAACAATGCGCCAGTGGGTTTAATATGCAAATGAAGTCAAAGACTGCCAGAAGCCAGTACAACTGGTGTTTGCATGGAGCATCTGACATAGAAATTACTGGATGATGCCAACACCCATATTATGGGTAAATACAGTGACAATCTGAAATAATCGGTTGAAGGTGGCATATAACCAATAACACACCTCTGCTAACACACCTCTGCTGAGCGCTGTATCAATACCAAGTAATTAGATCTAGGCTTGTCAATTGGTCATTCTTCTTCCCCTTTATTCACTTTGTGATGTTGTAAAACTGTCAGCAGCAACAAATAAATCTTCATCCACATTTACTGCGATTTGATAACGTGGCTAATGGATTTTGTATGTGCCAGCAGAATTAAAACTACAAGTATGCGTCACAGCACCCATGAAATACAATGATAAATTCATGTGGAAAATAGCTGGTTAGAATCATATAGCTCGGCCTGCCTCCAACAGCTGGCCTAATTAACATTCCAGTCACTCCTTATGGCTGTTTGTAGTTCAATCTGGAAAACGGCAAATAAAAGTTAGGTTATTGTTAAAATAGCCAATGTAAATTGTGAAATTACCACAGAAACGATTATTCTGGCCATTTAGCATTTAATTGCATGCATGCAGATTTCCCCACCCATGGGGAGTAGCACAACAATTTATAAATGCTTCTATTATTCTAAAAATAAACGCTATGGTTCTGGTGTCTGGTTGCACTTATCATTAAGAACACCTGTTCACAAAAGAGATATTCTTAACATCTGTTCTTCAGATATTCCTGGGAAGAACTGCCCTGACTGCGAGAGATAAGTATGAAGACATTGCGAGTGACTTTTTACATTCCAAAATTAACAAGAAGTGTATTTGCTTGTCAGTAGAAATAGAATACAGTATTGCATAGTTTTATTTACATTGGTAACTGGAACAACTCTTGTGTTGCTTAGTATCACTGAGATAAGAATTTCAGTCAGCCTGGTTACACGGTGTTCTGCGAGAGCGAAGAGAGCATTGTCTGGGATGTAAGTAAACACATATCCTACAAAATAAAATTTGCACAATGGAGATTAGGAATTTTGATGATGCACAAGAATTTAAAGACTGCGAACCTATCGCTCTTGATGTATATCACGCCAGAATAAAATGTGTGGATGAGATCTTGTATATTATTTTTTTCTCCAAGACAAGAGATATATTTATTTGACACTTTATAAATCAATTTTAAACAGAATGCTTCAAAAGAAACTGAGCAGAAAGGGAAATTTACATCTCATTTTTAAATTAAAGCAGCATTATATATATGACAGTGCATGAAAATTTTAGACAACTCATTTTTAAGTAGTTGCAAAACTTAACAGTGTTCCAAGTATTGGGGAAGAAAGTTAATCTTATAAAATAAACAACCTTAATGTAAAACATATGCTCAAAAAAATCTATGCACTCAACCATATATTTTGTAAGTTCAATTACAAAAGTATCACTGTAACTTTCATTTTGAGTCATTTTCAGAGGCTAGCCACCCAGCTCTCATTTTTATTTTCTCTTCTCACCATGCTGCCACACCTCTTCCATTCTCATGTCTGCAGTGTCTCTGCTGAGTTTTTAAAATCCACATGGCTGTTTCTAATCCCTTTGCTTTCCTGGAATTCCAGTCCAGCATTTATTCACTGCTTATTGTATTCTTCCCGCTCATATTCATTCCGCTCCGACACACGGGCCATGCTTTTATTGCTTTAGGACATAAAGCCAATATTATTTTTGATCCAAAAAAAAACCATTAAGGGGAAAAGAAAAGCTTTGTCCTTGCATCAGTCCCATCCACCAGCCTTCTCAACACATCCCTCAAATTATTCTCCTCTAAAACAAGGTAAATTGTCTCTTTAATCCTTTCAATCCATTAATAGTTTCTGTTTCAGTCACTTTCCCTGGTAGCTAATCGAAGAACTTCATTTGGGGAGAAAATATGTTGTTGCCTTTTGTTCTTACACTTAACTTCTTAAATATTAGCTGTTGTTTCTGGTATTTGAACAAGTTTCCTTGACCAATTTTGTTAATTTTCTTTGTAGCCATGAAAACTGCAATCAAGTTGCCTCAAAGATTCGTGCATGTTTTATTTTTATGTTTTGGTATCAGTCATCATCTTCTTCCAGCTGATATAGATTGTGCAAAGTAAATTCATATAACATGCCATCTAGATATTTGTACCTTCTTCAGGACCATATGAAAGAACTAACTAGACACTAATGCTCACTCCTTTTCATGTCTTTTCTCTTTCAGTCCAGTTTATATGCTTTGTTAAAATTCTTCCAGTGAAAGCATTGCAACTCTTCATCTCTTTCTCACATGGTGGCACAGTGGTTAGCACTGCTGCCTCACAGCCCAGGGACCCGGGTTCAATTCCAGCCTCGGGTGACTGTCTGTGTGGAGTTTGTTTGTCCTCCCCATGTCTGTATGGGTTTCCTCCGGGTGCTCCGGTTTCCTCCCACAGTCCAAAAATGTGCAGGTCAGGTGGATTGGCCATGATAAATTGCCCCTTAATGTCCAGGGATTTGCAGGTTATGTTATGGGATTACAAGTTTAGGAGAAGGTGGACATTTGTAAGTGGGCAGAGTGCACATTCGAAGGGTCGGTGCAAACATGATGTGCTGAATGGCCCCCTTCTGCACTATAGGGATTCTATGATCTCTTTTGCTAACACACAACTTCACAGATGTATGATGTCCACCACATTTTAATGCAAACTTTGCTCTAATTTCCTTTTAAAGTAGACACATTTCTCATACATCACTTTATTTGCACAGATATATACTTTGCGAAAGACCAATCATCAAACATTACCCAGTACCCAACTCTGATGGCAATGAAGCATCAATGAGAGAGGGCTTTCCTCCTCAGGACACTTGAAGGGTAGCACTGACAGAAAACAAGTGATTGGCATTTCAGTAGTCATGGTAGATGACTTATTTTTATTTTGCTGATAGTTTTTGCATCACGGTACAGGCTCTCCCCCAAATTTGGGGGAAACAAAATCAACACTCAGAAAATCAATACTCCAAGATATCCGTCAGCAGCAGATGAATGCTGTGATTGCAATAGAGTAGGCAAAAAGTATTTTCCTTTCAACAGACTAAGGGAGTAAGACTAACAGACTAAGCACTGTTGGAGGGCTCTTTTGGCGAAGAGGTCAGACTCAGGTCCCTTTTGGAATCTCAGATGAAAATAAAAGGCCACAGTGGGTTCTCCTGCTGGCCAACAGTGATTCCCCCCCACACCCCAATGAACATCATTAAAACAGGTGATTAATCGTGTGTCCTGATTTTTGGGGACATTGCCATGTGCAGGCTGGTTTACCAGTTATTCCATATTACAATAGTGGCTACACGTCGAAAGGACTCCATTGCTTTAAAAGTCCTTTGGGATGTTCTGAAATTTGGTAAATAAATGCAAAGTTTCTTTCCTTTCTGCCAAACTTCTTAAAAGTTCAGCGTGTGCATCTCATCACAATGAGAAAACCTGCAAGTCGTGACAAAGGCTCCAGGCGCCTTGACCTGAAACATTCACAAATGGAGAATTATCGAACAGCCTTGAGTTTATTACTTCGGCAAGCGAATGCTGCAGGGAAATTACAAATAACAAATAAGCTGTCAAAGTGCATGCCAAATCCCTGGATAAACGAAAATAAACCGCAGCGCTGCTCTCTCTCTCACCCCCCACCCGAACCTCTCTCATAGATAACTGATGGTCAACAGACTCAAGTGATTCCCAGTTGGGGTCAGGGTGGAATCCACAGTGTCAAGGGTCGGTGATGGGATTCCAGTTTAGTTTCAGTTCAGTTTCATGTGCCTGCCCCCACGTCTCCCAGCCACTGTCCCGCCTCAGTGTAAATAAGAACCCATGTACTCACAGCTTGCAGCAGCCTGGGGACAACTCCTTTGGAATATGATCGACTTCCCTGCCTTCACAAGTGATATGATCACCCCGTTCACAGCTGCAAAGTTGGGGGCAGTTGGCGCAGGAAACAGGATGACGGACCAGGCAAAGGAACAAGAGTAAAAGCCGGAGCATGTTGCAATCTGCTTTAGGTAGCTTCAAGAAAGTCCCGGCTCTTCAAACAAAAAAGAAAGTTAATTGTAACACGTTCGCAACTTTGTCCCGTTGTATCAGACGTGTCAGGAGCTCAGATTGGCAACCCGGAGGCGGCGCTGGAGGAGACGGGCACCGCCAAGAGGCGAAACAGCATCATCCACACTCTGCATCCAATCACATTCTGGAGCATTACCTTGACATTTCGTTTTTCGTTGGCCTCAGAGCCCCTGGGACACCTTATCAG
This sequence comes from Scyliorhinus torazame, assembly GCF_047496885.1. Lineage (NCBI taxonomy): Eukaryota > Metazoa > Chordata > Chondrichthyes > Carcharhiniformes > Scyliorhinidae > Scyliorhinus > Scyliorhinus torazame. The sequence goes on along the minus strand of NC_092707.1, from coordinate 324,209,199 downwards.
AGTCTCAGCACACGGTTAAGAACACTTCCCAGCGCACATATTTTACAGCTTGTCGGATTCTTTAGATATTTATATTCCTCTTGTCCAACGTACAAAGCAAATCCACTCCAAGACCTTCCAAGGAAGCATGATGTTAAAACTCAATATTGCAACTCCCCAGAAGGAAATAAAAGGCTACATCCTAGAGTTCTAAAGGAGATAGCTGAAGAAATAGTGGAGGCATTAGTTATGATCTTTCAAAAGTCACTGGAGTCAGGGAAAGTCCCAGAGGATTGGAAAATCGCTATTGTAACCCCCCTGTTCAAGAAGGGAACAAGAAAAAAGATGGAAAATTATAGGCCAATTAGCCTAACCTCGGTTGTTGGCAAGATTCCAGAATCTATTGTTAAGGATGAGATTTCTAAATTCTTGGAAGTGCAGGGTCGGATTAGGACAAGTCAGCATGGATTTAGTAAGGGGAGGTCGTGCCTGACAAACCTGTTAGAGTTCTTTGAAGAGATAACAAATAGGTTAGACCAAGGAGAGCCAATGGATGTTATCTATCTTGACTTCCAAAAGGCCTTTGATAAGGTGCCTCACGGGAGACTGCTGAGTAAAATAAAAGCCCATGGTATTCGAGGCAAGGTACTAACATGGATTGACGATTGGCTGTCAGGCAGAAGGCAGAGAGTTGGGATAAAAGGTTCTTTTTCGGAATGGCAACCGGTGACGAGTGGTGTCCCGCAGGGTTCAGTGTTGGGGCCACAGCTGTTCTCTTTATATATTAACGATCTAGATGACGGGACTGGGGGCATTCTGACTAAGTTTGCCGATGATACAAAGATAGGTGGAGGGGCAGGTAGTATGGAGGAGGTGGGGAGGCTGCAGAAAGATTTAGACAGTTTAGGAGAGTGGTCCAAGAAAAGGCTGATGAAATTCAACGTGGGCAAGTGCGAGGTCTTGCACTTTGGAAAAAAGAATAGAGGCATGGACTATTTTCTAAACGGTGACAAAATTCATAATGCTGAAGTGCAAAGGGACTTGGGAGTCCTAGTCCAGGATTCTCTAAAGGTAAACTTGCAGGTTGAGTCCGTAATTAAGAAAGCAAATGCAATGTTGTCATTCATCTCAAGAGGCTTGGAATATAAAAGCAGGGATGTACTTCTGAAGCTTTATAAAGCATTAGTTAGGCCCCATTTAGAATACTGTGAGCAATTTTGGGCCCCACACCTCAGGAAGGACATACTGGCACTGGAGCGGGTCCAGCGGAGATTCACACGGATGATCCCAGGAATGGTAGGCCTAACATACAATGAATGTTTGAGGATCCTGGGATTATATTCATTGGAGTTTAAGAGGTTGAGGGGAGATCTAATAGAAACTTACAAGATAATGAATGGCTTAGATAGGGTGGATGTAGGGAAGTTGTTTCCATTAGCAGGGGAGACTAGGACCCGGGGGCACAGCCTTAGAATAAAAGGGAGTCACTTTAGAACAGAGATGAGGAGAAATTTCTTCAGCCAGAGAGTGGTGGGTCTGTGGAATTCATTGCCACAGAGGGCGGTGGAGGCCGGGACGTTGAGTGTCTTTAAGACAGAAGTTGATAAATTCTTGATTTCTCGAGGAATTAAGGGCTATGGAGAGAGAGTGGGTAAATGGAGTTGAAATCAGCCATGATTGAATGGTGGAGTGGACTCGATGGGCCGAATGGCCTTACTTCCGCTCCTATGTCTTATGGTCTTATGGTCTTAAAACTGTTCAAATGGTCTAATCCCAGTTTTAAAATAAATCAGTACCACTGATACCATTTTAAGGTATACAAGACCAGTTCAGATAAGTTTTACAGATACCCTTCATGGGCGGCACGGTGGCACAGTGGTTAGCACTGCTGCCTCATAGTACCAGGGTCCCGGGTTTGATTCCCGGCTTGGGCACTGTGCGGAGTCTGTACATTCTCTCCATGTCTGCATGGGTTTCCTCCGGGTGTTCTGGTTTCCTCCCATAGTCCAAAGATGTGCAGGTTAGGTGGATTGGCCATGTTAAATTGCCCCTTGGTGTCCAAAAGGTTAGGTGGGGTTACGGGGATAGGGTGGAGATGTGGGCTTAAGTAGGGTGCTCTTTCCAAGGTCTGGTGCAGACTTGATGGGCCGAATGACCTCCTTCGCACTGTAAATTCTATGATTCTATGATTTCCAAAGGCTTCCTTTTGGGAAATTCATTGGACAAAAATGGTTGTGTTTTATCCGTTACTTTAAGTATGTTTATTAAGTCAAAAGGTACAACATTTTAAGTCACCAATGGTTGTCCCAATAACCGGGATGTATAATCATGAAATCTTCCAGGGAAAAGGGGAAGAGGCTTGTTTAGATCAATGTCGGAAATGCAGAATGATGATAGTAGCTTGGGCAGTGAGGCAACAAGAGCCTAGGAAAGAAGCACAATTCCAGTTGCAAATAAGACTTCTTTTAATCTCAGAGCTCAGCAGTAAAATGGAAAGGGAAGCATTGCTCTTATATTACTGGTCTAGCAATCCTCAAGTCTACACTATCTGGAGTGCTGAGTTCAAATCCCAAGACTGCACCTGGGGAACTTAAATTCAGTTCATTAAATACATTTGGATTTTTTTCTTTAAACTGGCATCGGTAAGGATGACCATGAAACAACAGGAAAAATCATAAAACCAAATCTGGATCATGAATGTCATTTCGAGAAAGAAATCTGCCACCCTTAACTGGCCTATATGTGACTTGAGAGTGACTCTTCAATGCCCTCTGAACTGGCTTAGCCAGCGACACTGTTTTCAAAGAGGGCAATTAGGGATGGGCAATGAATGCTGGCCTTTCCACCAGTGCTCACATCCCATGAATGAACATATAAGAATATAATTAAAGAGGATGTAGAAATCATAAAAAGATCAAAATGAGCTTGAAGCTGAGGAGAACAAACTAGTTGCTATTCTGATTCAGTGCTTCCTCACATAGTTCGCTATGGGCTACATGGGACTCATGTCACACTTAGGAAGAGGGAACTGAAGCAGATGCCATTACTTGAATATTGCTGAAAAAGAGAGCGATGTTGCCGAAATTTTCCATCTTGCATTCTGTAGGACAAATCCAAAAATGCCAACGTTTGAACGATCAAAATAATTTATACTCTAGGAGAAAAGGGTGCTGGTCGGTTACCAAGTCGACTCTGATTGGCCAAGGCATTGTCATGGAGAAAGCAATGGGTATCAATTCGCTCCCCAAGCTCTGGCGTAATTCAAAAAAGGTGAAAGGCTTGATCAAACAAACCATACTTGACCAATCTGTGTTGACAAAACCCAAAACAAAATATCTACTGTTAGACGTGATTCCACAATTAGGCAGCAACTTCTGAACAATCCTGAGTGTGCTATTGACTATATAAACAAACAATTTGACAATCAGTCAAACTCGCAATGTGGCTAATTTACACTTGCTAGAAGAAACTTATATTCATGCGCTGCGCCAAATTCTCTGCAAACAAAAGGAATTTGTTCAAAACTTGTGACTTTTTTGAATTACCCAGGTGCAGGGGGAGGGGAGCTTTGCCATTGATTTCTCCAAGGCAATGCTTTTACCAAACCTGTTCGACTTGCCATCCAAACAGCATCCTTTTCTCTTGTTGTATGTATTGTTGTGATCATTTGGCTTGTTAATTATGTTGGAGTGGTGTGCCTGAGGGGATAGCATTGGGGTGAATTCCATGTCTAACTTACATAAAGATTTGGGAGTCAGATATTTAATATAAATTTCCAGATGACCCAAACTAGGAGAAGCAGCTGATCACAAAAACCCGGCTACAGCCAGTTTCGATCTCATTTTGCCACCACTGTAGGTTTCATAAGTCAAGATATTCATGTCACATGAGAAAACAATTAGGGATTTATTTGGCACGGTGAGTTGTAATAGGAATACCAAAATTAACTCTTGGTAACGACCATGTGAATCAGATATTCTATGATTCATATGTATATTACAGCCACGTGGTAATGGGAATTGCTTAAGTGAGCAATCATTATAGCACATGCCATGATTAAGTAATTGTGCTAATCTGCTGCTTTCACAGTTCAAGATGAACCGAATCATACTGGAAGAGCCACACCAACCAGCAGCATACCCACTTGAAGCAAGAATAACCAGATATACACTTATTGTGGTAGATAATGTAGAGGATGAACAAACAAAAAGTGGGGCACTGAGGGGTTGGTGATTTCATAGATTTCATAAAATTTACAGTGCAGAAGGAGGCCATTCGGCCCATCGAGTCTGCACTGGCCCTTGGAAACAGCACCCTACCCAAGCCCACACCTCCACCCTATTCCCGTAACCCAGTAAACCCACCCCACCTTTTGGACACTAAGGGCAATTTAGCATGGCCAATCCACCTTACCTGCACATCTTTGGACTGTGGGAGGAAACCGGAGCACCCGGAAGAAACCCACGCAGACATGGGGAGAACGTGCAGACTCCGCTCAGACAGTGGACCAAGCCTGGAATCGAACCTGGGACCCTGGAGCTGTGAAGCAACTGTGTTAACCACTATGCTACTGTGGCTGCCCTACCATTATGATAGGATGGCAGTGGTTTCAGTTATTAAAGGGGTAGCTGGCATAGATCGGAGGTTCATTATGCTGACTGCCCATCTTGCAGTATATAGGGAGACAAAGGTAAATCTGCCTGGATTGAAACTAAGGCTGGTACAGCATGGGCATAGTGTCAAGAAAGCCACATAACTCTTTGCAATCAGCCATGGGAAATAGTTGGTGGTATGAGCACTCAAATTTCTTTAAATCAATGCTATCTCCCACAAGAGTAACATTAGGAAGCATTCCGTGCCATAGTGGCAGGATGTGGCTGCATGTTCCACTCAAGAGACGTGAGCACCAAATCTAGGCTGACACTCCAATGCAGTACTGAAGGAATGCTGCACTGATGATGGTGACACCTTTCCTGGTGTAAAACAAAGACAGCGCACTCTCAGGACGTAAAATACCGTGTGGTGATATATTGAAGAAGAACAAGTGCTGTTTTCCTGGGGTTGTGGCTAATATTGATCCATCAATCAGCACCAGTAACAAACAGCACCTGGCCATTGTTTCACTGCTGTGTGTAACCAGTCTGCTGTTCTTCCTACATTATGGTTTCTAAAGTGCGCAATTGGTGGTGAAATATTTCAGGAATTGCAGAGGTTACAAAAGGTGCTCTATAAATGCAAGTTCTTCCTTTCTTGTTAAATGTATTAATAAACCAGCAAAGACAGCACAGTGCACAGTACTGTCACATTTAAAATGATGTTAAGTGTGAAATGACAACAAATGGTTCATATAAATCAGAAATTTTCTCCAGGCAAACTGTCATGATATTGGGTCTGCAAGGTTGTTATGAAGTAATTTTATTGACATTTTTTTGCAGTGGCAATTTTCTACACTACTTGTAAAATAATTTCCATATTTTCAAGCATTGCAGAAAACTGAACAGTATTTGACTTGGACAAATAAGTATAAATTACATAAAACTATGGACTGATCAAAAGAAGATTAATCTATTCACATATTAATGATATTGCTTAAAAATACATATTTTGAAGATACCGCTAAAAGAAAAGATAGATCTGGTGAATTGTGCTTAGCTCGATCTGTACTTCATTTTATGAAAGAAACTAAGTAGCTTAAGGAGAATTAAAAAAAAACTTTCCTCAACATCAGTAAGGAATCCTTATGTGCAAAGTAGTGCTAGTTAGATGGATTGGCCATGCAAAATTGTCCCTAAGTGTCCAAAGATACGCAGGTTCGGTGGGATTACGGGGCTAGGGCGGGGGGGGGGGGCGAGGTGGGGGTGCTCTTTCAGAGGGTCAGTGCAGATTTGATGGGCTGAATGGCCTGTTCCTGCAGGGTAGGGATTCTATGATATCGCGAGACGATGCTATTGTAAACACGGTGGGTTATGACTAGCTGACACTCTGAGTGTTACTGCAGTGCTTCACATTCAGGGAAACCATCTCCCATTGCAAACACAGAATTTGCCCTCATTGATCTCGCTGAAGCAGCCTGGTGGGAGGCACATCCAATCTGAGAGTTTCCATACTGGTGACAAAAACATCAATAATACCCCGTCTTGAATCTAATATAATAAATTTTTTGTCAAGGATGATGGACATTGCTGCAGGCTTGTAGTTCTTCAGGTATGCAAGGAAGAGTTGTGCAATTCATTTTTTTCCAAGCATTTCTCTGTAGCCTGTTGAAATGTAGCTTTGATTTCGTTATCACATTCCTGATATTAGACAAATCCAGAGAAGGAACTAAAATGAAACACCCGTGAGGGAAAAAAACTTAAGTGAAAGAGAAATGCCTGCACTTATTTCATACACCTTGTTGAAGTGCTTTCCTTCTCTATTTTCTTTCATTACTTTAAATACAGGCATCAGTTGTAACAACCACAGAATTTGATCTTTGTCATTAAGATGTTTATATTTGACAGTCCAACCAGAGTGCTCAGTCAAATCGTACAATACAATTCCATTTGATTATATGCTTTTTGATATTGAGTTCACAATTCACTAGAGTAACACAGGTATTAACCATTATCATTCCAACCTGATTACATCAAACAATGATTTGCTCAAAAAACTTATACTAATTCTACCTTTGACCTCTCCATTCTATGCATATTAATATAAGATTACAATACAATAAAGACAAACAAAGCAGATAACAGATAACAGAGCCAAGAACATACAATCATGTTCATCAATCTCTCCGAATAATTCTATTACCATGGCTATATGGTCCACTTGACTCCTTAATCACTTTATTACTGTAGACAATGGCCAGACAACATTTCCCAGCAGCTCAAGATATACTATCAGCATCTCATTCTTTGCAAAATATTGCTGTTTACTCATCATGTGCAAATCACCAAAACAATGAGTAATGTTTGAAATTACTTCAATTAAGACATACCAAGCAGCAGCAACCCTAGCGGCCGAAGAGATGGAAAAGGCAGAAAGAGACTTGATAGGAAGACCAAGGCGATGGCAAACACATGGAGTGACAGAGTTCCAGCCACAGCTGAGCAGGAAGGACCGCTGGATCATATGCAGGGTCTCCCCCAATGAACAAATGGAGAGAGGAACTCCAATGGCTCAAGGTTGCCATCAAATTGGAGAATCATAGCATCATAGAATTTGCAGTGCAGAAGGAAACCATTCGGCCCATCAAGTCTGTATCAGCCCTTAGAAAGAGCACCTTACTTAAGCGCATACCCCCACCCTAAGCCCGTAACCTAGGAACACCACCCAACCTTTTTTTTGGACACTAAGGGCAATTAAGCATGGCCAATCTACCTAACCTGCACATCTTTGGACTGTGGGAGGAAACCACAGCACCCGGAGGAAACCCACACAGACACGGGGAGAACATGCAGAATCCGCAGACAGTGACCCATGCTGGGAATCGAACCTAGGACCCTGGCGCTGTGAAACAACAGTGCTAACCACTGGCTACCATGCCGCCCTGAGGATGGCATCAGTGAAAGTGGCGGTAGCAGAGGTGCTGCTCACCCTGCAAGCAGCATTGGAGAAAACGGAAAGGCGACTGGATACGCAGGAAGCAACGATCAGGGAGTTGGAAAGATCACAAACGACCAGATCGATCGGATGTCTCACTGGAGACAGAAATGGAACGGCAGGGCTGGTGACAATGCAAGCGACACTAAAGGGGAAGCCAAGGACTAAGAAAATCGGTCACGCAGCCAGAACATCCGAATTGTGGGCATACCGGAGGGAACTGAGTACACAACCCAGCTGCTAGGCAGACTGGTTGGAAGGGAAAGCTTCCTTAAACCTCCAGAAGAGGACAGAGCCCATAGATCACTCCCAAGACTGGGGGAAAGCCGCGGGCCATCATTGCGAAGCTGCACTGGTACCAAGCCTGGGAAAGGATCTGACACTGGGCAAGACATACAAAGTCCTGCAATTGGGAGGGTCACCCTATCCAGCTGTACCAAGGCATTGGAGCAGACCTGGCTAAATGCCGGGCAGAATTTTACCAAAACTGTCCTTTATAAAAACAATGTGTGGTTCGGAATGCTGCATCCGGCCAAGCTCTGGGTAACGCTCCAGGGCAGGGGATAGTATTTCACCGCACCAGCGGACACAGATGAGTTTGTCCTTAAGCATAGGATGGGGAGGCAGCATAACCAACAATGAACCAGATATCTCAACATATCAAACTATGAAACATGGAGAGATTATTTGTGCGGGACTGAACCACATCATTTTAAATTCTGATGTTGAGTCTCATAAAAGAGGGAACAAGAACAGCACGTCACAGGAGTGGGTGAGGAGGAGGAAGGGGCAACAGACATTCAGTGGTTGAGGGGAGGTATAGATCCACCTCAGGGGACCACTGCACTAGCAGTTGAGCTTGTGTCAGGAAGCAGGAGGAAGGGGGAGGCCGCGGCATATCTCCCATCGGGGAGAGAGTACCTGGCGACAGGGGGAGAAAATATGACAGATGCTGGGGTAATAGGGGGATTAAACAGGGTGGAGACATGTGGGTGGAGGTCGCACATCAGGTGGCTCCTGCTGGAGTCTCTGGCTTTTGAACTTTTATGCCTGGTCTCAGGGATAGTTTTTCTATGAGTTGGTGTGGGAAGTCATAAAGAGGTTGGGGAATGTTGAAGTCCCAGAAGAAAGGTCCTGGAAAGAGTGGGGTGAGCGAATGTCCACCGGCGAGTTTTGCTGTGAGTCCCACAGGAAGAAAGATGGTGGGGGCTGGGTCGTCGGGTGGTGCCACTCCCCTCACAGTTGAAACTCTGACTGAGTTGATCTTAGTGGAGTTTAAAAGGCTGTTTATCAAACATCTGTAGGTGCTTCGGAGGGAGATGACAGCTTCACTTAAAGAGTGGGTGGAGGAGGCGATTATCCTGGTAAAGGCGGCAGTGATCAAAATGTCGCTTGAGGTGCGGGAGCAAGGAGAGAAGTTGAAGGGGATGGAGGAGTCACGGTCGCAGCACAATGACCAGTTCACCTTGATGGGTGAGGAGCAGTGTAGGGTGCGGATGTCGGTCAACAGAGGGCTCAGAGCCGAGGTGGAGGACCTGGAGAACAGGTCGAGGAGGCAAAATCTGAGGATCGTGGGTCTGCCCAAAGGGGTGATGCCGACCGAGTACTTTGCAAAGATGTTTCTTGAGTTGATGGGGGAGGGGGATGAGTTGGACAGGGCACATTGGTCACTCAGGCCGAAGCCTAGAGCGAACGAGCCACCAAGGCTGGTCATAGTTTGCTTCCACAGCTACCATGTGAAGGAGAAGGTTTCGGAGACGTCTACCCAGCGAAGCTGAGAATGACTCACAACTTGAAGGACTTTTATTTTGAGATGGTGGAGGCGGCTGAGGCATTTGTGAAGGCTGAAGGACTGGGACTGAGACAAGAGTTGGGATTTGGACTTGGTTGATGGGGACAGAGACTGTTCTCATTGAGCGTTGGGATTTTGTTTCAGTCTCATGGATGGGGGGTTTAATTATATATTTACATGTGTTCTTGTTTTTCCTTATGAGTGTGGTTCCTTTTTGTTTCATAATTTGAGGTAGATGGGTTTTGGGCAGATGGGGCCGGTTATTGAGGAGGTGGTGGTGAAGAGTGGGGGGCTCTGGCAGGGGTCACCGTGCTAACAAACAAAGGTTGGCTAGTGAATGGGAGTGTGGTGGGTGGAGGGTCTGCAGTCATTGGAGTCTGGTTGAGCGGTTATCGATGTGCATGGAGTGTGTCAATGGTGGGGGAGAGCATCGATACTGGGTGAGGTGTTTGTAAGAGGAAGTGGATGGGGGATTCTGCGAGGGGGGAAGAGGTCAACGGTAACAAAAGGATGAGGCGGGTCTGGCCAGATGGGCGGGGCCTGGGGTAATGGTGATGGCGGATAGGAGGTATGGGGTGGTGAGAGGCCCCTGGTCGGAATGGTGACGTGGAATGTGAGGAGGGTAGGGGGACTGGTGAAGAGAGCGAGCGATTTCGCGCATTTGAAGAGTTTAAAAGCTAATATGAGGATGCTGCAAGAGACCCATCTGAGGGTGAAAGACCAGATGAGCGTAAGGAAAAGGTGGGTAAGTCAGGTGTAACATTCAGGGGTTGATAGTGGGGCTCGGGAGGGGGGGGGATGGCGTCTTCGGTGGGTAAGCAGGTAAGGTTCCAGATGGAGAAGGTGGTGGTGGATAGGGCGACAGGTACGTGATTTTAACAGGTACATTGGAGGGAAGGTTGGTGGCGTTGGTACGCGTATATGCCCCCAACTGGGATGATGCGGGGTCCTTGAAGAGAACACTGGCTGCCATTCCAGATCTGGATTCCCATGAGTTGATAATGGGGGGATTGGAACACAGTGCTGGAGCCAAGGATGGACCTTTCCCAGCAGTGCTTGCTGACCCTGTCGGCGGGGTGAGGAGGAGGGAGGCGGGGGGGGGGGGGTGGAATGGAGGCATTGGCCAGGCTCATGAGAGAGATGGTGGTTGATCTGTGGAGATTTGTGCACCAGAGGGACCGGAGTATTCGTTTTTCTCCCCGGTGCACAAAGTGTTTCCAAGGATTTTCTTTTTTGTGATGAGAAAGGTGCTAACCGTCTGGGTTAAGAGAGCTGGGTATTCGTTAATTGTGGTCTCGGACCACACTCCACATTGGGTGGACGTGGTATTGAAGAAGGGGCAAACCAGAAGCCAGGGTGCAGGATGGATGTGGGGTTATTGGCAGATCGGAGCTTCTGTGACAAAATAGGGAAAGTGATTCAGGGATATGTGGTGTTCAATTGCATGGGGTAGGTCTCACAATTGATGGTCTGGGGGGCTCTGAAGGCGGTGGTGAGGGGGAAGGTAACCTTCCCTAAAGCGCCTGTCTCCTCGTTGTTGGAGGCGGTGCTATTGGTGGGGGACTGGAGAGGGGGTCGTCTCAATAATTTATGGGAGGATTTTGTAGGAGGATGGGGTGTCCATGGAGAGAGTTAAGGCTCAGTCTTCACGGTGGAAGACACCAGTGGGGTGCCAGAGCTCCAGGAGAACCAGGGGGCAGAGATGAGTGCAGTGACCATTACTAAGGAGAAGGTTCCGGTGAAACTGAAAGGTCTGAAGGTGGGTACGTCACCTGGACCGGATGGACTACACCGCAGGGTCCTAAAAGAGATAGCTGAGGAAATTGTGGAGGCATTCGTGATGATCTTTCAGGAATAACTGGAGGCAGGAAGGGTCCCAGAGTATTGGAAGGTCGCTAATGTAACACTTCTGTTTAAGAAAGGAGGGAGGCAAAGGACGGGAAATTATAGGCGGGTTAGCCTGACTTCGGTCATTGGGAAGATTTTAGAGTCTGTCAATAAAGATGAGATCGTGAAGTACTTGGAAGTGCATGGTAAAATAGGACTGAGTCAGCACGGTTTGTCAAAGGGAGGTCATGTCTGACAAAGCTGTTAGAGTTCTTTGAGGAGGTAACAAGGAAGTTAGACGAAGGAGAATGAGTGGACGTGATTTATTTATATTTCCAGAAGGCCTTTGACAAGGTGCCACATAGGAGACTGTTAAATAAGTTAAAAGCCCGTGGTGTTAAGGGTAAGATCCTGGCATGGATAGAGGATTGGCTGACTGGCAGAAGGCAGATAATGGGGATAAAGGGGTCTTTTTCAGAATGGCAGCTGGTGACCTGTGGTGTGCCTCAGGGGTCTATGCTGGGACCACAACTTTTCACAACATACATTAATGATCTGGAAGAAGGTACTGAAGGCACTGTTGCTAAGTTTGCAGATGATACAAAGATCTGTAGAGGGACAGGTAGTATTGAGGAAGTAAGGGGGCTGCAGAAGGACTTGGACAAGCTAAGAGAGTGGGCAATGAAGTGGCAAATGAAATACAATGTGGTAAAGTGTGAGTTTATGCAATTTGGAAGGAGGTATTTAGGTATAGACTATTTTCTAAATGGGGAAATGCTTCGGAAATCAGAAGCACAAAGGGACTTGTGAATCCTTGTTCAGATTCTATTAAGGTTAATGTGCAGGTTCAGTCGGTAGTTAAGAAGGCAAATGCAATGTTAGCCTTCATGTCAAGAGGGCTAGAATACAAGACCAGGGAGGTACTTCTGTGGCTGTATAAGGCTCTGGTCAGACCCCATTTGGAGTATTGTAAGCAGTTTTGGGCCCCGTATCTAAGGAAGGATGTGCTGGTCTTGGAAATGGTCCAGAGGAGGTTCACAAGAATGATCCCTGGAATGAAGAACTTGTCATATGAGGACCGTTTGAGAACTCTGGGTCTGTACTCGTTGGAGTTTAGAAGGATGAGAGGGTATCTTATTGAAACTTACAAGATACTGCGAGGCCTGAATAGAGTAGATATGGCGAGGATGTTTCCATTTGTAGGAAAAACTAGAACTAGGGGACCATCTCAGACTAAAGGGACGATCCTTGAAACAGAGATGAAGAGGAATTTCTTCAGCCAGAGGGTGGTAAATCTATGGAACTGTTTGCCGCAGAAGGCTGTGGAGGCCAATTCACTGAGTGTCTTTAAGACAGAGATAGATAAGTTCATGATTAATAAGGGGAGCAGGAGTTATGGGGAGAAGGCAGGAGAATGGGGATGAGAAAATATCAGCCATGATTGAATGGCGGAACAGACTCGATAGGCCGAGTGGCCTAATTCTGCTCCTATGTCTTATGGTCTAAGTGGGAGGAAGAGCTAGGGGCACCGCTGGAGGAGGGTTTGTGATGTGAGATGCTGCGGAGGGTAAATGCATCAAAGTCGCGTGTGAGACTGGGGTTGATGCAGCTGAAGGTAGTGTACAGGGCGCACCTTACAAAGTCTAGGGTGAGCCGGCTACTCATGGGGCTGGGGAATGTCTGTGAGCGATGTGGGAGGGACCCTGTGAACTATGTACATATGTTTTGGTCCTGCCCTATGCTGAAAAGGTTTTGCAGGATGTTTTCGGCACCATATCTGGTTGCGGGGGTGTTCTGTTTGTTGTAAATTGTAAAAATGTGGAAAATTTGGAATTAAAATACTTACAAAAAATAGGGGGGGGAGGCAGGCTTGGTGGGACCCTTGCAGGGATGAGGAGGGGGAGGTGGGGGGAGACAGACCCAGGGGGAAAACTGACTGACAAGGGGGAAGGGCACTAGGCTGGCTATGACTGATCACACATGGCAGCAAGGAACACAAAAGTGCCACAAATAGCTACTTTGGAGGGCCCCCAAACAAAGGGAAACCCTGGAGTGCAGGGTCACACTCACATGACGTACACACAGATGGTGGCCATTTTGGGTGGCTGCTGGACAAATCTTTAAGTATGAAAGTCGCCATAGTCTTCCTCCAGGAGACACACCTGAGGGAAAAGGATCGACTGCGGGTACGAAAGAGCTGGGTGAGACAGACCTACCATTCGTGCTATGGGACAAGAGCTAGGGTGTGGCCATACTGCTCAATAAGAGGATAGCATTTACAGCGAAGAGAACAGTTATGGACCAAGGGGGTGTTACGTCATGGTTTGTGGTGTCCTGGAAGAGGCAGTCCCAACTAGGACGATGAGGAATTCATGAAGAAAACCATGGCGGAAATCCCCGCCATAGACACACACTGACCCATCATGGGGGTGGGGGGAATTTAACTGAGTACAGGACACACAGGCAGACAGATCGAACCCCAAATTGAGGAAAAGAATTCAAACATAGCGAAGAAACTGGGCGTCTTCATGGACCAGATGGGGACAGTGGGCCCATGGAGGTTCATACACCATGGGGAGAAAGAGTTCTCCTTCTCAGGTACACAGGGTCTACACCAGGATCGACTCCTTTGTAGTGGGGAAAATGGTGCTTCCAGGGGTAGCGGGAGAGGAGTACTCCGCAATAGTAATCTCCGACCCCCACCAATCTACATGGATGTGAGGTTGGAGACGGGCAGGACTCAGCACCCCCTATGAAGACTGGGCACAGCCCTGCTGACCGACAAGGCATTCTGTGATCAGATATCACAGGCCATAGGCGGGTACATTACCAACAACCAGAATGGGGAGGTCTCGCCCTCCCCAGAGGCACTGAAGGATGTGACGAGAGGGGGAATTATCACTTACAAAGCGCGCAAAGATCAGAAAGAGAGGGCAGCTAGGCAACAACTGGTCAACTCCATACTGGAGGTGGACTGGTGGTTCTCCCCAGCCCCGAACATAGTGGTACTGGTGGAGAGGAAGAAGTTTCAAATGGACTTTAATCTGCTCTCTACAGGAAAGCAGTGCACCAGCTCCGTCAGACACGGGGGGTCCTTTTACGAGCATGGAGAAAAAGGCAGCCGCATGCTGGCTAACCAGCTGAGGAGGCAAACATACACGAAGGAAATGGCACAGGTTAGGGACTACAATAGCAGGCTGGCCGCCGTGCCGGAAAGGATCAATGAGGCCTTTGTGACCTTCTACCAAGGGCTGTACACCTCCAAGCCCCCTGAGGGGGACTTGGGGATGAAGCAGTTCCCAGATGGACTGGAGATGCCAGTTGTTAGGGGGATAATAGGATATGGGATGTAGAAGCACCATTAGAACTGGGGGAAGTCATGGAGATTATCAACTCCATGCAGGCGGAGAAGGCGCCGGGGCCAGATGGATTCCCGGAGGACCTTTGCAAAAAATGTGCAACAACACGGCCCTGCACTTGGGCGAGACCTTTGCAGACTCCCTAGAGGGGACTCCCTGCCGCCAACACTAGCACACGCCTCAATATCGCTGATACTCAGAAAAGACAAAGACCCAACTGAGTGCAGGTCCTCGAGGCCTGTCTCGCTATTCAATGTAGATTGTCATGTGAGAGTACCTTTAAGAAATGGGTGTTTTTATAGAATATCTGTAGTGGGTGTACCTTTAAGAAATGGGTGTTTATTACTGCAGTGATGTCAGAGTGTGGGTGGAGTTGGGCTGTCTGTCAGCTTTTAGTTTCACTTTGTGAAAAGCTTGGGTGCATCTGTGTTTTTTTGGTTTCATTTTAGTCTTGGAGAAGCTGAAATCACAGCAGGATGTGTATGAATCTCTGCAAGCTCATGAATGTTCATTTGGGATTTGAAAAGTGCTAACTGCTCTCAATAGTGAATTTAAACTTGATCTTTGTGTTAAAAGGGTCTTTTGTCTTCTGAATGTTGTTAGGGAAGTTATTAAGGATTACTTAGTGTTGTATTCTTTGGGGGTTGTATTTGAATTAATGGTTGCTGAGATGTTCACTGTATGTTTTAAAAAGGTGAACTTGAGTTAATTGAATAAACATTGTTTTGCTTTAAAAAATACTTTCCCATTTCTGCTGTACCACACCTGTAGAGTGGGCCGTGTGTTCCCCATACTACAATCTATTAAAAGTTGTGGGTCAGGTGAACTCCATGCTACACTTTGGGGTTCTCTAAACCCTGGCCCATAACAAGATGCAAAAATCCTGGCAAAATCTCTGGCTAAGCAGCTGGAGAGTTACATCCATAGCTAGTCGTGGAAGGCCAGACAGGTTTTGTCAAGGGCAAGGAGCTAACATAATAATGACCCCAGCCTGGGAGAGAACACCAAAATTGATCATCTTCCTGGACGCAGAAATGGTTTTCGACGGGATCGAGTTGTAGTAACTCATAGAGGTACTGGAATAGTTTGGCTTTGGGCCTGGGTGAAACTCCTGTACAGCGCTCCCACGGACAAACACCACAAGCTTCAAATACTTCTACCGCACAGGGGCACGAGGAAAGGATGCCCGCTGTCCCCACTGCTGTTTGTTCTGGCAATTGAGCCACTGGCGATCGCCCTCAGAACAGCAAAGGGACGGAGAGGTATCCAGAGGGGGGGACAGAGAGCACAGGGTCTCACTTTATGCGGATGACCTGTTCCTCTTCACCTCGAAGCCCCAAGTCAGCATTGAAACGATAATGAAGGAGTTCAAAACCTTCTCGGGCTACTATCTCAACCTGAACAAAAGTGAAATCTACCAGTTGAACCTGCAGGGGGAGGGACAATGCTGGAGGGACTACCGTTCAAACAAGCCCAATTCAAATTCGGCCAGCTGGGGATCCCAATAGCCCACGACTGGACACGCATCCACAAATGGAACCTGACGGGTCTGGTGGAGGAAGTCAAAAGGGGCCTGCAGAGGTGGGGCCCACTCCCACTCTCACTGGCAGGGGGAGTGCAGACGATCAAAATGAACGCACTTCCCAGGTTCCTCTCCCGGTTCAGATCCCTCCCAATCTACATCCCCAAGACTTTCTTGAACAGAGCAGACAAACTAACCATGGTGTTTGTGTGACCATAAGACATTGAGCAGAATTAAGCGATTTGGCCCACCAAGTCAGCTCCACCATTCAAACATGGCTGATATGTTCCTCTGTGCTGGGGGTGGGGGAGATCCCGCGGATGCAAAAAAAGGTCCTACAAAAAGGAGAAGACACATGGGCAGTCTGGCCCTCCCAAACTTACAGTTCGACCACTGGGCGGCCACAGCTGAAAGAGGAGCGGGTGGGTGAAGGATCCGGGAGTGCAATGGGTGAGTATGGAGGAGAGGTCCTGCATAGGGTTATCCCTCTGAGCCCTAGTCCTGAAGGAACTCATGGAGAGGTTCCAACTACCAAAAGGAAACACACAAAGACACATACAGTTCAAAAACTTCTTCTGAAAGGAAACAACGACGTACGCCGAGATACCAGGACATTCACTAGTTGAGGAACTGCTGGACGCGGGCGACCTAGGGAGGGGGAACTGATGGGACCTGTAAGGGCGACTTTTGGAGGAGATACGCTCCCCCTGGACGAGACAAGGGAAAAATGGATGCAAGAACTAGGCATAGAAGTAGGGGGAAGACTCTAGGTCAAGCACTGCACAGGGCGAACACCACCTCCACCTTCAGCAGGGATGAGCCTAAGACACCCAAAAATGATGCTCAGAGTGCACCTAACCAGAACCCGGATGAGCAGGTTCTTTCTGGAGGTGGAGGACTAATGTGGACGGTGCCAGGGAGGTCCGGCCAATCATGCCCATGTGTTCTGGGCATGCGCCAGACTTCTCGGGTTCTGGACGACCTTCTTTGACGCAATGTCCAAGGTTGTGAGGGTGGAGCCATGCCGAAAGGTGGTGATCTTTGGGGTTTCAGAGTAACCAGAACTCTTATGGGGAGAGGGGCCGACGCCCTTGCCTTTGCCTCCCTGATCTCCCACTAGAGAATCCTGCTCGGCTGGCGATCGGCAGCACCAACCAAAACTGCAGACTGGCTGTCCAACCTGGCAGAATATTTCAGGCCGGAGAAATAAAATTTTCCGTCTGGGGTTCGGAAGAAGATTTCCACGGGATGTGGAAGCCGTTCACTGACTTGTTCCAAGATCTGTTTGTAGCCAGAAACTAGTCGAGTAAGGGGGGGAGGGGCCGGGGTGGGGTCGGGCCACACTGCAGAGTATAACAGAGGCAGATCAGCTAAAGGGGGACCACGGCCATAGTGGGAGTGGAGACAATTACCTGTAAATATATGTGATTCTTTCTGTTTGTCTTTCTCTTCCCTTTGTCTTCTTCTCCTTGTCGTTTTTTAAATTTTTGTGACTTTAACTTTTCTCTTTTTTTCTGCGCGGGTATGCACCATGCAATGCAACTTATGAAATTAAGTGTGGAAAACATAAAATGTGAAAAACAATAAAAATATTTTTTTTAATATTTAAAAAAATATTCAAGCCCTATATGATCTTTGTAAATTTGAAGTGTATCTGGAAACCTGCTGAAAACTGATTGTAACAAGTCACACAGCGATTTGGCCAATTCATGCTGTGCAGAACCAATCACAGATAATAAAGTACATAAATGGACATTGCTTCTGGGCCTTGGGTAGCCCACACATATATGGATGCAGTGAGCCAAGAGGACAAACCCTGTCATATATATCATGTAGCCATTCATTAAAACCTTTTTTTAAACTGATGTTATGACACCCTGGGATTTTGGCATCTCATATGCTATTATGGTTGAAGCTACAAACTTCACACCTGCAAATCATTCCTCAGAAGTAAGTCTACTCTGTCCACTAGGAATCTCTTAACTACTCCGACAACTACTGGACCTGACACTAAATCACACTCCAATTGTACTTCATACAATGGAACTGGGATAAAATCTCACATATACACCTGTGTTCCTCAATACAGTCATGGGTTTGGCTTCATCAGTTAAGGAAAATGGGGTATTCTTCCCCTTAGTCAATACCCTCTATCTCATTTATCATACCTGCTCCCACAGCAGTGTTTGCCTCAGGTCTCCTAAGTCCAGTTAGAACTACAGTTTTCCCTGTAGTAGTCTCCTTTTTTGTTCCCTTTTCGGAATCCTCCTTATGAACTCCAACAAGCCCATGGGCTTTCCTCACAACTTCCAACATGCTGAATGAACATGTCCCGCATTATTACAATTGTAGCACCAAGGCTTTTGAGTCTCATCTGCACCGTCAGTAACTTCCTTCCTTGTCTGAGGAGGAGATCTTGGAGCATTCCCAGCTATCCATTCATGACCTTGGCTACCTGCCTTCCTTTCACTCTCCCACTTTCTATCCTTTTCCAAATTATGGGGGTGATGAAACAAAGGTTTAGACTTATGAATTAGCTCATAATCATCAGCCATAATCGTTGATTTTCTAGCAGTCGTCTCCCCTTTGGTCTTCATCATGGGTTCTTATCATAAAAGGTAGGGCATTCTTAAATTCCTCAAAGAGAATGACCTCTCGCAGAGTCTCATAGAACATAGAACGTAGAACATTACAGCGCAGTACAGGCCCTTCGGCCCTCAATGTTGCGCCGACCTGTGAAACCACTCTAAAGCCCATCTACACTATTCCCTTATTGTCCATATGTCTATCCAATGACCATTTGAATGCCCTTAGTGTAGTGTCAACTCCCAGTGCTCCTACCCATCTATCAAAATTATTCTGTTTAACCCTTTCGAATTTGGCATACATCTGTCATGGCTGTCTCCTTAAATTCTGAAGCCTTTGCCTATCTGCTTTGGGAACCAATTTACATACACCCAAAATTGCCTTTTTTACCTCGTCATAATTCTTAGACACCCGCTCTGACAGGGAAGCATTAACTTCCTATGCCCGCCCCATCAATTTACTTTGCATGAGTAATGCCTACTTTTCTTTTCGCAACTTCATTTTCTCAAAAGCCCTGAAAAAAAAATTCTACCTCCTTCCCTTCAGATTTGGGAGGGCCGGTATAAATCACCATTGGTTCCTGTTCTAAGATTAATCTCCCCTCTAGGGCGGCATGGTAGTACAGTGATTAGCACACTTGCTTCACAACTCCAGGGTCCCAGGTTCGATTTACAGGTCACTGTCTGTGCGGAGTCTGCACATTCTCCCGTGTCTGTGTGAGTTTTCTCCGGGTACTCCGGTTTCCTCCCACAGTCCAAAAACATGCAGGTTAGGTGGATTGGCCATGCAAAATTGCCTTTAGTGTACAAAGAGGTTGGGTGGGGTTACTGGTTTTCGGAGATAGTATGAAAGTGTGGGCTTAGGTAGGGTGCTCTTTCCTGGAGCCGGTGCAGACTTGATGGGCCGAATAGCCTCCTTCTGCACTTAAATTCAATGACTCTAGGTCCTGGCAGCTCCCCTCTAATTTCCAGTGCCTTAAGCTGGAACTCTTTCTCTTTTGCTTTTTCCTCTCTCTTAATGCGTTTTCTTCTCTCACAATTTTTTTTCTTCTCTCTCTAATTCCAACCTCCTGATTTCAATCTCTAATTCTTTTCCTTTTTGCAACAGTTCCATTTCTTTTCTCTTTTTAAAAATTGCCTGTCTTGCTCAAACTGCAACCGCATTCACTCCAGCTCAATTTCCTCACCAGAAAATGTCCTTGAAGGTACACTACTTTGGGGGCTCTCTCTTTCAAATGTAACTGCTAAGCAATTGCTTCAATTATCTCTACCTTCCTAGTTCTAGCTAGTACTTCTATTTTTATTTCACCTGCCAATTTGACCAGCTTGTCTTTTCAAAGCCTTTTAAAATAAATCAGAGACAAGTTGTCCACCTGAAGAAAACCATAGCAGTTTCCAGAACCATCCTGGTGTATCATTACAAACCTTATGTCCCATTTTAGTTTACACTGCAGCCCAAATGTCACTGTCTAACTTTCCAAAGATCCCGGATCTGAGCCCCCAAATTATGTTATGACGCCCTGGGTTAGAATGTGGTCAATTCCAGCCCCACTTGCCCTGGAGTCACAACACAATTGAATTAACCAATAATTCTTAGAAAAATACCTGAAGCCTTTGGCATTTGGCTGCCCAATAATTGCAGTCACCAGGTTTGTAATGTTAACCCCAAGTACAGTTTATTTATAACAAGAACGATAATGAAAAATGAAGCAAAGAAACTGGTTAACTATTAACTAATTCCTAATCCCCCACATTAACTTGCCCCCACCCTCCAAACACACAAGCAGATACATACAGCGGGGAGGGAAGTGTTGTAAAAAAAGGTAAATGAACCAGGGGAGGTGGTGGAAGCAGATAAGATAACGACGTTTAAGAGGCATCTTGACAAATACATGAATAGAATGGGAATAGAGGGATATGGACTCTGGGAGTGCGGAAGGTTTTAGTTTAGACAGGCATCATGAATGGCGGAGGCTTGGAGAGCCGAAGGGCCTGTTCGTGTGCTGTACTGTTTTTTGTTCTTCGAAAAAATAAGGGTCTTTGTTTCAGATGATTGTTTCTGGCACCTTTGCTTTAACCAAACTATGAGTTCAAGGTTTTCATTGTAGATTCACGCAGATTCTGTGTACAGCTAAGCAGTCTTTTCTTCCTTCAACCCAGGCTTTCAGTTTGAGCTTTTCACTGTAGATTCATTCAGGTCTCTGCATTTTCAGAAATACATCAACTCACAGCCTTTCTGACAAGAGAGAGAAGAGAAGAGAGGGAGCAAATCCTTGTCCCTGTGCTGCCAAGAGTCAACTCTGCTTTCCTTAGGTCTCTACAAATCATCCCAGGCAGGCAGGATACAATCACCATCTGTTACCAAGCAGAATATGACCTTTTGGCCAATTCATTGGCCACTAGCCAACCAATTGAACTGAGTCTTATCTCGTTTTTCAGGTGGCAAGATGTCAGCAAGAGCCGAGATGTCTGGGTCTTGCTGTCCAATGATAGCAGAGTGTTCTCTGTTGTAACCTTTTGGATTCCTCATTCTCTCTACTGCTTGACTTAAAGATGTCTATTAAACGTCCATGGATCAAAAATGATAATGGCGAAAATAAATAAAGGGGAAATAAGGGAATCAACAGAAAAGAGCAATACACTCAATTTCGAGCACGGCTGACTGGTCATGGAGATAAATTTGGAACCATAGAATTCATTTTGTCGATATAATTACGCTTGTTGATGATTATTCCTGTCCCTTTGTCATGTTTACTGCTGTGTATATCTGGGCTGGTGTTTCGAGAAGCTATGAGACATTTGCATTGCATGTGAAAATTAGACAGGTCATTCTGTTCTGCGCAGCATGAATTGGTTGGGCAAATTGATACAAAACGCAAAACATATAGCGGCCAATATTAGATGTGATTCTGTGATTGGACAATATTTGCTAAATAATCCACAAAATGCGCTAACAATTACTCTGACAGCTAATTTAAGATTTTCAGTCGGGCTAGTGGCGTGGTGCTTTGCGTGTACTGGAATGGAAGCGACATATTTCATATACAGGGCCCTGTTCTTTGCAGACAGAAATAACATGTACACACATTGCGCCAGTTTTATTTAAACAAAATAAGTGATAGCCATTCATTAGCTTATTCCACAGGGCAGTGCCTTGACCAATCAGAGTCAAAGCTGCCGAGTTTAAATTTCAAACAATACTTGGTGGTTAGCTGTCAGTCACTATCAACTGGTGCATTCTCCTGCAACACCGCTAACAATCATAGTCCGCTTGTCAACTAATCATCACCCTCTTCTCATACAGTATAAAATTGTTGTTTCCCCTGACATTAGTATTCATGTGATTGTCCTGATGAGCGCAAGATGAAAAGCTTCGACAAAATATATTTTTACAGCAATTTGCAAGCTCTATATTATCAAACGACTATTTTACTTTTATAAATTTAGAGTATCTAATTTTTTTTTCCAAGCAAGGGGCAATTTATCGTGGCCAATCTACCTAGCCGCACATCTTTGGGTTGTGGGGGTGAGAACCACACAGAAACAGGGAGAATGTGCAAACTCCACACGGACGGTGACCTGACGCCAGGATCAAATCCAGTTCCTCGGCGCTGTGAGCCAGAATGCTAACCACTGTGCCACCGTGCCACACACAAATGAGTATTTAATTGAAAAATATAAAACAGTTTGGGATTACATATCACTTTTAGCACAGAAACACGCCATTTAGCTCAACGGTCTCTAATGCACCACACAATTTTCTTACCATTCCTTTTCATCTAGCCCAATCACCATAACGTTTGAATCCTGTCTCAATCATTTATCAAACTTTCCCTTAAATGCATCCATGTAGTTTACCTCTTTGTTGTGGTGGATTCTATGTAATTGAAACTTCTAAGTTCCAAATGCTTAATTTCTAACACTAGAATCATAGAATCATAGAATTTACAGTGCAGAAGGAGGCCATTCGGCCCATCGAGTCTGCACCAGCCCTTGTAAAGAGCACCCTACATAAGCCCATGGCCAATCTATCTAACCTGCATGTCTTTAGACTGCAGGAGGAAACCGGAGCACCTGGAGGAAACCCACGCAGACACGGGGAGAACGTGCAGACTCCGCACAGACAGTGACCCAAGCCAGGAATCGAACCTGGGATCCTGGAGCTGTGAAGCAACAGTGCTAACTACTGTGCTGCCGTGCTGCCCAACGGACACTAGGATCCTTAGTTGTGCTTGATCTAACAAGGTAGCAATAACTAGTATTTATGAATTAAGTAGACTTTATCTATCTATCTATTTATCTATCTATCTATCTATCTATCTATCTATCTACCTATCTATCTATCTATCTATCCATTTATCTATCTATCTATCAATCTATCTATCTATCTATCTATCTATCTGTCTATCTATTTATCTATCTATCCATCTATCTATCCATCTATCTATCTCTCTCTCTCTATCTATCTATTTATTTATTACAATTAAGAGGCAATTTAGCATGGCCAATCAACTATCCTTGCACACCTTTGGGTTGTGAGAGTGAGACCCATGCAGACACGGGGAGATAAGTAGAAGTTATTAAGCAAAATCTTACATCTATCTAACACAAAGCAGTGAAGTTCTTAATTTCCTCATCCCTCAAGTTCCTAGGAGGCCTTAAGCATTTTCAGCACAGGCAATGTCCTTCTCTTCTCTGTCTTTGAAATGATGTTGATGTTGAACTGTGTCCACAAGAGTCTGAATAACATTGTGCCAACAAATATTATAGGATTTTCCAACTTTTATCCCTCGGTCTCATTATTTCTCTTCCCATTTTTGCAAATAGTCCAAATTCACCTTTTCCAATGACGTAGGCTACAAATCACCTTGGGCTGAATTCTCTGCCACGGGATTCTTCATTCCATTGGCACCCCACCCCACCCGCAGGTTTCCTGGAGGAGTGAGGTACCTACAGTGGGAAGTCCCATTGGACAGTGGCGGTAACGGAGAATCTTGCTATCAGTGACGGGGAGCCACCGAGAAACACTCGGCTGGGGAGTGGAGAATTCACCCCTTTGTGTCACCCCACCTTTGTCACCAAATCATATAGACTGAAGATAAACGTTCATCCCTTGTTTCCTCTGGGTCCCAGAGTTTACATCTTATTATAAATAAGTGCTACATCCCTTAGTCAATAGTACACCTGTCATAAATATTTACATGACGCATTGTAACCAATTCCTATGAATACTAAAGAACAAATGTAAAACACGTTTCCCATAATAATTTCAAAAGAGAAAGATGTTCCACCCTGTAAATATAGTTAATCAATTATATCAATGCATGGGTTTTGTTTATTCTAAGAACAAACTACTTCTCAGGCATTCCTTCAAAGGGCACTGCTGAATATAGATTTTTTGACAACTTAAAGTTATAAAACAATTAAATGTATTTTCTCACAAACAGCAGCTGCAAAGCAGCCCAACTGACTTGACTGTCCATTGTTACACAGTGACCTAATCACCTCCAGGAGATATAATGATTGGAAGAAGGTTTGCCACAGTGTGGGAGCCTCTTAGCATGTCACTGCTTTCAAAGTCTCAGGCAAATATAGAACAGCTGGAAAATCATCTCAAACAGGGCATCTTGATCAGCAGCCTGCCTCAACCTCAGCAACAAGTGCAGGGCTGGCACCATATAAATGTAAATAAGTTAAGAAGAGAAACTAGACCCTAGGGTTGCTTTGTTAGATATTATCTACAGTCTCGCTCCCTCTATGAGCTGCTAATATTGGGTGAGGCCATGTTTTGCCAGCTCCTCAACTTTGGTAGTGTGTGTGGCGAACCTGTGTGCGATGGAATGAGAGATATAAGGGACGACAAAAAGCTTTGCATAAAAGTACATTTTTATTGCATAGATTGTGAAAGTACATCATGGTCACAAGAAAAGGGTATGTGTGAGATTGCCCCGAGTCTCCTTTGCATTTCTCTCATGTTCCCTTGCTGCCAGTGCAATAGGTTCCTCATCCTGACCTGCCTGCTTAGCCCACTCCTCCACATCCTTCTCATCGGATAAGGAGTAACGACCAATAATGTATTCATTATTCAAGGCTTCCCTCTTCTGAAATGTTCAGTTGTGCAAAACATAGCAGATGACCATGATTTGCAAGATTCTATGAGGCACAATGGCCTAGCTATCTGAATCTCTTCTTCAGCAAGCAATGGCCTGCTCAGTGGTCACTCAGAGCAGGTATGTACCTTGCCTTTGCTACAGTATGAGGGTTCCTCACAGGCATAAGTAGCCATGATTTCAATAGGTAGCCCCTTATTCGCGATAATCCATCCCTGAAGGTGCAGGGGGACCAGAAAAACTGTAACACCTGGTGTGATGATATGCATAAGGCAAGTTTGTACATAATGTTATGCATGACCTCCGACCACTAGGTGGCATTGTAAACCAATCACATTACCCTCTGATTTGGGAGTTGGTCGTGCTGGGAGATAGATGTATTTGCAGTGGTTCCACAATAGTTGTTTAGTGTTAGTTGTTTATTATTTTATTTATCCTAGTTATCTTACCTTGTCTTAGTTGTTCTGCAATAAATTTTAAACTACGTGTTCTGTAATTCATCATTCATTTGGGCTAGTCTACAGAACATGACACCTGGGATTGTCAAAATGTACATGTCATGGCTGTTTCCTGGAAACCGTGAACCCACTTGAAGGATCTACTTTTGGTGATCACAGATCAGTTGTATACTGATGGAATGGACACCTTTCCTCTTGATGAGGGCCGCTGGCTGAAAGCCACATGTATGCAGTTGATGACAGCTTGCGCCTTAGGGAATCCAGTAATGACCCTGAAACTAATGGAGCACTGTGACTGGCTGTTAGCGTTGAAAATGTAGTGCATGTTTATCACTAGCCATTTTGAACAAGACATTAATCACCTCCTTGAGGCACGAATGATGAATGATGTGCAGCCTTGGAGATTCCATACAAGGCCCCAGTGCATCCCTGTAAAGAACCAGAGGTGTAGAAGTAAAGAATGATTTTGATTTTGCACGACCATTGGCATTGGGTGTCCAACAAATTCCATAGATCTCAGCTTACTCTGAAACGGGGCAAGTAAATTGGTGATAACCTCCCAGAAGATCTTCAGTTTGACGCTGCCATTGGGCATCCTCGGATATTTGGGGCAGGTATGGTCGACCTTTTTCTAGATTTAGGCTCTTCCTCGTGTGGGAGAATGCTGACATGCCCCTCTGTGCCTATCCCTAGCATGCCCACCTGGAGGTAGGCCCTCTTATGGCTCCTGCTGGTCCTCCCTACCTCTGAGCAAGTCCTCCTCTTGAGGGAGTCATGACTGAGTGGATCAATCACATGCTAGATGAGATCTCCCTCATCCTCTGAGTGTTCTTTGCAGTCTCCTTCCCGAAAACCTTTCACTTGCTAGTCCATT
This sequence comes from Scyliorhinus torazame, assembly GCF_047496885.1. Classification (NCBI taxonomy): domain Eukaryota; kingdom Metazoa; phylum Chordata; class Chondrichthyes; order Carcharhiniformes; family Scyliorhinidae; genus Scyliorhinus; species Scyliorhinus torazame. The sequence goes on along the minus strand of NC_092707.1, from coordinate 324,183,106 downwards.
GGGAGCAAATGCAATTGTCCCTCTGTGTCCCTTGCATTATGCCCTCTCCCCCTATTGACATTGACACCTTCATAATCATTTTTTTTTTTGAGTTTCAGAGCCATGAGGTCATGTTGCAGCTGTACAAAACTCTGGTGCAGCCGCACTTGGAGTATTGCGTGCAATTCTGGTCGCCACATTATAGGAAGGATGTGGAAGCATTGGAAAGGGTGCAGAGGAGGTTTACCAGAATGTTGCCTGGTATGGAGGGAAGATCTTATGAGGGAAGGCTGAGGGACTTGAGGCTGTTTTCGTTACAGAGAAGAAGGTTAAGAGGTGGCTTAATTGAGGCAGACAAGATGATCAGAGGATTAGATAGGGTGGACAGTGAGAACCTTTTTCCTTGGATGGTGATGTCTAGCACGAGGGGATATTGCTGTAAATTGAGGGGAGATAGATATAGGACAGAAGTCAGAGGTAGGTTCTTTACTCAGAGAGTAGTAAGGGCGTGGAATGCCCTGCCTGCAACAGTAGTGGACTCGCCAACACTAAGGGCATTCAAATGGTCATTGGATAGACATATGGACGATAAGGGAATAGTGTAGATGGGCTTTAGAGTGGTTTCACAGGTCGGTGCAATATCGAGGGCCGAAGGGCCTGTACTGCGCTGTAATGTTCTATATTCTATGTTCTATAGTGTACCCAATTCATTTTTTCCAATTAAGGGGCAATTTAACATGGTCAATCCACCTAGCCTTCACATCTTTGGGTTGGGGGCCAAGCCCACGCAAACATGGGGAGAATGTGCAAACTCCACACGGACAGTGACCCAGGGCCGGGATTCAAACCCAGGTCCTCAGCTCCGTAGTCCCAGTGCTAACCACTGCGCCATCGTGCTACCCCTACACCTTCATAACCATGACCACCCCCCCACAACCCCCCACCCCGATCCATCTGTCAGTACTGGCACACTTAGCCCATTCTCCCACTGAATGGCAATAAGTTATCTGGTAATAATTTCCATTTCCATCCTTCCTTCCACTGCACACTGCCCCTCAGTATGGCTGGCAAACAGAGGCAGCCCTGAACTCTAATCTCCTTTAACAAGGCAATGCTCTGATGCCTTGTCGTCCCTGTGTTCCATTCATAAAATTTAGAATGCACCATAAAATTCACATTTATTAGCATCTAATCTACCTTAATTGACATTCTGCTGTGCCATAGTGTGCAGTCCATTCTCCGTGTTTCCTGCTGCACATAAAATTAGAAGCTACATCACCAATGGACCAATGGAATATTTAACCCATAAATAACTGATGCAGCATGTTTAGTTAATGAAGAAAGAGCCTTTTTAGATTCTAACCCATACTTTTATGGGATTCACCCTATATTCAGAGGGCAGCATATAAGACTACACAAGCAAGATATGATTTGGACTTTAACTCATGAATAAATTTATTATATATTACCAGAACAACAGTAATATTTTTTCAGTAATTGTTAAGCTTAGCTAGGTCTTTATTGTAATAGAAAGGCTTAAATAATTTGCACCTTCCATGCTAAACTGTACAATAATTAATTTTTGTGTGTAAAGGTTCTTTTTCCTTTTTTCACCAACCGCAGAAGTCATCTCTCTTCAGAGCTTCGTTCAAAGAACGTGCTGATAAATATCTTTGAAGTATTAATAAAGACCAAGTCCAATTTACATAACTGTTAAGTTCAAAGGATTTGATCATTAAACACTGACTTGAAATTAAATAAGAAGCTTGTGTTTGAATTGAATGGCTTGGTCCCACAGTTAAGCACTTACTCATAGATAAATGGAGCACTTGGGAGACTTCCCTCTCCTTTCATTTTAGACTGTGAGCAAGCAACACCTCTGCAATAAACTCTGACAACTACTTAAGTAACCTACGGCATGGCAACCTGGTTATCCCATGTTTATACTGTGAATAAACCCCCCCCCAAAACATAACAGAATTAAAAAGATAGCTGATGATGAGGATGCTTTTTCGGTGAAATAATCAGGAAGAGAAAACCCAGCCAGATCTGGACCTCAAGGCGAGGATCAATTTTTGGGAGACCACTCCACCCCCTATAAATGTGAGGTAAAACTGGCCATCGGGAAAAGGTCTTTTAGCCTTTCTAAGAGAGCATGTTAATTTAAGAAGTAATCGAAAGCACTCAGGATTGTTCTTAACCTTTTTCTACGTGACAGACCCGGGAGCGCTCAGATAGTCGGAGGGGTGAAAAGAGAAGATATTTTCAGCCAGAGCAACGACTGTTGTGCCAGTCGATTTGCACTATCAGTGGGCTCAGAAAAGTAAAACCTCCTAGAAAGAGAAAGCCAGGAAATAAAGGGGTAAAAAAAAGAGCTTTTTATCAAGCTGGGGAGCTTTTCCAGCTGTGCACCTTCGTACGTGGCAGGCTGTAGTGTCAGATCCTCGAACTCAGCGAGAGAGACCTGCTTTTGGGAAAAGCAACTGCCCAAGAAGGAAAATATAATGCGATACTGCCAAGATTAAGCAGAATCACAGCTGAAATCTTCTGATTATAAAACAGATTGGTGTTTGCAACAAAAAACATTCTCTTAAAGCTACAGTCAAAATAATTTTTTTTTTAAAAGAACAACAAAATAAATAATACAAATTAAATTGGAAGTGAAAGAAATTAGAGGGAATGAAAAGTTAAAGTAAGCACTGCAACTTAATAACAGGTAACTGTGATGATGGGAAATGATGAATTTGGAATCATTGCAATCTTCTAAAGGGAGATTTCAGTACTATCTTGCTGCAAACAAGATACCGGATGAAATTAATATGGCAACTTTCTTGAGTGCAATAGGACAGAAAACTTTAATTCTATTACACATTCTTGTCTATCCTGCAAAGCCTGGTACAATAACTCATTGAACTGACTTAGACCCTTGAAGAACACTTCTCGCCCAAACCATTAATCATAGCAGAGAGGTTCAGATTTTATCAACGTAGTCAAGAAGTGGGTGAAAATATTCCACAATTTGGAACAGTACAATGGAAAGTAGCAAAGAATTGTGAGTTTGGACCATCCCTGAGGTCATACTACAAGGTAGACATGTGCAGATTGAGACAACCCAGAGATGACCACTGACAGAAATCTCTGTAATATTCAAACTTGCTGTTAAAATAGCAGTGTCTATGGAGTTGGCAGCAAAAGAATCTTCCCAAACTGGAGTTGGTACCAAAATATGTATGGTGAATACTGAGAAAAGAAGATCTCTCAACATGCAAAGCATGCCAGAAGTGTGCCCAGTTGGGGCATTCTCCACAGGAATATTGGTGTAGAGAAAATAAATGTCAGAATAACAAAGGCTGGCTGGGTCAAACATAATCTTCAAACCTCGAAGACAGGTAAATGCAAGAACGCACCCAAATCCACAAAAAGAATTTACTGAATAACTGAAGATGATGGCAATTCACAGGAAGACACGATGTCTATGGAAGTCAAAGAAGTAAAACTCAGCGTACTATCGATGCAGGGTGATACACAGAGATGCTGTCTATCCGAAACTAAATGGCAACAAAATGAAAATGGAAGTAGATACGGGAACCGCTACATCTCATAACTCTGAAAATTATATCAACAAAAGTTTATGAACGTACCATCAAAACCATCTGATATAATCTTGAGGACATACACAGAAGAGGTAGTTCAAGTGAATGATTTTATCTTGGTGAAAGTTGAAGTGACAGGTCAAACTGAAAAATGACTATTACATGTGGTAAAAGAGAATTTTCCTACACTTTTCTGAAGAGCATGGTGAACAAAATCAAACTAAATTGGCAAGCTGTGCACCAATTGGTTGATGGAAAAACACAGTTCAGAAACTCTTTAGAAAAGTGCAAGAAGATATTTGTAAATGACCAGAGTCGAGGCATGACTTAATATTAAACCTGATAGCACCCCTAAATGCTGAAAGGCAAGAACTGTGCCATGTGCTATCAAACCAAAAGTTGATGTGGAACTTGGCAAATTGATCAGAGATGGAGTGATCGTGGGTGTGACGACGAGTGATTGGGTGATTTCTTGATTAATAAGGGGATCAGGGGTTATGGGGAAAAGGCAGGAGAATGGAGAAACATATCAGCAGACTCAATGGACCGAGTGGCTTAATTTTGCTCCGATGTCTTATGGTCTTATGGTCTTCTGATCTAACCCCAATTGACCCAGTTATCAAGCCAGACGGCTCTGTTAGAATCTGTGGTGACGTTAAAATGACAATAAACTCTGTGTTATGTGCTGACCATTATCCCTTACCATTAATAAAGGACCTATTTGCTGGATTGTCGGGTCGGCATCAGTTCAGTAAGATAGATTTGTCCCAAACATACCTCCAGATGAATGTAGCAGCAGAGTCACAACCTCTTCTAACTATTGTAGCTGTTCAGGTACAACCACCTATGGTTCGGAATAATGTCAGCACCGGCCCTATTCCAAAAGTCCATGGACCAAATCCTTAGTGACTTCAATGGTGTTCAATGTTATTTCAACACCATTTTAATTAAGGACAGGACTGAACAGGGGCACCTAAGGAATTAGAAGACACATTGGAGCATCTTGAAAGCAAATTTCTCCAATCATCAATGAGCTATCTTGGCTGTGTAATTGATAAGGACGGGGTCCACAAGGAACCTAAATAGATGTCTGCAATTTTAGATGCGCCAAGGCCACAGAATGTATCGCAAGTGAAATTTTCTTTGGGCTCATCAATTACTATGGAAAACTCATTCCAAATCCTGCTACCATTTTAAAACCACTCCATACATTATTATGTGTGAACCAACAATGGACTTGGACAAAAGACTGCAAAAAGGCATATACTGCAGTAAAAAATGTGCTGAAGAAATCGGGAGTCTTGGTTCATTCAACCCTAAGTTAAAAATATAACTTGCATGAGATGCATTGCGGTATGGGGTGGGTGCAGTTGTCTCTCCTATAATGCCAAATGGAGACAAAAGACGAACAAACTTTGCTTTGGGTGCAATGACAAGCGCTGAACAGAATTATGCTCAATTGGAAATTGAAGCCTTGAGTTTAATATTTGGAGTCAAACGATTTCATCACTACTTGTATGGAAGACATTTTGCTTTGTTAACATTCTACAGGCCTTTAATAATGATTTTTGGTCCACACAAAGGAATACCATCTCTAGCCGCAAATCATTTGCAGAGATGATCCTCCATTTTATCAACACATAATTACGAGATTAAATACAGAAGATGAGAGCAACATGCGAATGCCACATTTACTCATGCGGGACAAAGCTGAATCACAGGAAAACTATGTAAACTATGGCTGGAATTCTCTGGCCGTTACAATTCACTTTTTTCGCTGGCAGCGTACTCCTGCCCATGGGTTTCCTGAGGGCGTGGGGTGGCTTTAATGGGAAATTCCATTGACAAACGGTGGGAGTAATGCCAGTGAATGGCGGACTACTGAGAAACATACGACTGGGGTCTGGAGAATCCAACCTTATGTGTACTTTTCCCAGGTGGATAGTGTACCTATTACTGCATCTCAAGTGCAAAGACATACGCGGTCAGATCTGTAATGGGAAAGATCATGGATATGACCTTGAAAGGTATACCACTGGATAAACAGAGGAGGAATCCGGAATTCAAGCCTTATGAACAAGGGATCAATGGTAGAAAATGGTGTACTTACATGGTGGATCAGGGTGATCATTCATACATGCTTGTGAAGTCGTATACTGGATCAACTCCATGAAGGACAACCAGAAGTTGACCGTATGAAAGAGCTCGCTGGGACTCACAGATTGAAGAAAGAGTAGGACAATGTCAGTTTTGTGCTGGGATACAAAATACTCCACCTATTCAACCACTTCACCCTTGGGATGGACCAAAGTAACCATGGGAAAAAGTACATATCGATTTCACTGTACCAATTGAAGGATATATGTTTCTTGTCCGAGTAGGTTCACACTCGAGTGGCGTAGTGGTATTGTTGCTGGAGTAGTAATCCAGAGACCCAGAGTTGTGCTTTGGGGACCCAATTTCCCAAAATCCGGCAAATTTGAATTCAATAAAGTCAGGAATTAGACGTTTAATGGTGATGATGAAACCATTGCCAACTGTTGTAAAAACCCATCTGCCTCACAAAAGCCCTTTAAGGAAGGAAATCTGTGCTCCTTACCTGGTCTGGCCTACATGTGACTACGGATCCACAGCAATGTGGTTGACTTATTTTTTAATCGCACTACAGGAGTAAAGGAGGAGAGGTGTTATGTATTGTAACCAATGCCTCTTTGTAGAGTATGTCATATGATTATGTGGTGTCATCACAAGAGGCACTTGAGAGATTTCCCTACCCTTCCATTTTAGACTGTGAGCAAGCAACACCTCTGCAATGACGTCTGCCACTGGTTATGTAACCTACGGTGTGGCAACCTGGTTATCCTTTGTTTATGCTGTGAGTAAAAGTAAAATCCCTGAAAAACATGCGACCACATGGCTTCCAGTAGCTCAAGTCGCTCATGACCACCTTTTCAGTGATGTTCATATCTTGAGAATTAATTTATTTTCTTTATAAATTTAGAGTAATTTCTTCCAATTAAGGGGCAATTTAGTGTAGCCAACCCACCTATCCTGCACATCTTTGGGTTGTGGGGGCGAAACCCATGCAAACACAGGGAGAATGTGAAAACTCCACATGGACAGTGACACAGGGCAAGGATCAAACCTGGGACCTTGGCGCCGTGAAGCAACAGTGCTAACCACTGCACCACCATGCTGTCCATATCTTGAGAATTAATTATAAATACATATGGATAAGTAAGATGCAACTTCTCTGTGGATAAAGCTAATTTTTGAATTTAAGTGTGCCTTGACAGGGTTGAATAAGTCAATGGGAAAGTTACTGCTCGGCAAAAATGCTCTATTGCAAATATTACATACAATCATGGTTTTTCAGGTTTTGGTTTTGTGAGAAATCATGAATTAATAAGATTATCTCTACATGTAATTGGAAAAAAATGTTCTCTACTGGCTGTCTATGTATCAGTGGCCCAGTGTTTGAATAAGGGATGAGTTGTGTCCCTCATATAAAGATTAATTCATTTAATTCTCACCTCAGGCAAACTTTTTTTTAACTTAAATGGTTGGCTGTTTACACCTGTCCTAACACAATTAAATAGATTATTCTTGTTATGTGTGATATGTAACAATTACAAAATAAAGGCTTTCTATGTCATCTGCACTATTATTTCTGTGTCTGTGTTAGCCTCAACAAAGAAAACTTCATTTAAAAGTTGAGTCAATTTTCAACTTTTTAAGGGAACATTAAAAAAAAAATGATGCACTATTATCCATTAATTTGAAAGTTTATCTTATCTTTAGCCTGAGAAGGAAATAATTTTGTTGGAATACTTATGGCATTGCTGTTTCCCACATCAGCTATCCTTTCAGCCTCTTGAATCAAATTGTTCAATTAATGTCAATCTGGGAGATTTTTTTAATGTTGGAATCTATGTTGTAACTATCTGTATTCATTTCACCCAGGAGCTTTAGTATCTTTCAGAGCAACACTTTTATAATTTCTGTCTGGGCTTAAATCCAGGCGTTGAAGAACAGTTGATAACTCAATGCAAACTAATCTCTAGTTCTGCCATTTATTGATACATGTATAAAACAAAGTTCAGGAAAACCTCTTGTTTGCAGTTATATTCTGGAGTGCTCAAGTTTAACTTACTGAATTGATTCAAGCGGCATTTTTTCCACCATTACTATTTGGACAACATGGGACACGTTATTTCCTTGTTGAAATAGAGCAGTGAAAATCAGTGCACAGAATGTACCAGCCTTTTCTGCTGCTGCTCTGGCAGTTGAGACTTTGGGCGGGATTTTCTCTGTGGACTTCTGGGGCGGGATTCTCCGATATCGGCACGATGTCCGCCGACCGGCGCCAAACATGGCGCGAATCAGTCCGGCATTGCGCCGCCCCAAAGGTGCGGACGTCTCCACATCTTGAGGGGCCGAGCCCTCACCTTGAGGGGCTAGGCCCACTCCGGACTGATTTCCGCCCCGCCAGCTGGCAGGAAAGGCCTTTGGTGCCCTGCTAGCTGGCGCGGAAATGACTTTACCGGGCGGCACTTGCGTGGGAGCATCAGCGGCCGCTCACGGCATCCCCGCGCATGCGCAGTGGAGGGGTCTCTTCCGCCTCCGCCATGGTGGAGACCATGGCGAAGGCAGAAGGAAAAGAGTGCCCCCACGGCACAGGCCCGCCCGCGGATCGGTGGGCCCGGATCGCAGGCCAGGCCACCATGGGGGCACCCCCCGGGGCCAGATCGTCCCGCGCCCTCCCCAGGACCCCGGAGCCCGCCCGCGCCGCCGTGTCCCACCGTCCCAAAGGTGGTTCAATCCACGCCGGCTGGCGTGGGTTGACAGTGGCGGGAGTTCGGCCCATCGCGGACCGTAGAATCGCCGGGGGGATTCCGGCCGACCGGCGCGGCGCGATTCCCGCCCCCGCCGAATCTCCGGTGGCGGAGAATTCGCGACACGGCGGGGGGGGATTCACGCCGGCCCCCGGCAATTCTCCGACCCCCCCAGTGGGGGGGTCGGAGAATCGTGCCCGAGGACTCTACTGTCAGGTTCAAATAGGGGCCAGAAGTCCGTAATGTGTGCCGAACATCCACTCACCTGTGATTTACCCTGAATAAGAACATATGGAATAGGAGCAACAATAGCGCAATTCGCTCTGCAAACTTGATGCGCCTTTCAATAAAATCATGGCTGATCTGATTGTTGCCTGATTTCCCACTTTCCTATCTGCTCACTTGTAACCTTTGATTCTGAATTGGCCAGTTAATGGCCAGAGGGTGGGTTTACTATCGAATTAAGGACAGTGGACAGTCTCTCAAAGCTGGAGGACCAATAGGAGGTTCCCTGGCTTGGAAGCAGCAGAGGATTGGAGAGGCTGTGGCATCGTGCTTTTGTCGCTGGACTAGTAATCCAGAGATCCAAGGTAATGCTCTGGGGACCTGGATCCGAATCCCACCATGGCAGCCAGTGAAATCTGAATTCAGTAAAAATCTGGAATTAAAAGTCTAATGATGACCAACAATTGTTGTAAAAACCCATCTGGTTCACTAATGTCCTTTCAGGGAGGAAATCTGTCATCCTACCTGGTCTGGCCTACATGTGGTGGAGTCTTAAATGCTGGCCCAGCCATCAATGCCCGCATCCCATGAATGAATGAATAAAAGGATGCCATCGCGGGTAAGTGAGGTACAGGGTGCCCCAAACTTGATGGATCCCCTCTTCAATGTTTACAAAGTTAAAACAAGAAACAGCCTTTGCAGTTGAGCCATGATTGTTGAGGGTGGGCAGGCTGCAGCAGCAACTAGGATTGGTAGCCAGAGGGTCGCTATGTTCAAGCTGACTCCCACCACCTGTGGGGACCTGGCGTTCAACTGAAAAATCCCAGACAGCCTCTGATTAAAGATCCCCTCTCATGCTGCTCCTCAGAAATATTCAGGAAACAATTATTTGCATATGGACCCTGTGGGCGGGGTAAAGCCATCCACGAGCAACACTTAATCACACCAGCTGTTTTCAAACGGGTCCAACTGCTGTTTGACTTCAGCTTCATGCTACTTCTTTTCCTTCAACTGTTCATCCATCCAAAGGGGTAAAGTGAAAGTCGTATCTATTATAAGCAGTGAGTGCTTAATGAGGATAAGTAAGTGAACAATCATTAGATGGAACAACCGTAAATTTTAGACAGAGCTCGCTTGGAAATACACTGCTGATGGTGGCACGCAGACCAAAATGATCGAAGCACCTACAAGGTGAGTGTCACTTTAAATATAGCTTTCAGTCACATCAACTAGCTTGTGAAACTTGTACCATTAAGTCTTACTCAGTCGAATTGCTGTTGGGCTAGCCATGGCACTAAGGGAGTCCAGGAAATGGAGGGGCTTGGTCCGAGGGGGAGAGGAACATTGGGTGTCGCTGTATGCGGACGACCTGTTGCTGTATGTGGCAGATCCAGTGGAGGGGATGGTGGAGGTCATGTGGATCTAAGGGAGTTTAGGGACTTCTCGGGCTACCAGCTCAATGTAGGGAAAAGTGAGCTCTTTGTGGTGCATCCAGGGGACCAGGGAGGGGGGATAGACGATCTACCATTGAAGAGGGCGCAAAGGAACTTTCGGTACTTGGGGATCCAGGTGGCTGGGAGTTGGGGGGCCCTGCACAAGCTTAATTTGACGCGGTTGGTGGAGCAGATGAAGGATGATTTCAAAAGATGGGATGTGCTGCCACTCTCGCTAGTGGGCAGGGTACAGTCGGTTAAAATGATGGTCCTCCCGAGGTTTATCTTTGTGTTCCAGTGCCTTCCCATTATGATTATCAAGGCCTTTTTTAAACGGGTAGGTAGGAGCACCATGGGTTTTGTGTGGGCAAATAAGACCCTGAGGGTAAAGAGGGTATTTCTGGAGCGCAGCAGGGACAGGGAGGGCTGGCGCTGCCGAATCTGTGCGGCTATTATTGGGCAGCCAACGTGGCGATGATCTGCAAGTGGGTAATAGAGGGAGAGGGGGCGGCGTGGAAGAGGTTGGAGATGGCGTCCTGCAGGGGCACGAGCCTGAGGGCACTGGTGACAGCACCGCTGCCGCTCTCGCTGACAAGGTACACCACGAGTCCGGTGGTGGCGGCAACGTTGAAGATCTGGGGGCAGTGGAGATGGCATAGGGGCAAGGTGGGAGCCTCGGTTTGGTCCCCGATTCGGGAGAACCATCGGTTCGTCCCGGGAAGGATGGATGGGGGGTTTCGGAGCTGGCATCGGGCAGGGATTAGAAGAATGGGGGACCTGTTTATAGATGGGACGTTTGCAAGCCGAGGGGCACTGAAGGAGAAGTTTGGGTTACCCCCGGGAAATGCGTTCAGGTATATGCAAGTGAGGGTGTCTGTGAGGCGGCAGGTGAGGGAATTCCTGTTGCAGGGGATTCAGGACAGGGTGATTTCGGGTGTATGGGTCGGAGAGGGCAAGGTTTTGGCAATCTATCAGGAGATGAAAGAAGAGGAGGAGGCCTCGGGTGAGGAGTTAATGGGCAAGTGGGAGGAGGAGCTTGGTGTGGGGATAGATGAGGGTCTGTGGGCTGATGCCCTGAGTGGGGTTAACTCCTCTTCCTCTTGCGCCAGGCTCAGCCTAATACAATTTAAGGTTACTCACAGAGCGCATATGACAGGGGCGAGGTTGAGTGGGTTCTTTGGTTTGGAGGACAGATGTGGGAGGTGCTTGGGAAGCCCGGCGAATCACGTCCACATGTTCTGGTCGTGCCCAGCACTGGATGGGCTCTGGAGGGGTTTTGCGAGGACTATGTCCAAGGCAGTGAAAGTTCAGGTCAAGCCGAGCTGGGGGTTGGCACTATTTGGGGTAATGGATGAGCCAGGAGTGCAGGAGGCAAAAGAGGCCGGTATCCTGAACTTTGCGTCCCTGGTGGCCCAGCGGAGGATCTTGCTATTATGGAAGGATGCGAAGCCCCCCAGTGTGGAAGCCTGGATAAATGACATGGCAGGGTTCATTAAGCTGGAGAGGATAAAGTTTGCCTTGAGAGGGTCTGTGCAGAGGTTCTTCAGGCGGTGGCAACCGTTCCTAGACTATCTTGCGGAGCGTTAGGAGGAGGTCAGCAGCAACACAAGGGTGGGGGGGTGGAAGGGGGGGGGTCTCTTTCGAGGGGGGTATTTGGGTGGGTGGGGGGGGGGGGCTTCCCCAAGGATACCTTTGAATGTCATATGGGGGGGTTACTATATACGGGGGAAACCCAATGTATAAGTTTTGTATTATTTTCGATTGTTGTGTTTGTGTTCTTTTTTCTTTTTGTTATGGGGGGGGGGGTTTGTTAAAATTTTGTTGGAAAAATCTGAATAAACATATTTTTAACAAAAAAAGAATTGCTGTTGGCGGACTTACAAATTGTGAGGGGTTTCAAATGATGTATTTGGGCAACAACTTGATGTTCTTTGGAAGGGACTCCCATATTTCTATGGGTGTGTTTCTGATCCCTGTCAGCTATGGAGGTAAGAAGCTGGCCATTCGGTCTCTGGACGAAATGGAGCAGTAAGTTGACTATTTTTCAATCTTAACTGCTGATTTGCCCTATTGCTGATGAGCAGATTGGGTGAAAATGGAGGTCTGAGTCTGGATGAAATATTAACCTGCATTGGCGGCACGGTCGTACAGTGGTTAGCACTGCTGCCTCACAGCTCCAGGGACCCGGATTTAATTCCGGTCTCGGGTGACTGTGTGGAGTTTGCACTTTCTCCCCCTGTCTGCGTGGGTTTCCTCTGGGCGCTCAGTTTTCTCCCACAGTCCGAAGATGTGCCGGTTAAGTGGATTGGCCATGCCAAATTGGCCCTTAGTGTCCAAAAGGTTCGGTAGAGTTACTGTGTTACGGTAATAGAGTGAAGGTGTGGGCTTAAGTAGATTGCTCTATCCAAGGGCCAGTGCAGACTCGATGGGCTGAATGACCTCCTTCTTTTGCACTGTAGGGATTCTTATTACAGATGCTAGCCGGCCTGTTGTGCACTTAAGGCATTTTCTGCCTTGGCTTGAGGCATTTTATGAGCTCTGCCAGCATATAGCCTATGAAAATATTAGATTAATGGCAACAGTTATTGCACTGTTCCTCTTTCTGACAGACAATCCTACTCATCACAATGTCCCCAGTAGGGTGCAGCAACAATTGTCAGTACCAACTAATCTGAAATAATGAGTCTTGGATTAATTTATTAGAATCCTTATTTGGAATGATTTAGATTAGATTCAAATCAGATGATTAATTCCATCAAATCAAATAGAAGAACTGCCTTCCTTTGTTGAGGTTAAATTATTTTCTATTGTGGCAAAGGTCTGGGCTCTCAATTGTTCTTGATGGTACAAATAACTACTGTTTATGAATTGTCACAACACCCTGGGCTACTGTGCAGTAAATTCCAACCCCAATTGTTTCGGAGTTGCAACGCAGGTGAAATTAGATTTTATTTAAAATACCGGAGGTCTTTGGCTTAGCCCAATAAACAGCTACAAGGCGTGCAACCGTAGCACAAGTTTATTGTGTACAGTTTTAAAACTAAACCAACAGCAAAATGTAACTAACTCAGTGATGCACGATCAATGACTACTAAAGCAAGGTTGTAGTCCAACTGAAGGCTTTAATAAGCCAGATGTTTCTCCCAGCAGCTCAGGTACAGAAAGAAAGCTGCTGGGGCGGCACGGGCTCCTATACCCCACCTTGCAGGGCGGAGCTACCATACAGCTTGACCAATGGGAAACTTACATTATCTACCAATAGTGTTCCAGCATTACTAGGTACCGTAATACCTCTACACAGACTACCACACTCAGAAGAACCAGGTAACGTGTCTCCACAACCACCGTCCGGTGGCTTTGACATCGATCATTATGAAGTGCTTCGAGAGGTTGGTCATGAGGCACATCAACTCTATACTCCCAGAATGCCTTGATCCACTGCAATTCGCATACCACCATAACCGGTCCACAGCAGACACCATCTCCCTGGTCCTACACTTATCCTGAAAGCATCTCAACAACAAGGACACCTACGTCAGGCCCCTATTCACTGACTACAGCTCTGCCTAGAACACCATAATCCCAGCCAAGATCATATCAAAACTCCAAAATCTCGGACTTGGCTCCCTCCTCAGCAACTGGATCCTCGACTTCCTGACCCATAGGCCACAATCAGTAAGAATAAACAACAACACCTCCTCCACAATAGTCCTCAATACCGGGGCCTCGCAAGGCCCCATACTCCATTCTCTATAAACACTTGACTGTGGCAGAATGTGGCTCCAACTCCATCTACAAGTTTGCTGATGACCCGACCGTAGTGAGTCAGATCTCGAACAATGGTGAGTCAGAGTACAGAACCTAGTGGCATGGTGTAATGACAACAATTTCTCACTCAACATCAGCAAAACTAAAGAGCTGGTCATTGACTTCAGGAAGCAAAGTATCGTACACACCCCTGTCTGCATCAGTGGTGCTGAGGGGGAGATGGTTGACATCTTCAAATTCCTCAGTGTGCACATCACCAACAATCTGCCCTGGTCCACCCACATCGACGTTACGACCAAGAAAGCGCAATATGCCTCTACTTCCTCAGGAAACTAAGGAAATTCGGCATGTCCACATTGTCTCTTGCCAATTTTTATAGATGCACCATAGAAAGCATCCTATTACCACAGCACCACAGCCTCGTACGGCAACTGCTTGGCCCAAGACCGTAGAAACTACGGAGAGTCCTGAATGCTGCCCACTCCATTCATTGACTCTGTCTGCATGTCCAGCTGCATTGGGAAAGTGGGCAACATAATCAAAGACCCTTCCTACCCGGGTTATTCTCTATTCCAACCTCTTCCATCATGCAGGAGATACAAAAGTCTGAGAACACGCACCAACAGGTTCAGAAACAGCGGGCGGGATTCTCCACGTGCCAACGCCAAAAGCGCAAAACGTGATTGGGGGGCGAATAGCTTCCGACGCCAGAGTCAGGGTAGGCGCCGGTTTGATGTCAAATCGGGATGCTCCTCCACCCTGGAAATGGTGTACGTGCGTCGCTCGCCGTGCGGGGGTCAAAGTTCAGTAAGCATATCATTAGCGAGCCTGACACCCTATTCTCCAGGGCCTCCGCAATTCACCGCCTCTGGTGGGCCGAGTTCCCCATGGCACGGTTTACTTGAGGTTTTCAAAATCGTGAACCTGGAGTCCTGGCTGCTGAGTGACAGGGAGGAAGTAAGAAATGGCGTTGAGTGACCGCGGGCTGCTGGCCCGGACACCGGCCGTGCTGATTGCAGTGGAGGGGCCCCTGACAGAGCCGGGGAAGGGGGTGGAGGGGGACGGCTGGCCGTGCAGCTGGGGTGACCCTCCACTGGACTGGGGCACCAGGCACCAACTGTCATTATGGCGGCCATCATGCTGTGCACCCACTGACCACACACACCAGCCCCTGGCTGGCACCGGCCGTATGGGTGCACCCATCTCCACTCCCACCCCCTGCCACAGAGCGCTTCCCCGGCCCCGAACACTCTGCCCAAACCGGCAGCCACCCACCGGGGGACCACCCAGGACCACACCCAAGGCAGTCCCCAGTGAGGGCAATGCCAGCCAATGGTACCCCTGGCTGCAGGGATGGGTGCCAGGACCGGTTGCACCGACAGGGCCGAATACCGACGGGGCAGGGCTATGGGGCTGGGGACATGAATGGGCGGGGCCTGCAGTGCTAACCGGGCCACCGTGTAGCCCATGGAATATGGCTGGGCATGGGAGTAAGCGCCATGCTAACATGTTGGCCTTCCACCCCCTGCAGACAATGGCATTCGGACATCAACCTGCAATGCTGGCCGATGTGGTGATGGCCGCAGTCCTGCGAGATACCTGACAGCCGCGTGAG
This sequence comes from Scyliorhinus torazame, assembly GCF_047496885.1. Lineage (NCBI taxonomy): Eukaryota > Metazoa > Chordata > Chondrichthyes > Carcharhiniformes > Scyliorhinidae > Scyliorhinus > Scyliorhinus torazame. The sequence continues at coordinate 324,167,658 of NC_092707.1, read as the reverse complement.
CAGGATCAACCCAGAGAGAAGGAGGAGGCAACAGCAGTGGAGCGGGCAGCAGAGGGGCAGGTGGCGGTCGCACAGGCTGGAGGGCCAGGCACCCAACAGGCCGAGGAGGCCCCGCGTGTACAGGCACTGTATGCCATTCGAGGACCTGCTGGACTGATAAGAAACGAGACAGTGCGACACATCTGCCAGATGATGGCACACCTGGCACCGCAGGGGTATGGGGGAGGGCACCTGCTCCCAGGACTGTCAAGGTGAAGGTCGCCCTCAACTTTTACGCAACGGGATCCTTTCAGGCGCCGAGTGGGGACCAGTCTGGGATCTCACAGACCTCGGTGCCCAGGTGCATCAGCGCCCTTACAGACGCCCTATACGCCCAGGTGGATCAGTATATCCAGTTCCATGTGGACTGAGCCCACCACGATGCCCGGGCAGCAGGGTACGCTACCATCGCCGGGATCCCTGGTCCAGGGGGTGATCGACAAGATGCATCTCGCCCTACGGGCACCGGCGGATAACAGGCCACTCTGCACAAACCGAAAAGGGTTTCACTCGATGAACGTCCAGCTGGTCTGCGATCACCAGCTGCGCATCATATACGTCTGCACCCGATAAGCCAGTGTACATTCATCCTGGCACACACAGTAATCTCCGACATGTTCGAGGGGCACCCCCCCCCGGGCACCCCCCCCCCCACCCCCACCCCCACCACCACCACCGACTGCGGGGTTGGCTGCTGAGTGACAGGTGTTACCCGTTGCAGTCGTTGTTGATGACGCATATCTGGAGGCCACTGACTGACATGGAGACCCGCTACAATGACACCCATACAGCGACCAGGTTGAGCATTGCTTCGACATCCCCAAGACCCCAAGATGCACTTCAGGTGCCTGGACCACTCTGGAGGGGCCCTCCAGTAGGAGGCTGAGAGGGTCGCCCGCATCGTGGTGGCCTGCTGCATCCTGCACAACACACCAGTAGGGCGATGTGCTGGAGGAGGAGGATGAGGAGGAAGGGCAGGCCTCGACTGACAAGGAAGATGCGGGGGAGGGGTACGATGAGCAGGACATGGGGCCAAGGCAGACAGGGGAGGCCTCACGACGCCATCGCCAGGGGAAGCTCGCACGGGACGCCCTCATCGCGGCACGATTCACCGACCAGGAGGGGGGGTGGATTGCTGGCCAGGGGCATGGACACTACATCTCAGATTCACACCCACTCACCTCCCGCACCACCAAACCGCCTGCATGCACACCCCCTCTGTTATACATAACTGCTGCGCTATGAGCTGTGTACCCTGGGTTTGTAGTAACAGCGGGTCTGGTCCATGGGATGGAGGATGATGAAAACCTGCTCTGCGATGAACTCTAGTGCTCCACATCGTATGACAATATTTGACCCATGCCCACAGTAACACCTTCCACCTGGGTGATCCCTGCATGCGAGCTGGCCAGTCCATTACACGGTCCCATCGGATCCCTGGGTTGGGGGTGCTGTGGATGGTCGGGCCAGGATTGGGAGGATGGCCCACCCCTGGGGCCTGCACTGGTCCCCCATCCCCCACTCCCCCCGACAGCCCACCCCCACACACAGCAGACAGAGCACCGAGGCAGGTGGTTACAGGTGTTTATTGTGCGGAACTATATAGACAGTCTGTGCCCTAACCCCTATAACTCAACTGTGTCCTGCATCCGTGCCAACTTAACTGGTGACTACATTTCTGGCCTTACGGATCCTAACACTATACCTTGGTGGTTTCCCAGATGGAACAGCAGGAGTGGAGGCGGCCTGCTGTGACTCCTGCCCTGCGACAAGGGTCCCCGTTGGCGCATGTCTCCTGGGGCGACCCGGCCTGGATGGGCCTGGCTGCTGCTCGGGTGTCCCGGGTGATGTGCTGCCAGCCCGTTCCTACCGCTGCCCACCAAATGCACCAGGGACAGGTCGGAGGGGAGTCCGAGGTGCTGCGACGTACCGGAACATCCCCGCCGGGTGTCACCGGCATGGACCCCAGCACCTCCTCCTCCCTCGGGGTGCCCGATGCCCACTGGGCGACTCAAAGGGACGGGTGTTAGCGAAGCCATTCCCTGAGACCCCCCCCCCCCGGCACCTGGCACTGCAAGTCCTGGAGGCCCACTCCGTCTCGACCAGGCTGTGCACGTTTGTGGCCATGGAGCACAGGGAGTGGACTATTTCCGTCTGGGACTGCACCGCATCACACTGCGAGGCTGTCACCACCCTGAGTGTCGGTTCAACATCAGCCAGTGACTGGGCCACCTCCCTCTGTGTCTGCGCAACACTGGTCAGCGCCTGGGCAATGCGGCCGACGTTCTCAGCCATGACCTGCTGTGATTGGGCAATGCTGAGATGCGCTGCTGCAATTTCCAAGTGGCTCTGGCATACGGTTTCCTGTGAGAGGGCAGCCCTGTCCTGGACCTCGGCCCCCGCCTGCATAGAATGCCCCAAGCCCTGGACACTCTGACCCATTGCATCCACTGCGGTTTCCACCCGTGCATTGTTGGCTTGGGTGACACACATGACCGGCACCACCCTCTGCTCCTGCAAACGAATGGACTGTTCCACCTGTGTCTGCAGGTGCTGGATGCCCACCATCATCCTGTGGTCCCCGGTTCTCTGACTGCATCTGCACTGTGGCTGGGACTGGATGTTCCAGAAGCCCGGGACCTATCTGGACGGCAACTAGTTCCTGGGACTGGCCTACCCTCCGACAATCTGACTCCTCGGCTGCTCCTACCTCCACCTGCTGTACCAGATTCGATGTGCGGTGCACACCAGATAGTGTCCCAGGAGCCTCTTCACTAAAGTGCCCAACCGAGGTAATAGTTTCTGGGATTGTGGAGATTGTTGGAGACAGCTGTGATGGAAAGTCCGTGTCATCCTCCAACCAGAGCTCCGGTGTGTCCTGAGTTTCGGGCAGGGGGCTGGTGTTCGGACTGCTCTCCCCGTCAGTGCTCGGCTGTCTGGGGGGTAACGGCTCTGGCATTGGCTGGGGGCGGGGTCTCCGGGTGGACTGGCCCCATCTCCGGCAGATCCTGTAAGATACAAGATGACATGTATCATTAGACAGCGGGCCGGGGGGATGGGTTTGGGGGTAAGAGTGAGGGGGTGAGGGATGAGGGTGAGGGGGGGGGGCTGAGGGGGTTGGTGGGGTGAGGTGGGGTGAGGTGGTTGTGGGGTGAGTGGGGGTAAGGGGGGTGTGGGGGTGGGGTGGGGGGTGGGAGGGTGGTAAGGGGGGTGGTGGGGGTGGGGTGGCGGTGTCATGGCGATGCACAACTAAGCAGGGTCTCACTTGCTCGCCTGCCGCTGACCTCCACCTCGGTGACCTCCCTTTCCTCCGGCCTGCCGCCCACATCCAGTGCCCTCTGCTCGATCATGGTGATGGGTTGCATGTCTGGTGGTTTCCCCTCCGGTCTTCTCCCGCTCCCGGCTGTGTGCGGCCTTCTTTTGCATGGAACCGGTTGTGTTCCACGTTGCGATGGCGCTAGCCCATTTAGAGTTGCTGAATCGGTGCAGCTGTTGCGCCGTTTTTCCTGGAATAAAACACCACTGTTTCCACGTCGACGTCCGCGCTTAGTCTCAGAAATGGAGAATCCAACCCAGCTTCCTCCCCACTGTTACCAGCCTCCTGAATGGCCGTCTTATGGATTGATCTGATCTCTTCACACATCTTATCTACTATGTCGTGCTACAGTCTGTATGCTTCACCCGATGCCTGTGTCTATGTATTTACATTATGATTTATGTAATTTCATGTATGGAACGATCTGTCTGGACTATACGCAAGACAATACTTTTCACTGTCCTTCAGTACACATGACAATAAATCAAATCCAAATATCCCTTTCCCAAACCGTCCCACCTCTC